>NC_086324.1:119470508-119790508 GCF_036172605.1 Pelobates fuscus | reverse complement strand
ACACATGGACGTACGGTGTGATGATGATGATGTTGTACCCGCTGCTGCTTCCTTTGCTGAGTTGTCAGATACAAGTGAAGCGGTTGATGATGACGATGCGTCCGTGGATTTCACGTGGGTGCCCGCTAGAAGAGAAGAAGAACGGGGCGGAGCTTAGCTTCCTAGCAGGGTGGACGTGCTCCACGAGTGCTCCTGCTCACCGACGACTAAAACAGGGGATAAACCCCGATCCATCGCTCACTCACTGCTGGGAAGGAGCCTACTGAGTGGGGGAGGCCCAGGGAATCGTTTTGATGTCAGACACACACCCGTACTCCATCGGGTCCCTACAATCCCGGCCTGAGGCCTAACTGCGACCGAGCCAGGGAGAGGCGGCCGCTCTCCTGGATGGTAACCTCGCAGGTGATACCCACACAGCACTCACCTCCAACCCCCCCCCCTCTGGACCGGCGGGGGTCATCCCGGTCCCGGCTGGGGATGCTCACCCCCACATCACGACCAACACGAGAGACAACGACTGAAACGAGGAGAAGCTACTAGACCCCTGGTCAAGATGGCGGCACAAGCACGGTCTCACAGAAACCGCATACTCCACACGCCACCCCAGCACATAGGGGTGTTCTTTGACAAGATATGTGCCAGCCTGTGGACTACGCTACACACTCAGAGACCGGCCTACATGAGGGCGATACGGGAGGTGGCAGCATGGATTCGCCCGGCAGCACGACGCCATTTTGGCGGGAATCCCCCTCCACGCAAACACAAGCGAGGTAAAGCCCAATTAAAGCGACGGCTCCAGCACCCGAGCCGATTGTTGTCGGCCAAGCCCCTGAACCAGCAGACCGGCACACCCCGGACCGTCTATCGGTCACCACTCTCATTCCGGCAGGCAGGGGCGGAAAGAAGGCATATGATTAAACTCACAGACCCCCGGGACTCCTACTCCCATAATCACAATTTGGACGCTCTAGGATCCAACAGCCCACAGCATCCTGCCTCACCTCGGGTCCCCATCACAGATGACCGGATTAACAGCACTATGAGCCAGCGGCAAAGCGACTAAACTCCCCTCCATAGACTGGGCATCGGTTGAGCGGGAGGAAAGACCCGGACCGCCTACTGGCCGGCTCCGGTGATGATGCCGACATAGACGACCCTGCAAAACACACTTAACCTGGTGGACGCGTAAATAGAGCTGACTTTCATAATTTTGCATTAATTTTATAACACTGCAAAAGCTTATCATTTTGTTTACACACGAGTCAATTTCAGTCGAGGCCTGCTACCTCACATGTATTATCATAGGCGCTCAACTAGTTCTCGATCTCTTTTGTGGGTGCTGTTTGCGATCTTAGACTGCCCTTACCACATACCATGGCACTGCAAGCGATGGTTTGGGCATTGAGTCCCGTCATATGATGTATAAAGCGAGAGTGCAAGGTTGCACGCAGTATGTATAGTGCAGCCTGGAATACCTGACATAAATAACCATGCATAGTCTACATTATGAGCTTAACCGAATATTAGCTTGTGACAATCCAGTGCCTAGAAAATGGCTAGGGTAGAGTGCACCACCTATTAACTCGCTGCTTTGTCTTTCCTGCAGTCATGTACAAAACACAACGATGAAAACACTATGATATTGTGTCCATAATTGCAGTACTTCAACTCTGTGTCTCTCCTATGTCTCTGCCTGCTAATGTTAAAAACCAGTTATTTTTCAGTTCAAAAATTCAACTACTAGTATTGTCTAACTACCTAATCTCAATGTCAGTATATGTCCGGATCCTCAATGCTATATGTTGCCTGTTACACTGACATAAGCTGTAGTTTAACCCTGAACCAAGCATGACACGTATAACAAAAAATGTGCAGATGTAACCTATGTCGATTAATGGCTGGCACCTGCTGTTGTGGCAGTACCGGCATGTTTGTCATCACTATGCACGCCAAAATAAAGAATTAAAAAAAAAAAGAAGAGAAGAAGAACAGGGGGAAAGTTCAGATGGGGAGACAGAGAGGAGGAGGAGACGAGTTGGAAGCAGGGGGAGGTCATCGCAAGGAGCTAGTGGCACAGTCAGACAGCATGCATCGGCACCCGGGCTTAGCCAGACAGCACGCCAATCAACGCATGCTGTTGCCACCACCAGAATGCCGTCATTGCAGAGCTCAGCAGTGTGGCATTTTTTTGGTGTGTCTGCCTCTGACAACAGCGATGCCATTTGCAACCTGTGCCAAAAGAAACTGAGTCGTGGGAAGTCCAACACCCACCTAGGTACAACTACTTTGCGAAGGCACATGATCGCACATAACAAACGCCTATGGGATCAACACATGTGTACAAGCAGCACACAAACTCAAAGCCGCCATCCTCCTCCTGGTCCAGCATCTTCAGCCACGTCAACCACTGCTGTCCCCCTTGCCCCCTCTCAACCATCCGCCACTCCGTCTCTTGCCTTGAGCAGTTCCTGCTCATCTGCCCACCGTCAGGTGTCTGTCAAGGACATGTTTGAGCGTAAGAAGCCAATGTCACAAAGTCACCCCCTTGCACGGCATCTGACAGCTGGCTTGTCTGAACTCTTAGCCCGCCAGTTTTTACCATACAAGCTGGTGGAGTCTGAGGCGTTCCAAAAATTTGTAGCTATTGGGACACCGCAGTGGAAGGTACCCGGCCGAAATTTCTTTGCACAAAAGGCAATCCCCAACCTGTACTCGATTGTGCAAAAGGAAGTAATGGCATGTCTGGCACACAGTGTTGGGGCAAGGGTCCATCTGACCACTGATACCTGGTCTGCAAAGCATGGTCAGGGCAGGTATATCACCTACACTGCGCATTGGGTAAACCTGCTGACGGCTGCCAAGCATGGAATGTGTGGCTCTGCAGAGGAGTTGGTGACACTGCCACGACTTGCAGGCAGGCCTGCTGCCACCTCCTCTACTCCTCCTACTCCATCCTCTTCCATAACCTCCTCAGCTGAGTCCTCTTCTGCTGCGTCTTGCTCCACATCAACGGCACCCCCCCCCCCAGCTCCCCAGGTACTATTCCACATCCCGGATACGGCAGTGTCACGCCGTCTTGGGGTTGACTTGCCTGAAAGCAGAGAGTCACACCGGACCAGCACTCCTGTCCGCCCTGAACGCACAGGTGGATCAGTGGCTGACTCCGCAGCAACTGGAGATCGGCAAAGTGGTTTGTGACAACGGAAAAAATTTGTTGGCGGCATTGAATTTGGGCAAGTTGACTCATGTGCCTTGCATGGCACATGTGTGTAATATGATCGTACAACACTTTGTGCATAAGTACCCAGGCTTACAGGACGTCCTGAAGCAGGCCAGGAAGGTGTGTGGCCATTTCAGGTGTTCCTACACGGCCATGGCACACTTTTCAGATATCCAGATATCCAGTGGCGAAACAACATACCAGTGAGGCGCTTGATTTGCGACAGCCCGACACGTTGGAATTCAACACTCCTAATGTTCGACCGCCTGCTCCAACAAGAAAAAGCCGTTAACGACTATTTGTATGACCGGGGTGCTAGGACAGCCTCTGCGGAGCTGGGAATTTTTTTGCCATGTTACTGGACGCCCCAATGCCTGTAGGCTCATGCGTCCTTTTGAGGAGGTGACAAGCCTAGTCAGTCGCACCGAAGGCACCATCAGCGACATCATACCATGTTTTCTTCCTGGAGCGTGCCCTGCGAAGAGTGCTGGATCAGGCCGTAGATGAGCGTAAAGAGGAAGAGCAAGAGGTGTGGTCACCATCACCACCAGAAACAGCCTTATCAGCATCGCTTGCTGGACCTGCGACAACGCTGGAAGAGGATTGTAAGGAAGAGGAGTCAGAGGAGGAATGTGGCTTTGAGGAAGAGGAGGAAGACCAACCACAACAGGCATCCCAGGGTGCTCGTTGTCACCTATCTGGTACCCGTGGTGTTGTACGTGGCTGGGGGGAAGAACATACCTTCAGTGAGATCACTGAGGACGAGGAACGGGACATGAGTAGCTCGGCATCCAACCTTCTGCAAATGGGGTCTTTCATGCTGTCGTGCCTGTTGAGGGACCCTCATATAAAAAGGCTGAAGGAGAACGACCTGTACTGGGTGTCCACGCTACTAGACCCCCGGTATAAGCAGAAAGTCCCTGAAATGTTACCGAATTACCGCAAGTCGGAAAGGATGCAGCAGTTCCAAAATAAATTAAAAAGTATGCTTTACACAGCGTATAAGGGTGATGTCACAGCACAAAGGGAATCTAACAGGGGAAGAGGTGAAAGTAATCCTCCTCCTCCCACGACCACGCCGACCAGGACAGGATGCTTTACAGACGTGTTGTTGATGGAGGACATGCGGAGCTTTTTAAGTCCTATGCATCGCCACAGCCATTCGGGGTCCACCCTCAGAGAACGACTCGACCGACAGGTAGCAGACTACCTCGCCTTAATTGCAGATATCGACACTCTGAGGAGCGATGAACCCCTTGACTACTGGGTGTGCAGGCTTGACCTTTGGCCTGAGCTATCCCAATTTGCGATAGAACTTCTGGCCTGCCCCGCTTCAAGTGTCCTGTCAGAAAGGACCTTCAGTGCAGCAGGAGGTATTGTCACTGAGAAGAGAAGTCGCCTAGGTAAAAAAAAGTCTAGATGGGGGCGGGGCAGGGCCGCCGAGCTGAGCAGCAGCCATCTTCGCCAGCTCCGGCACGCAGCCCCTTAAAACAAATGCCACAATTAGAACCCACCAGCCCCACTGGAAAATACACCGTAAGGAGGGGGTAATCCCCAGGAACGCATAGATCCGGCTTGCGACCGCTCACAGCACACCCCAAGCACAGCTGGCCCTTGCGCTTCTGGAGCTGGGACTCTTGGCCGGGATAACCCCCTCCGGCCGGGGGGGGGGGCGGGGCCGGAAGGGGTTATCCAGAAGCGCCCCTGCCCGGTGCGTTACCCCATCCGTCAGAATCCAGGGGAACAACATGTGCCCTCAAAATGATGCGCAGAGTCCTACACACTCCTGGGGCCGACTGCGTCAGGATACCCAGGGCCTCTTGCGGAGGCGGACCCGCAGATGCCCTCTCTCAGGCAACCGGTGTGTTGAAACGGAGCCGGCCTGACCCTTTGGATTTGGTGGTGGTCCAGAAGACTTTGACCCTGATTCTGTGAGCCCTGTGGGGTCGGGATGCGCGGACCCTCCGGCGGACGGGTGGCCGGAGGGGCGCGCGCTGGCACCAAGTATGTGACCGGAACCAGGTGAAGCATGATCTGGCCGGAGCTCCAAGATGGTTCTGGAGAAGCTGGGGAGGTGCATGGGACAGACGGCCTGCGGATTCTGCTTTGGGGTGGGGTTTGCTGGACTGCCCATGACCCCGAGTGCCCACGGCACTATGGAACTATCCACAGACGGACTGGTGTCTGCCCTGAGGGGGGGACGGAAGGGGGTTAACCATCACGGGGAGGACTGCGGTGCCCAGATGTAAAAGGCTCTCCCCTTCACATGCCCATGGGCCCTGTGCAACACCGCACATCTATGATTCCCGAGGGGGGTCTGGTGTGTACACCTTCCAGGGGACTAGCGCTCACAACGACACAGTCTCCTCGCACCGGGCGGTATATGGCCACCTATAGTGAAATGACTCACTTTCCTACCTGATGCCTGTCATGACTGGATGGACTACTACTTGTATTTTTAGTCTTAGCCTCCTACTAAAAATGGATTTTTCTGTTCATTTTATTATTTTACCAGTGCATATGTGGTACCCCGACACTAGATAGGACAGAACCACTCTCTGAAACAGAATGGCAGGAAACAGCTTTATTGATAATACATAACCCCTCATAGATTACACAAAATCTTTCCAAATGTGCCATCCTGTTGCTGCCGATATACTTCCAATGGGGAAACCTATCTCCATGTCTGGTGGACCTGCAAAGGTATACGACCACTATGGGACTATGTCAGGAACATACTAGACACATTAGAAATTCAAAACTTCCCCATGGCAATATCATGCTGCCTGCTACTACTTTTCTCTCTCATGCTAGACAGACAACATAGACAAGTGACTGCACTGGTCCTCCAAGCAGCCCTCAATCTCATTACCTTACATTGGAAATCCACCAAGTGTCCTTCCATCTCATAGCTCCGTGACAAAATACAACAATATTACACTTAAGAAAGCATGTCCTCTAGAATTCCAGAGGTGGCTTACCTTTAGGGTCAATCTATAATTTGAGCTCTGGAGAACGTTATTTAACATTGTCTACTTCTGCGCAAGCTTTATCATAGAGCTGTTCTCGCTATGCCTCTTGTAAGCAACAGCAAGGAATTTAAATGATGTCACTATAGAAAAATCCTCGATAGGGGGCAAGTGGTACGGAATTCAAAAAGTGGCTTGTCGCATGTGCTAATGTTGATATATTTGCATTTCTATGTGTGTTCTTTTATATTTTGGCTTCTGCGCAAGCCTTCAAGTTGTATTATTCTTGCATTGCCTATCGTGTGCAAAAATAAAGAATTTAAAAAAAAAAGAAAGAAAGCATGTCCTTAACATCTAGCACAGAAACCTCGAGGTTCACAGACACATGGGAAATCTGGGGGAAGAGATTTGGGCTACGCATGGAATAAACAAGACGGTCCCCGAGCCACCTGATGGGGCCCCCTGCTGATGCTCAACCACTACACTTACCTGGGTACCCTACAGACAGGAAACAGCCACCCTGGCTGGCCCCCTCTAGGACCTGCACTCTGGTCACCCCAAAATACACAATGCTGGAAGAATGCATCTGCATCTCTCTCCTTATACAATCTTACCTTCTATATGTTTCTTTCCTCCTTTTTCTACTCACTCTCTCTTCTCTATCTCTCTTTTCTTCTCTATTCCTCTTCACCCTTCCTTCTCTTCCTTATAGCTATAAGTGCATATGTCTTGAATATGTAAGATATACTGATCAAAATTATAATGTTTAGAACTGAGACGCCAATGATGCAAGCATCGCATTCACCTTACTCCACATGTTATATCGACTCATTAATGCTATCTATGTTAACTACTTGAAATAATATTCCTAATTGTACTCTATACTCAAACGAATGTATGTCCCCCAAACAAACATTTATTCCTGTTTCCTGTAAGTGTTCAGCTTTAAAGGGATACTGTAGTTCCAGGAATACAAAGCTGTATTCCTGGCACTACCGATCCCTCTGCCTACCCCTCCCTCGCACCCCCCCTCCCCATTAAATAAAGGGTTAAAAACCCTTTATGTACTTACCTTATTCCAGCACCAATGACTCTCGGCGCTGGTTCGAAGCTCAATCCCCTCCTCCGTCCTGGGATGACCGGGGTCTAATCTGCATGCATAGCAATTGCTGTGCGCCCATTGGACCTCCCCATAGGAAAGCATTGAATCAATGCTTTCTTATGAGGACAAATCTGACGCTGGAGGTCCTCATGCAGAGCGTGAGGACATCCAGTGTCAGATAACAGACTAAAAGTCTGTTGCAAACCCGGGGATATTTTCATAAAAAGTATCAAAAATGTATTTAATAATTTTTATTATATCAAAATTTATATCTTGGCACTGTTCCCTGAAAAATTATACTATAAAGCTGAGAATTACTCACGGTTTCTCTTAGATCCTAGAGGAAGTTCATTAAGGGATTTTACTTCACACAGTAATCACAATTTCATTATAAAAATATAATTTATTGTGACAATAATAATAAAAATAATAATAATATTTAACATGCGTGACAATAATCAGTGAATATTTAGGTATAACATAAGCGTACAATATGGCAATGGTTTAAACACAATACAGTGGCTAAAAGCGACCAGTTGTCAACAATTTACAAGATTAATTATAGAATACTGTTTAGAAACCAACTTCACACAGAAAACAGAACTTCACATCAGTGCAGCACAAGGCAATAAAACCCTGTCTGACAGTCAGATTACACTGTTTAACTCTTCCACTGCTGGCTACAATCATCATAGGCAATATATCCTATTATGTTGTAACTTTACAATTAAAGTACTGTTCATACCAGATCATTTACCATGCCTAGAACCATCCAATAAGAATAATTCTACCAGATTTTATAATTGCCGAATCTTAACTTCCCTAAATAAGATACACTATCTTATATCAGAACAAGTCAATACACCTGGATAAAAATATCGGTATGCTAACACGCTGCAAATGTTACCGTTAATATATAGCTTTATTCCACCTGCAGGAATAGAATTTTCATAACCATATATTCCTTAGCTAACTAAGATTTCTAATGATTGAAATCTGACCCAAATTTATCCAGATATATATTCCTGCTATTAGTAAAATTAGTTCATTTAAATTAATTAAATAAAACCAGCATAAATTCCAGTTAGGTTGTAGATTTTCTTATCAGATGTGTAGATCTGTCCCAGGAATTTGTATGCAAGTATGATGAGAATTGTATGAAATAGATAAAAGTGGTGTTAGTTGTTAAAATTATAGTAAAAATTAGGTGTCCAGGAGTGTTGTTTCTTGAGTGCAGTCCAAAGAAAAAGTTTGAGTGTGGTTTAAAGAGTATGAGTGTCCCAAAGAGCTTTGTGTTTGACTTTCCTTAAGTCTTTGAATCCCTTGGTCCCAATCTTCACTTTGTCCTTACTTTTTAAAGGGCCAAACTCTCTGCACATCACTAATTGATAGGACCAATAGGGAACTGTAGGTGTGTCTTCCCTACAGACTATCATCTAGATTTTGGTCAGTAGATGACACAATTACATCACCTAAATTTCTTGTCATGGGGTCCATTTGCCTTTTTTGCATAATGGGTTAACTGAAATTGATGATGTGTTTTTCGTCATTTTTGGTTATCTTTATGTCTGCTATAAATCTAAATTCCTACCAATTTCAAAGGCTTTGTTTCTCTCTTACCCAGACTTAGCGTCAGGCATATACCTTTAAATCTAACTTTTTCACATGTCTAAACTCTCCTTCACCTCTTGCTTACAATGGAACTTTGTAAGATTCAGTTTTTAGAAAGTACAATTAATTACTTAGTTATCTGTCACTGGTGTCTGGTTTTCTTGTGGGAAACTGTATTTAAAATTATTTCTATTCAATAGCGACAACTGCACAATTTTCGGCTACTTACCTTCCCAAAGAAGCAGCCTACACCAATGTCACCTCCCAAGCAGCTGAAACTGTCTGATATGACAAAAAACAAGAAAAAAGACCACAGATGAGAAATTCAAGATGGCGGCGACACAGCTAACTTATCAGAGGCTAACTCTGATTGTGAATCAATCTCATCTAAACACTCAGACACTGCGGTTACAGACCGAAGTCTCCACAGAATGCTACAGGAACTCCGGTCAACCATAAGACAGGACTTTCTGAGGATTGACAGTGAACTAAGAAAAGAAATCTCAGCTCTGGGTGACAGAACTAGCCAACTAGAGAACAGGTCCGACGAAATCTGCATAGCCCATTATGAAATGGTTGAGAAATTACAGAAAATTTCTGAGGAAAACACCACGCTCAAACTCAAATTGGCTGACTTAGAAGATAGGTCGAGAAGACAGAATGTTCGCTTCAGGGGCATTCAGGATGATGTGTCCCACGATGCTCTGCCAGCCTTCATACTGTCTGTCTGCAAATCCCTAGTCCCGGAGCTACCTGACTTTGCTTGGACCTTTGATCGTATGCACAGACTCCCACGCCCGGCCCGCATGGCTGGAGACGTCCCCAAAGATGTCATAGTGAAGTTTCATTACTTCACACACAAGGACGCTCTACTAAACGCAGCTCGGAAAGCAAGTGCACTCCCGGACCCCTACCAACAAATCTCCCTGTATGCTGATCTATCAGCCACCACCATGGCACGGAGAAAGGAATTCTTAACCATCACAAAAACTTTGCGCAACAACAATGTCTCTTATAAATGGGGCTACCCCACAAAGTTACTGATATGGCGACAGGGCAAAACCCAAGTAATTAACGACCCAGATGAAGGAATGCAACTTCTCATCAAGTGGGGCCTTTGGACTAATACCAACGCAACCCCGTTAAATCCTCCCTCCAAAAGCTGTTCTCCAAGACGACTTCAAACGGAGTGGAAGATGGGGGGATCGTCAGCTCACAACACATGAACTTTTAATCTACTTCAACACTCTGTGACATGATGATTATAACACTTAGTCTTGAAATACCATTGCACATTATAGGTTGTTGTGTATTATTTTTCTTTTCTTATTTTCCTTTAGTGTTTATGTGACGTCCTTTTGTCCGCCTTTTCAAATCGGTAAATGCAAATGACCCCTAAACTTTTTGAAGTCAGGCACATATTTCTGCCGTAATCCTACATGCCACCACCAAGCCTAAAACCTTAACCTAACATTAATTACCTAACACTAATTACTTGAGTTATAAGGGCACCGATCCACGCAATATGGCTTATCACTGCTTTTGTCTAAAAATGGAATGTCCGGCGGTCGATAATAGAGTATAAATGTATGCTTTTCTCTCAGTGCCCCATACTGGCTACCGGCCACTACATCACACCTATACTTAACTGCAAGGCACACATAAAAGGTGATACCTACGCGAATTTCATATTCCCTACATATAGTATGAAAAGCACGTTATGCATGTAATGCAATCATAGGGCGATATATATAAATCATATCACTCAACACCTCTGTGGACATACTGTTTTTCGGAGTCCCACTTATTACTAAACATACTGTCCTTAATTTGAACTCTGTACAGTATCAATACCTCGCTTCAAATTTTAGCTAAAATTTCATAATCACGGTATTGAGCGCCCACCCCATTTTGATAGCTATTGGTGGGTGCTATTAGTCCCAGTAAAAGATCTCTTATCGATGTCAGATTAAGGTGAATACAGTTTGGAAATTGCTTATATTGTTAACCGATTAATGTTCTGTTTCTAGTTTTGTTTTATTATTATATTATTTTTGGAACTATGGTTATGGATAATGTTGTACTCGTACTACATGGGCTATTACATGCGCTAATTTATACCCATAACTCTAGGAAGGGGCATACCTTACACCACGCTATACCCCGAGACCCCTTGAGACACATATTTGTTGCGCGATTTACCATGCCCACTAGCCAGCGGAACAACCTCCCCTACCTTTCCACCTAAACTTCAAATCTAATTTTTTAATTTGGAAATCAACTCGTTAAATTTTATAGAATTCAGGAACCCATGCTGTACTAACCTTGTCAAGTTCGAATTCCATAAGAGGTAAACTAATAATCTCGGCAGATTCGCACTCACTCGAGTGTCTAAGCTAAATACCGCACGAAACAATTTTCTCTTGTTTCATAGAAGCATTTAAAATTGACTGCCCTGCAGATCTCCCCAGCCTCTGTGCAGTCATTCATTCTAATACCACTCTTACCAGGTTGTAGGAGCTCTCTCACCCCCCCTGGTCACCACTTGAGACACCCCTAGTGTTCTTAATATGGCCACATTACATTTTCCATTCAAGGAAAATGATTGTGTATATAGTTACCCCATTATTGTTGTTACCCTTTCCTTCTTCCCCCTCTGTACTCCACCCTTGCACCAAAACTTACCTCTTGGGAGCCACAACTTACTCCTCTACACCTACCTCAAGACCTCAACATTGAATGCCCTCACCACGCTCAGTATAGACCGAAGGTTCAGTACATTCCTATTTAACAAAGGGCGATCATATTTTTACTTGCACGTCGTAACTACCTATAACAATGACTAACTGTAACGGGTATATACCCCTACACGCAGGATCCAGCCAAACAGAAGACAGCACAGAGGAGAGATACGTCTACCGGACCTTAGAGTGGCCGGACTCGACGTAATAGGAGAAGTACAGAGTCAGGAACAATCCGAGGTCAAGGGCACAAAGAGACAGCGTAAACGAGAACTAGCCGGGGTCTGGTACACAGGAATCAGCAAGCCGGCAAACAGTACAGACAAGGATAAACATAGAAATATAGAATGTGACGGCAGATAAGAACCATTCGGCCCATCTAGTCTGCCCAGTTTTCTAAATACTTTCATTAGTCCCTGGCATTATCTTATAGTTAGGATAGCCTTATGCCTATCCCACGCATGCTTAAACTCCTTTACTGTGTTAACCTCTACCACTTCAGCTGGAAGGCTATTCCATGCATCCACTACCCTCTCAGTAAAGTAATACTTCCTGATATTATTTTTAAACCTTTGTCCTTCTAATTTTAGACTATGTCCTCTGGTTGTGGTAGTTTTTCTTCTTTGAAATATACCGTATATACTCGAGTATAAGCCGAGTTTTTCAGCACATTTTTTGTGCTGAAAAACCCCAACTCGGCTTATACTCGAGTCAGAGTCTGTATTATGGCAATTTGCATTGCCATAATACAGACAGGGGGCTGTGGGGGCTGCAGAGAGTGTTACTTACCTTTCCTGCAGCTCCTGTCAGCTCTCTCCTCCTCCGCGCGGTCTGTGCAGCTCCCTCTGTCAGCTCCCAGTGTAAGTCTCGCGAGAGCCACGGCTCTCGCGAGATTTACACTGGGAGCTGACCGAGGTGCTGAACGGACCGGCGGAGGAGGAGAGAGCTGACAGGAGCTGCAGGAAAGGTAAGTAACACTCTCTGCAGCCCCCACAGCCCCCTCCTACACAGTGCCCATCCACTGGACCACCAGGGAAGGAGAGCCCCCCTCCCTGGCCAGCTAGCAAGCAGGGAGGGGGTACGAAAAAAATGTATATATATTAATAATAATATAAAAAAAATAATAATAATAAAATAAAAAATAAAATAATAATAAAAAAAATGTAATGAAACAAAAAAAATATTAAAATAATATTCAAAAAATAAAAATGTCCACCCCCCACCAAGGCTCTGCATCACACTCTGCATTACACACACTGCATTCATACACACACACTGCACTCATACACACAGCATTCATACACACACACAGCATTCATACACACACACAGCATTCATACACACACTGCACTCATACACACACACTGCTCTCATACACACAGCATTCTCATACACACAGCACCCATACACACAGCACCCATACACACAGCATTCTCATACACACACTGCACTCATACACACACACTGCACTCATATACACACTGCACTCATATACACACTGCACTCATACACACACACTGCATTCTCATACACACACACTGCATTCTCATACACACACACTGCATTCTCATACACACACACTGCATTCTCATACACACACACTGCATTCTCATACACACACACTGCATTCTCATACACACACACTGCATTCTCATACACACACACTGCATTCTCATACACACACACTGCATTCTCATACACACACTGCATTCATTATATACACACACTGTAAATAAATATTCAATTAATGTAATTTTTTTAGGATCTAATTTTATTTAGAAATTTACCAGCAGCTGCTGCATTTCCCACCCTAGTCTTATACTCGAGTCAATAAGTTTTCCCAGTTTTTTGGGGTAAAATTAGGGGCCTCGGCTTATATTCGGGTCGGCTTATACTCGAGTATATACGGTAGTCTCCTCCTTTACTGTGTTGATTCCCTTTATGTATTTAAATGTTTCTATCATATCCCCCCTGTCTCGTCTTTCCACCAAGCTATACATGTTAAGATCCTTTAACCTTTCCTGGTAAGTTTTATCCTGCAATCCATGAACCAGTTTAGTAGCCCTTCTTTGAACTCTCTCTAAGGTATCAATATCCTTCTGAAGATATGGTCTTCAGTACTGTGTACAGTACTCCAAGTGAGGTCTCACCAGTGTTCTGTACAATGGCACGAGCACTTCCCTCTTTCTACTGCTAATACCTCTCCCTATACAACCAAGCATTCTGCTAGCATTTCCTGCTGCTCTATTACATTGTCTGCCTACCTTTAAGTCCTCAGAAATAATCACCCCTAAATCCCTATCCTCAGATGTTGAGGTTAGGACTCTATCAAATATTCTGTACTCTGCCCTTGGGTTTTTACGTCCAAGATGCATTATCTTGCACTTATCCACATTAAATGTCAGTTGCCACAACTCTGACCATTTTTCTAGTTTACCTAAATCATTTGCCATTTGCCATTTGGCTTATCCCTCCTGGAACATCAACCCTGTTACAGTATCATCAACCCTGTTACAGTATCATCCGCAAAAAGACACACCTTACCATCAAGACCTTCTGCAATATCACTAATAAAAATATTAAAGAGAATGGGTCCAAGTACAGATCCCTGAGGTACCCCACTGGTGACAAGCCCAAGCTTCGAATATACTCCATTGACTACAACCCTCTGTTGCCTGTCACTCAGCCACTGCCTTACCCATTCAACAATATTGGAATCCAAACTCAAAGATTGCAGTTTATTGATAAGCCTTCTATGTGCAACAGTGTCAAAAGCCTTACTGAAATCTAGGTAAGCAATGTCTACTGCACCACCCTGATCTATAATTTTAGTTACCCAATCAAAAAAATCAATAAGATTAGTTTGGCATGATCTCCCTGAAGTAAACCCATGTTGTCTCTGATCTTGAAATCCATGTGTTTTTAGATGTTCAACAATCCTATCCTTTAACATGGTTTCCATCACTTTCCCCACTACTGAAGTAAGGCTTACTGGCCTATAGTTGCCCGACTCCTCCCTATTACCTTTCTTGTGAATGGGCACAACATTCGCTAACTTCCAATCTTCTGGGACTACTCCTGTTAACAATGATTGGTTAAATAAATCTGTTAATGGTTTTGCTAGTACACCACTAAGCTCTTTTAATAGCTTTGGGTGTATTCCATCAGGTCCCATTGACTTATTTGTCTTTACTTTTGACAGTTGAAATAGAACCTCTTCCTCTGTAAACTCACGTGTAATAAATGACTCATTTATCCTTTTTTTTAACAGAGGTCCCTTTCCTTCATTTTCAGCTGTAAATACCGAACAAAAATATTCATTGAGGCAGTCAGCTAGACCTTTATCCTCATCTACATACCTTCCTTCTTTTGTTTTTAATCTAACTAATCCTTGTTTTACTTTTCTTTTCTCATTTATGTATCTAAAAAAAGTTTTGTCCCCCTTTTTTACTGACTGTGCTATTTTCTCTTCTGTGTGTGATTTGGAAGCTCTTATAACTTGCTTAGCCTCTTTCTGCCTAATCTTATAGGTCATTCTGTCTTCCTCACTCTGGGTTTTTTTATAATTACTAAATGCTAACTTTTTGTTTTTTACTATTTTGGCCACATCTGCGGAGTACCACAGTGGTTTCTTGAATTTTTTGCTTTTACTGACAAGCCTAATGCAATTTTCTGTTGCCTTCAGTAGTGCAGCTTTTAAATAATCCCATTTATTTTGGACTCCATTTAAATTGCTCCAGTCTGATAATGACTCCTTTACACATATTCTAATTTTAGAAAAGTCTGTTTTTCTAAAGTCTAAAACTTTTGTTTTTGTGTGGTGTGACTCAGTCACTGTTCTTATATTAAACCACACTGACTGATGATCACTGGATCCTAAACTTGCACCTACAGTAATATCTGATACCAAATCTCCATTTGTTAACACTAAATCTAGTATGGCCTCTTTACGAGTTGGCTCCTCAACGACTTGTTTTAGAGACAATCCCAGTAGGGAGTTTAGAATATGTGTGCTTCTGGCACAAGTAGCTATTTTTGTTTTCCAATTCACATCAGGAAGATTAAAGTCACCCATGGTGATAACTTCCCCCTTCATTGTCATTTTAGCTATTTCTTCAACTAGTAGATTATCTATGTGACAGACCCATCCATCTGGACTAAAGACTGTTGGGTCCGTCTGATTTGCCCAGTACTTATGGTCCCTGAGAGATCATGCGGAGGGTTGTGACTTTGTACAAATGACATTTCAAATACAGCGGAAACTAACGAAGCGCCAAAGCTACCAAAGTCCTCGAGGTGGCCGACATCGGACAAAGGACCACGTGGCGGCGGCCATCTTAACTTCGAACCCGCCGACCCGTACTATCGACGATACTTCGACAGTTCAACGAAAGTCGAAGTACCGACCCACTTCGAACGGGACTTAGCCATTTTTAGGCCAGCAAGTGACCGACCGCACAGCCCGAATCCAGGGAACTATTTTGGGCACGAAAAGGTACCTGCGGTCGGTCATAAACAGACTTTCGAGTAACTTTTTATTCACTGAAGGGATTGGTGTGATTTTTGGGAATGTTTATGTTTTAAGTATGCTGAATCTGAATATGTGCCTCTTATGTGAATATGATGGATGGATTTGAAGTTATGAAAGTTGTATAAAAGTATATTTCAAACTGTATGTATAATAGGATTATGTGTCACACCAAGGGGAGGGAATGTGTGGGATGTACCATCGATGCCAGTGGTTATTTTATGCCTCCCCTTGGGTGTGGCCTGTGTGTGTGAAATGCAAATAAAAGGCAGGCTGGCTGATCCAGTCCTCAGTTCATGTTTTACCCTCATAATGGAGCTTGGTCTCGTTATTGGGGGAACCGGGATTACAAGTGACTAAAGACTGTACATGGAGCTCGGAAGGTGGTACCGTAACAACTGGTGGCAAGCGACGGGATGATCCTCAACGCCCAAAGAGACCACTACGACCAGGAATAAATGGAACTACAATACCAAAACCTGAGAAGAGCCACCCTAAAAGACTTATTGGAACAAAGGGGCGGACAGGCCAGTAACCTCAAGAAGAGGGACATTATTGCTTTATTGCTGGAAATGGATGGAGTACCAGCGGCAGAGGGAACCAATGGACCCAGCCCAGACGACAGAACCCCCGAGGAGGCAAGATTTGACCGGGCGGTAAGAATTCGGCTGGCCCATTATGGCCCCAACCCCTCCGCGGAGATCATCACCCAGGTTCAAGCCGCTGTGGAGGCCAGCCTGCTACGCCAAAACGGTGCTGCAGCAGCCCCAGTCACAGCAAACCCGGGGGACAAACAGAAAGTGCCATTTGCGGCCTTCAAAGCCTTCAGTGAGACAGAAGGAGAGATTGACGGGTACCTTGCGGATTTTGAGCGGCAATGTGCCCTGCACAAGGTACCCCCGGAAGACTGGGTTGCTATACTGTCCGGCAAGTTATCCGGCCGGGCCAACGACGCTTTTCGGGCCATTCCGGATGAGGAGATCGGGGATTATGTGACCGTCAGGGAAGCTTTACTTGCCCGGTATGCCGTTACACCCGAGGCATACCGGAGGAGGTTCCGAGACACTGCAAAAACAACTGGGGACTCATACGTTGAATGGGCCTGCGAGGTACATCGCACAGCCGCCCACTGGATGGCAGGGTGCCAGGCGGTGTCAGGAGAAGAGGTGCTGCAGATGTTTTTATTGGAACATTGCTTCGACAAATTGCCAACAGGGGTCAGAGAGTGGGTAAGAGACCGTAAGCCTTCCACTCTACACGAGGCGGCTCGCTTGGCCGATGAGTACACCGACGCTCGCAGACTGGACAATTCCATCACCAAGGCCACCGCCAGAGCGGAATACCAACCAGCCGCTGCCACTTATCAGCCTCCCATGAACAGACCATCCGCACCCCCTCCGTCTGCCCAGTACCCACGTCCACCCCGGTTTAACGCCCGAGAGTACTCTGAACCCCTTCGGTGCTACCTGTGCAATCAGCTAGGGCACAGGCGACAGGAGTGCCCGATGAACCGTGCCAACAGGAACCAGTCCTGGAGGAAACCCACGGGGGCCCCTCCCCGAGCACCTCTTCCCAGGGCCGGACTGGGGATACAAAGCAGCCCTGGAAAAAAAAAATCTATGCCAGCCCCATAAGTCATTGCGCCATATATTGTCGCAATATATATATATTGCTTTTTCTAATATAATATATTGGTCCTTTCAGAGTAAAACATTTAATTATACAGTAAGCATACTCACATGCAGACACAGGCAATCTCACTGACACACACAAGCTCATTGATACACAGCCTCATAGACAAACAATTTCACTAATATACATAAGCTCATTGACATAAAAACACAAGCTCACTCACTAGCAGGCACACACACACACACACATACACATGCAAGCAAGCAAGCTCACTAGCAGGCGCACACACACACAGTTTAATGTACTGGTTCTGGTGTCTATAGCCTGTCCCTGCAGGCTTTTGAATGTAAACACTGACTTTGCAGAGAAAATTGCTTCCTAGTGATACCTCTAGTGACAGACACTCAGACGGTCACTAGAGGCGCTTCCTGTGTCAGTGCGGATTGGCTGAGATCATCAAGCTTGATGATCTCAGTCATAGAGGCAGAGACCAGCACGATGTTGGAAAAAAAAAAAAAGGTGAGTAAAACACTATTTTTAAAAACACACACAGACACCACGACTGACACACACACACACACACACAGACACCACGACTGACACACACACACACACACACACCACGACTGACACACACACACACACCATGACAGACACACACACACACCATGACAGACACACACACCATGATACAGACACACTGTGACACAGACACAGCATGACACATACAGACAGACACACACACAGCGTAACACAGACAGACACACACACAGCGTAACACAGACAGACACACACACAGCGTAACACAGACAGACAGACACACAGCATGACACAGACAGACACACAGCATGACACAGACAGACACACACACCATGACAGACACACACACACACCATGACAGACACACAGCATGACACAGACACACACACACACCATGGCACACACACACACACCATGACAGACACACAGCATGATAGAGACACACACACACACCATGACACACACACACACACCATGACAGACACACAGCATGATAGAGACACACACACACACAGCATGACACAGACATACACACAGCATGATACAGACACACACACACAGCATGACACAGACAGATACACAGCATGACACAGACAGACACAGCATGACACAGACAGACAGACACACACACACACAGCATGACACAGACACATACACACACCATGACAGACAGACACACACACACACACAGCATGGAACACACACAGCATGACACACACACACACACACTCCCACTGACATACATATTTTTTAGTACCTGTGGGTGGGCAGACTGGTAGCTGTGCTGGCGGCCGCAGGGAGAACTTGAAAGGCGGCCGCAGGGGAAGCTCTTCATGAGGCCGGGAGCAGGCTCTTCTGGGGGAGCAGGCTGTTCTGTCTCTGCTCCCCCTCCTTCGCGCGCAGCTTAATGAGACCGGAGCCGGAATATGACGTCATATTCCGGCCCCGGCCTCTTTCTAGCGCGCGAGGGAGGGGGAGCAGAGACAGAACAGCCTGCTCCCCCAGAAGAGCCTGCTCCCGGCCTCATGAAGAGCTTCCCCTGCGGCCGCCTTTCAAGTTCTCCCTGCGGCCGCAGGTCACCCCGGCCCCAGGTGCCGACGGCCCACCGGGAAATTTCCCGGTATCCCGGTGGGCCAGTCCGGCCCTGCCTCTTCCAGCAGCCCACTGTGTAGAGGAAGAGGAATGCTGGGGCATCTTACATGAGGCGGACCCTGTTCAGGCTGCCCACCAGGACAATCGACAGCACCACCGACAGAGTGTAAAGGTCAACGGAAGGGAAGTCAGTGGGCTACGAGACACTGGTGCAACCCTGACTTTGCTCCAAAAGCACCTAGTGTCCGAAGCTCAACATACCGGGGATACCGTGGCAGTACGAGTAGCCGGGGGTGCAGTATTTCGCCTACCCGTGGCCCGGGTACATTTGGATTGGGGAGTGGGCGCTAGACACGTGAATGTGGGGGTCATTAAGGATTTACCCGCTGATGTTCTCCTTGGCAACGACTTGGCTCCCCTTGTTTCAGCCTTTGCTCCCATGGGCCCCGCTGCAGTGGACGCTGTCACGACCCGTGCCCAGACCCGTGCCGCTGAGGCCGGCCCACCTGCTGCTGAGACCCAGGTAAGACTCTCTACCCCGACTTGTACCTTAGACCAGGCCCCGTTAGGCTGGGATACCCCAGAGATGTACGGGAAGGAAACTAGGGAGGACCCGACGTTAGCCAAGTACAGAGCCAGGGCCGACGCTGGGGAAGAAGGAGTAGGTGGGGAACACTACGAGTGGGTGGGGGATAGGCTGTACAGGATCCCGAAACCTTCCCCGAAACCGAATGCCCCTCCGCAGAAACGACAACTAGTAGTACCTGCAAAGTATCGTCAGGAGATTCTGCGGATTGGGCATGACGTGCCGTTGGCAGGTCATCTAGGTTCCCACCGCACAGCTCATAGAATCACCCAAAACTTTTTCTGGCCCAATTTTAACCGAGATGTGCGGATGTATTGTAGCACGTGCGACACTTGTCAACGGGTAGGTAAGCGAGGAGATCATCCAAAAGCTAGGCTACAGCCGATGCCTATCATTGGAGAGCCCGTTTTCCGCATAGCCGTTGACATTGTGGGTCCACTGGCCAGGGCTAGTCCATCCGGTAAGAAATATATTCTTACTGTGGTAGACTACGCCACCCGTTACCCAGAGGCAGTAGCGCTGTCTAATATAGAGGCAGAGACGGTTGCTGATGCCCTGGTTAAAATCTTTACTAGGGTCGGGTTCCCTCAGGAGATCCTCTCTGATCAGGGAACCCAGTTTACCGCTGTGCTCACCCAGCAGCTGTGGAAGGTGTGCGGCATCAACCCGCTACTTAGTTCACCATATCACCCACAGACTAACGGTCTCTGCGAGCGATTTAATGGCACCCTCAAACAGATGCTGAGGACCTTTACTGACACTTGCAGAGACTGGGAGCGATTCCTGCCTCATCTGCTATTTGCATACAGAGAGGTGCCCCAGGAATCGACTGGGTTCTCCCCCTTTGAGTTACTCTATGGGAGAAGGGTTCGTGGACCCCTAGATCTCATTAGAGGACACTGGGAGGGGGAGACGGAGCAAGAAGGGACCCCCATAGTGCCATATGTTCTGGAACTCCGGGACCGCATGGAAAAACTATCCCTGATGGTAAGGGAAAATCTCCGGGCGGCCCAGGGGAGACAGAAGCGATGGTACGATCGGGGTGCTCGACAGCGGGTCTTCCAGGTTGGGCAGAAGGTTCTAGTGCTCAAACCTGTGAAGGCAAACAAGATGCAAGCATCTTGGCAGGGCCCGTACAAGGTGTTAGCTCAGGTATGTGATACTACCTATCTTATAGCCAGCTGTTCAGATGAAAGGGTACAACGATCCTTTCATGTGAACATGCTCAAGGAGTATCAGGAACGACCCGAGGATGTTGCAGCAGTTTGTGCCCCAGCTACCGACGACCCAGAGAACTTACCTTTACCTGACCTGTTAGAAAGGGGTCCCCAGACCGACCTTACTAGCCTTGTACAGCTAGGTGTACGACTAAGCCCGGCCGAGAAAACCCAGGCAAGACAGCTTCTGTGGGAGAAGCAGGCGACGTTCTCCCAAGAACCCGGGTACACCAACCTAGCTATACACAAGGTCGAGACACCCGGACAGAACCCCCTACGACAACCCCCATACCGTATCCCGGAAGCAGTCCGAGAAGGAATGCGGAAGGAGATACAGGAGATGACCCGGCTGGGGGTTATTGAGCACTCAGATAGTCCGTGGGCGTCGCCCGTAGTCCTAGTACCCAAGAAAGATGGGACCACCCGGTTCTGTGTGGATTACAGGCGGCTCAACGAGCGGACTACCACTGACGCCTACCCGATGCCCCGGATAGACGAGTTATTAGACCGCATTGCCAGGGGGCGCTATCTGACCACCATTGACCTATGTAAAGGGTACTGGCAGATCCCCCTGGCCGAGGATGCTATCCCCAAGTCGGCATTCGTCACCCCGTTTGGCCTATACCAGTTTAGGGTTATGCCATTTGGGATGAAGAATGCTCCGGCTACCTTCCAGCGTATGGTGGATAGGCTCCTAGATGGCTTCCAGGGATTTGCCTGTGCATACCTGGACGACATCGCGGTCTACAGTGAGTCTTGGGAAGACCACCTAGTACACGTAGGGGTAGTGCTGGACAAGATTCGGGCCGCCGGCCTGACTCTGAAACCTGACAAGTGCCATTTAGGCATGGCAGAAGTGCAGTACTTGGGTCACCGGGTGGGTTGTGGGAGCCAGAGACCCGAACCTGCTAAGGTGGAAGCGGTCGCTAACTGGCCCACACCTATCACCAAGACCCAAGTGCTTGCCTTCCTAGGGACCGCGGGGTATTATCGACGTTTTGTCCCCGACTACAGCACGATTGCCAAGCCCCTGACTGATCTGACTACAAAGAACTTACCTAGGCAGGTCCTGTGGTCTCCAGCTTGTGAAGCCGCGTTTCAAGCCCTGAAGCAGGCTCTTGTGAATGCCCCTGTCCTGGCTGCCCCAGTCCCTAACAAACGTTTTCTTGTCCACACAGACGCTTCCATGTATGGACTGGGGGCTGTGCTAAGCCAGGTCGGGGAGGATGGAGGAGAGCACCCTGTCGCATATCTCAGCAGAAAGTTACTACCTCGAGAAGTGAGTTATGCGGCAGTAGAGAAAGAGTGTTTAGCCCTGGTCTGGGCACTGAAGAAACTGAGCCCTTACCTATACGGACAAGAATTTTCCCTCGTAACCGACCACAACCCCCTTGTCTGGCTTAACCGGGTCTCTGGGGACAATGGCAGACTGCTGAGGTGGAGTTTGGCATTGCAGCCTTATAATTTCACTATCAGCTACCGGCCCGGTAAGCAGAATGGGAATGCGGATGGGTTATCCCGGCAAATAGACGTCCCTATTCTCCCTAAGTCCGGTCATCCCCAAGTTGACCCGCCACAGGGTCAAGCCGGGTCTGCCGGAGTGTTCCACAAGGAGGGAGCCATGTGACAGACCCATCCATCTGGACTAAAGACTGTTGGGTCCGTCTGATTTGCCCAGTACTTATGGTCCCTGAGAGATCATGCGGAGGGTTGTGACTTTGTACAAATGACATTTCAAATACAGCGGAAACTAACGAAGCGCCAAAGCTACCAAAGTCCTCGAGGTGGCCGACATCGGACAAAGGACCACGTGGCGGCGGCCATCTTAACTTCGAACCCGCCGACCCGTACTATCGACGATACTTCGACAGTTCAACGAAAGTCGAAGTACCGACCCACTTCGAACGGGACTTAGCCATTTTTAGGCCAGCAAGTGACCGACCGCACAGCCCGAATCCAGGGAACTATTTTGGGCACGAAAAGGTACCTGCGGTCGGTCATAAACAGACTTTCGAGTAACTTTTTATTCACTGAAGGGATTGGTGTGATTTTTGAGAATGTTTATGTTTTAAGTATGCTGAATCTGAATATGTGCCTCTTATGTGAATATGATGGATGGATTTGAAGTTATGAAAGTTGTATAAAAGTATATTTCAAACTGTATGTATAATAGGATTATGTGTCACACCAAGGGGAGGGAATGTGTGGGATGTACAATCGATGCCAGTGGTTATTTTATGCCTCCCCTTGGGTGTGGCCTGTGTGTGTGAAATGCAAATAAAAGGCAGGCTGGCTGATCCAGTCCTCAGTTCATGTTTTACCCTCATAATGGAGCTTGGTCTCGTTATTGGGGGAACCGGGATTACAAGTGACTAAAGACTGTACATGGAGCTCGGAAGGTGGTACCGTAACAATCTAACTCTTCAATTTGTCCTGGGGGCCTATAAATCACACCTTGTCAGGATCGGGACAGGGATCCAACACGCAGAGTACAAAGAGTGGAAAGGTACGTATACCGGACCTTAGAATGGCCGGACTAACGTACCGAGAGTAATAGAGAATAGTCAGAGACAAGCCGAGGTCGAGGGAACGAGAAGACAGATAAGCGAGAGACAAGCCGGGTCAAGGGATAACAGAGATAAGCAGGGTAGTACAACAAGCCGAGTCAAAACCAATAGAGCAAACTAGAATACCAGAGCACTGAGTGACTAGACAAGCTAGAACCACGACAGGGCAATGAGCTGAAGTGAGAAGTAAGCTTAAATACCCTGGCTCCGGATGGTAGACACGCCTCTGACAAGTACCGATTGGATATCGGACACTTGAGTGGCAGGTCGCTCGTGATAGCGTCATGACGTCACGTATTGAGCGTCCTGCTAGAAAAGGACGTGGATTCCTCGCGGTCGGTGTTTAAGTGACTGGATGAACCGCGAGGAACGAAGGAAACAGCTCGTTTGGACGGATAAACTACTAAGTCTCTACCTCTTTTAGAGGTAGAGACCTCAGGTACCCTGACAGTACCCCCCCTCTCAGATACGCCCACCGGGCGGAAGGAACCGGGACGAGATGGGAAGCGGAGGTGAAATGCTCTGCGAAGGCGAGAAGCATGAACGTCCTCCTGAGGTACCCAACTCCTCTCCTCAGGACCATATCCCCTCCAGTTGACCAGATATTGCAATTTTCCCCTTGAAATTCTGGAATCAATGATGGAGCTGACCTCGTACTCCTCCCGACCCTCCACCTGAACAGGACGAGGTGAGGAGACCTTAGAGGAGAATTTGTTGCAAATAAGAGGTTTCAACAAGGAGACATGAAAAGAGTTAGGAATGCGTAAGGCAGGTGGCAGAGCAAGGCGATACGCAACCGGGTTGATACGAGTGAGAACCCTGTAAGGACCTATGTAGCGAGGAGCAAATTTCATAGATGGAACTTTTAGGCGAATATTCTTAGTACTCAGCCACACCCTATCCCCAGGAACAAAGACAGGAGCCGCTCTTCTATGCTTGTCAGCGTGTTTCTTGAACAACGAGGAATTATGTAACAGAATTTGCCGAGTCTGATCCCATAATTTCTTCAGGTTGGCGACATGATCATCAACCGACGGTATCCCCTGAGAAGAGGAAACCGAAGGAAAAATTGAAGGATGAAAGCCATAGTTCATGAAGAAAGGGCTAGAGCGAGTTGAATCACAAACAAGGTTATTGTGTGCGAACTCCGCCCAAGGAATCAAACCGACCCAATCGTCCTGGTGTTCGGAAACAAAGCAACGTAGATACTGCTCGATCTTTTGATTGGTACGTTCAGCAGCTCCGTTAGACTGAGGGTGATAGGCAGAGGAGAAGTTCAATTTGATACCCATTTGAGAACAAAAGGATCTCCAGAAACGTGAGACAAATTGAGAACCTCTATCAGAAACAATCTCCGAAGGAATCCCATGTAGGCGAAAAACTTCTCTCGCAAAAATCTCTGCCAATTCAGGAGAAGTCGGAAGTTTAGGTAATGGCACGAAATGGGCCATCTTAGTAAATCTATCCACCACCGTGAGAATAACAGTCTGTCTCTTGGAAGCAGGCAAATCTACGATAAAGTCTATGGACAAACAGGACCAAGGTTTCTCAGGAATGTCCAAGGGGTGTAACAGACCACAAGGAGACGTATGAGGTTGTTTAGTCTTAGCACAAGTCTCACAAGCTGCGACGAACTCCTCAATATCTTTTCGTAGTGAAGGCCACCAGAAATCCTTGGATATCAGAGAGTATGTCTTGCGAATACCAGGATGGCCAGCTACTTTACTTTCGTGAAAACATTGTAAGAGCTCCAGTTGGAGTTCAGGAGGGACAAAGTTTCTTCCCTCAGGAGTGTTACCGGGTGCCAGATGTTGTGACTTCAAGATCTGGTCAAGTAGCGGAGAATGGATTTTGAGACTGGTATTAGCAATAATATTGCATTTGGGTACAATGGAGGACAAAAGTGGTTCAACTGAAGCAGAAGGCTCATATTGGCGAGATAGCGCATCGGCTTTAGAATTTTTTGACCCAGGTCTGTAAGTCAGAACGTAATTGAAATGGGTCAGAAATAACGACCAACGAGCCTGCCTGGAGGACAAACGCTTGGCCTCTCCGATATAAGACAAATTTTTGTGGTCCGTTAGAATGGTAACAGGATGTAATGTACCTTCCAATAAATGTCTCCACTCTTTCAACGCCTTGATAACCGCTAGTAATTCTCTGTCACCAATGTCATATCTGCTCTCTGTACCAGACAATTTTTTGGAGAAAAATCCACATGGATGTAATGGTTTATCAACACCCAACCTTTGAGATAGGACAGCACCTAAACCAGTCTCTGATGCGTCTACCTCAAGTAGAAAAGGCAGGGAAGTGTCGGGGTGAACTAAAATTGGAGCGGAAGCGAAAAGCTCCTTGAGAGTTTTGAACGCAAGAAGAGCTTCAGTAGTCCAATTCTTAGTATCAGCCCCCTGTTTGGTCATATTGGTGATAGGTGCGATAATTGAAGAATAACCCTTAATAAAGCGCCTATAATAATTAGAAAAACCAATAAATCTCTGTACGGCTTTAAGACCTTTGGGTAAAGGCCACTCTAGAATGGACTGGAGCTTATCCGGATCCATCTTAAATCCCTCCCCAGAGATCACATAGCCGAGAAAGGTTACCTGGGTTTGATCAAAGCTACATTTCTCCAACTTGCAGTACAAGCCATGCTGGAGAAGCTTGTGCAAAACCCTCCTGACTTGCTTGTGATGAGTCTCAATTTCACTAGAATGTATGAGTATATCATCTAGGTATACAATGACGCAATCTTGCTGAAATTCCCTAAGAACCTCATTTATCAGATCCTGGAATACAGCTGGTGCATTGCATAACCCAAAAGGCATAACTGTATATTCATAGTGGCCATATCGAGTATTGAATGCCGTCATCCACTCATGTCCCTGCTGGATTCTCACCAAGTTATATGCCCCTCTGAGATCTAACTTGGTGAAAATTGTAGAGCCCTTCAAACGATCGAAGAGTTCGGTGATCAAGGGAATCGGGTAGGCATTTTTAATGGTTATCTTATTTAGGCCTCGATAATCAATACAAGGTCTTAAAGAACCATCCTTCTTTTTAACAAAAAAAAATCCAGCCCCGGCAGGAGAGGAGGACCTCCTAATGAATCCCTTGTCTAAATTTTCGTGAATATACTCCTCTAGAACTGAGTTCTCTTTCGTAGATAACGGGTATACATGACCTCTGGGCGGCATGGTACCAGGGAGTAGGTTAATTTTGCAATCAAAGGACCTGTGTGGGGGTAAGGTATCGGCTTTCTTTTTGTCAAATACTGCCTTTAAATCTAGATACTGAGACGGAATTTGTGTCTCTGTAGGATTGTCAGAGTTAGCCGAGGTGTTGGTTAAGCAGAGAGGTGAGACCTTCCGCAAGCATTTCTCTTGACAATTCTGTCCCCATGAAACTATCTCCCCTGACTCCCAATTAATAATAGGGTTATGTCTCCTCAACCAGGAGTACCCCAGGACTATGGGAATAGACGGAGAAGAAATGAGCAGTAAGGATATGTCCTCTCTATGTAGGATGCCAGCAGTTAAGTTAATCGGTATGGTCTCACGGAAAATAACAGGCTCAAGTAACGGTCTACCATCGATGGCCTCAACAGCCAGTGGTGTCTCTTTTAACTGGGATGGAATAGCATGCTTGGCAGCAAAACCCTGATCTATAAAGCTCTCAGCAGCTCCAGAATCGATTAGTGCCATAGTCTTTACTACTCCCTTTTCCCACTTTAAAGAAACGGGTAACAGAAGCCTGAACTCTTTGTAGTTGTGAATAGAGGACAAAGTAGAAACACCCAAGGCCTGTCCTCTAGAGAAACTTAGGTGCGAGCGTTTCCCGAACGATTAGGACAATTTAGGCGTAAATGACCTCTGACTCCACAATACATACATAAACCCTCCCTTCTTCTGTACTGTCTCTCCCTCTCTGTGAGATGAGTACTGCCTATCTGCATAGGTTCAGAAATACGTAAGTCCTCGAACTCAGAATTTTGAAAGGTAGGCGCTAATTTAAAGGAGGGTCTACGGGTCCTATCTCGAGTGTTCTGCCTCTCTCTTAGGCGTTCATCAATACGAGATATAAAAGAAATTAAATCCTCCAAATTCTCAGGGAGTTCTCTAGTAGCGACCTCGTCAAGAATTACATCTGATAACCCATTCAGAAACACATCTATATAAGCCTGTTCGTTCCACTTAACTTCTGCCGCCAAGGACCTGAACTCTAGTGCATAATCCACAAGTGTTCGATCGTCCTGTCTAAGGCGCAACAGTAATCTAGCTGCATTGACCTTTCTACCAGGAGGGTCAAAAGTTCTTCTAAACGCAGCTACAAAGGCATTATAATTATAGACTAGTGGATTATCATTCTCCCATAAGGGATTGGCCCATCTCAGAGCTTTCTCAATGAGTAAAGTAATAACAAATCCAACCTTCGCTCTATCTGTAGGATAAGAGCGGGGTTGTAATTCGAAATGGATGCTAATCTGGTTCAGAAAGCCACGACACTTCTCCGGTGACCCGCCATAACGTACTGGTGGGGTAATACGGGAAGAAGCACCTACAGTGGCTACCTCTAGACCTGAGACTGCAGGAGAAATAGAAGGAGTACGTGTCTCCTCAGGTGGGTTACTAGCACGAGACAAAAGTGCCTGTAGTGCTAGAGCCATCTGATCCATCCTATGCTCCATGGCGTCAAACCTGGGATCAGAAGAACCAAGCTGACTGTTCGTACCTGCAGGATCCATTGGCCCTGTCGTAATGTCAGGATCGGGACAGGGATCCAACACGCAGAGTACAAAGAGTGGAAAGGTACGTATACCGGACCTTAGAATGGCCGGACTAACGTACCGAGAGTAATAGAGAATAGTCAGAGACAAGCCGAGGTCGAGGGAACGAGAAGACAGATAAGCGAGAGACAAGCCGGGTCAAGGGATAACAGAGATAAGCAGGGTAATACAACAAGCCGAGTCAAAACCAATAGAGCAAACTAGAATACCAGAGCACTGAGTGACTAGACAAGCTAGAACCACGACAGGGCAATGAGCTGAAGTGAGAAGTAAGCTTAAATACCCTGGCTCCGGATGGTAGACACGCCTCTGACAAGTACCGATTGGATATCGGACACTTGAGTGGCAGGTCGCTCGTGATAGCGTCATGACGTCACGTATTGAGCGTCCTGCTAGAAAAGGACGTGGATTCCTCGCGGTCGGTGTTTAAGTGACTGGATGAACCGCGAGGAACGAAGGAAACAGCTCGTTTGGATGGATAAACTACTAAGTCTCTACCTCTTTTAGAGGTAGAGACCTCAGGTACCCTGACACACCTACATGAACTACTGTGTGATTACCAAATTCTAACGTAACCCAAATGGACTCTATGTTCGTCTCACTAACCTTTATTAGGCTAGATTTTATGCTATCCTTCACATACAGGGCCACCCCTCCCCCTTTCTTGCCTTCCCTGTCTTTTCTATATAAAGAGTACCCTGGTATTGCTATGTCCCAGTCATTTTTTTCATTATACCATGTCTCAGTAACAGCGACTAAATCTACACTATCAGTTGCCATTATTGCCACAAGTTCATGGATCTTATTCCCTAAACTGCGAGCATTTGTAGACATGACTCTAAGCTTAACATTTTTTAAAACGAAGTCAGAATACAAAGCCAAGGTCAAATACGGAGAAACACAACTGAACACAACAAGCACTAAAGGGAACTGTAGCAGAAACCATGATAGGGCAAGGAACTAAGGGAAAAGGGTGAGTATAAGTAGCCTTCAAACTAATGTGATTGGCTCCTGTCACTTCCACACCACCAACAGGTAAGTGTATGGGGTGATTGGCATGACAGGAGCCAATGGGAGCCTTTTTGCAATTTAGGCTCCCACTGTCTCTTTAAGAGCGCGCCCGAGACTCGCGGCGCGCTCTTAGCTGCAGGCGGGACACGTGACCGCATCTCGCGGTCACTGCCCGTCTTCCTGTTAGGAGAGTCGGATGAGCCGCGCGCGGCTCATGCAGCCGCAGGACCGCGCGCGGCTTGAAGAGAGGACCGCGGCCGGCCCCCGGGTAAGGTAAGTAACGTTACAGTACCCCCCCTGAGGACACGCCCTCCGGGCGAGCAGGACCAGGCCTGGCAGGAAAACGCGAATGGAAAGAACGTACAAGGCGGGGAGCATGAACAGCATCCGCAGAAATCCAACTGTGCTCCTCAGGCCCATAACCCTTCCAATGTACCAAGTACTGAAGCCGACCCCTAAGGAAACGAGAGTCAATAACAGCAGACACTTCGAACTCCTCATGACCCTCCACAGAGACAGGAGGGGGAGGGGGAGTATGCCGGGTATAGCGGTTGCGTACGTAAGGCTTCAACAACGAGGTGTGAAATACATTAGGTATACGCAGATTCTTAGGCAGACCCAAGGCATAAGAAACGGGATTAACCTTATGTATAATGCGATAAGGACCAATGAAGCGGGGAGCCAATTTCATAGAAGGCACCCGGAGGCGAATATTCCGTGTGGAAAGCAAAACCCTGTCCCACACAACATAGGAAGGAGCCGCTCTGCGATGCTTGTCAGCCTGAGCCTTCTGGCGGGCAGCAGAGTCCACCAAAGAACGCTGAACCTGCTCCCAAGTATTACGCAAACCAGCCAAATGCTCATCCAGAACTGGCATGCCCTGTGAGGAGAATGCAGCCGGAAGAACCACGGGATGCTGGCCATAGACAACGTAAAAAGGGCTTTTGCCGGAAGAATCATGAGTGGCGTTATTCCGAGCAAATTCAGCCCAAGGAAGCAGGTCAGACCAATTGTCCTGATGGTGAGACACAAAACAACGGAGGTACTGCTCCAGAGACTGGTTGGCACGTTCAGCAGCTCCATTAGACTGGGGATGGTGAGCGGAAGAAAACGAGAGAGAAATACCCATCTCCGAACAAAAGGCTTTCCAGAACCTGGAAATAAATTGGCTACCCCTATCGGATACAATAGATAAGGGAATACCATGTAATCGAAACACTTCTCTAGCGAAGATAAGAGCCAGTTCCTTGGAAGTGGGCAACTTGCGAAGAGACACAAAGTGAGCCATTTTGGAAAACTGATCTACTATCATTAGGATGACTGTGTTACCATTCAAAGGGGGTAATTCAACAATAAAATCCATTGATAGATTAGACCAAGGTCTCTCGGGAACGGGTAATGGATGCAACAGCCCACAAGGAACTCTACGAGAGGATTTCATACAGGCACAAGTAGTACAAGCACTTATATAGTCAGTAACATCCTTACGTAAGGTATCCCACCAGAAATACCGAGAAACGGCTGACACCGTTTTGGAAATACGAGGATGTCCAGCAGTCTTAGTATCATGATACAGTGACAGAATATCCCGTCTCTCGGGAACGTCAACGAACAATTTATCATTAGGCCTCTCGCTAGGTGCCATGCTTTGTTTCGCTTGTATGGCCTGCAAGAGGGACGAGGAAATAGACAATATAGTAGTTGCTATTATCCTGTCTGGGGGAATGACAGGAGTGACATCAATCTCCTGTTTGTCAATAGTCTCGAACTGTCTGGACAGAGCGTCCGCTTTAGTGTTCCGATCACCTGGCCTGTAGGTGATTATATAATTAAAATGAGACAAGAACAGTGACCACCTAGCCTGCCTTGAAGACAATCTTTTAGCTTCGCTAAGGTAGGATAGGTTCTTATGATCCGTAAATATGAGGATAGGATCCTTAGTGCCCTCTAACAAATGTCTCCATTCTTTGAGTGCTAAAATGATAGCAAGGAGTTCGCAATTACCCACATCATAATTCCTTTCTGCTTTGGACATTTGTTTAGAAAAGAAGCCACAAGGATGCAATGGCTTGTCAGGAGACTCTCTTTGGGATAAGACAGCACCTACCCCTATATCGGAAGCATCAACCTCAAGTATATATGGCAATGAGGGGACAGGATGCTGTAAAATAGGTGCAGAGGCGAACGTAGTCTTAAGAAAGTCAAAAGCCTGAAGTGCCTCGGTAGACCAGGCACGTGTATTGCCATCCTTTTTAGTCATACGAGTAATAGGTGCTACGATAGACGAAAAACCTTTGATAAAACGTCTATAATAATTAGAGAAACCCAGAAAACGCTGGATGGCTTTCAGACCTTGCGGCAGAGGCCATTCTATGACCGCAGCGAGCTTCAGGGGATCCATCCGAAAACCCTTAGCGGAAATCAAATACCCTAAAAACTGGACCTCGGATTGGTCGAATAGACATTTTTCTAGTTTGCAATAAAGACCATTAGCAAGAAGGGTCTTCAGAACTGTCGTAACATGTCTGTGATGAGTGTGTAAGTCTGTAGAATATATTAAAATGTCATCCAAGTACACAATAACAAATGAGTGAATAAAGTCCCTTAAGACATCATTAATAAATTCTTGTAATACTGCTGGGGCATTGCAAAGCCCAAATGGCATGACTGTATACTCATAATGACCTGACCTAGTGTTAAAGGCTGTCTTCCATTCGTGATCCTTTTTTATACGTATCAAATTGTATGCTCCTCTAAGATCTAATTTGGTGAATACCGTAGCATGTTTGAGCCTGTCAAACAATTCTGTTATTAATGGTATAGGGTAAGCATTTTTGATGGTGATTTTATTAAGACCTCTATAATCAATACAAGGTCTTAAATCACCTTCTTTCTTTGATACAAAGAAGAACCCCGCTGCAGCCGGAGAAGAGGATCTCCTAATAAATCCCTTGTCTAATGATTCTTTAATGTACTCCTCCATGACACGGTTTTCTTGAACCGATAGAGGGTACACCCTGCCCTTGGGAGGTATAGTGCCAGGCAACAAGTCAATAGCACAATCGTAGGGTCTGTGAGGCGGTAATTTGTCAGCCTCTCTTTTATCAAAGACAGTCTTTAAAGATAAATACTGAGAGGGTATAGCCGTAGACAAAGGAGGAATGGTAGGAACATTAATAGAATTCACAGGCGTGACTTCAATAGTACATGACTCATGGCAGGCTTCACTCCATGATTTTATCTGCCCTGTCTCCCAGTCAAAAATGGGATTGTGGGCACGTAACCATGAATACCCTAACACCAACTGTGAAGAGGGAGAGGTGATGACCTGGAACCGAATGGTTTCATAGTGTAGAACCCCTGTGTACATGTGTAGCGGTGCAGTCTCGTGAGTAACAACTGGAGATATCAATGGTCTACCATCTATGGCCTCAACGGCCAAGGGTATCTCCTTCTCCCTGATGGGAATATTGTTTTTCTTTACAAAACCAGAGTCTATAAAATTCTCAGCTGCCCCAGAGTCAACCAGGGCGCATATATTTTCAACTATACACCTCTCTCCCATATGTAAAGAAACAGGGAGAAGCAGTCGGTTAGGAGGCAATGTAGGAGACTTAGAAATCACACCCAAGGCCAGTCCCCTATAAGGTCTTAGGTGCAAGAGTTTTCCGGGAGCAAAGGACACTCCTTTACCATATGGTCTCTCCTACCACAATATAGGCAGAGTCCCTCCCTTCTCCTATGTAATTTTTCATTATCAGAGAGTTTGGCAACCCCTAATTGCATGGGTTCCTCTTCAGATACTTTTACACTCTCCGGTGTATTAACTCTGGGGTGAATAGGTGTAACAAAACGTCTATTCCTGTTCTTGGTATAGAGCCTGTCACGAATCCTATTATCTATATCGATGAGGTAGTCAATAAGGTCCTCTAAGGAAACAGGAAGCTCCTTAGCTGCTACCTCATCCAATATAGAGTCTGATAAGCCTTCCATGAAGGCAGTAGTTAACCCATTGTTGGTCCAATCTACCTGTGAGGCAAGGGTACGAAACTGTATAGCGTAATCAGCCACAGACCTAGAACCCTGTTTAACCCTCATTAATGCTCTCGCGGCATTCTTAGACCTTTTCATAGTGTCAAAAGTTCTGCGAAAAGCTGTAAGGAAACTGTGAAGGTCATGCACCATAGGTCCATTAGCCTCCCAAATAGGGTTTGCCCATTCAAGTGCTTTGTCGGTAAGTTGGTGCATAAAGAACCCAACTTTAGACCTCTCTGTGGGAAATGAACGTGGATACATCTCAAAATGAAACTCTATTTGGTTAATGAACCCTCTGCATGTCTTAGAATCCCCTCCATACCTAGGAGGAGGCGTTAAATGGGCCGTAGCATTAGACAAGTGTTAAAAGACATGCATAACTCTGATGCTGCCATAGTATGCCTCCAAGAAACCCACTTTTGTAAAAACAATCCGCCTCAACTAAGATCTTCCAAATACCCTATAGCGTACCATGCATATGCACCAAACAAATCCAAAGGTGTAGCTATCTTAATACATGCAGACTGGGTGTTCACCCCCACCAGACAATACGTTGACCCAACTGGCAGATTACTTATCTTAGTCGGAGAACTTAATGGAATCCAAGTAACGATCTCATCCCTTTACGCTCCAAATGACGCTCAATTCTCATTTCTCAATAAGGCTATTAAAAAAATATCTACCCTAAAACAAGGTCATGTTATAATATGCGGAGACTGCAATTGCACTCTCTACCCCTCATTGGATATACAACGCATCAACAATCAAAAACCTAATAAACTTACTATTCATAACAGCAAATTGTTCTCAAACCTAATTTTCTCGCATGATCTCTATGACACCTGGAGAAACTTATTCCCTACAGCTAAAGACTTTACATATTTCTCTCCGGTTCACTTAACATATACACGAATAGACTTATGTCTACTTGACAAATCAACTTTGCCCCATCTTTTGGACCAAACCATAGGTCAACGGACTTGGTCCGACCATGCTCCGATAACTATCACAATAGCAGTGCCCTATCCTGCAAAAGGCCGAGGCACTTGGCGGTTAAACAAATCCATTCTGGACTCACCTGACAATTTACGGAAAATTGCCCGTGAGATACAAGATTATTTCGCCACCAATACCACAAACGACACTTCCACAGAAACCCAATAGCTAGCGCACAAAGTCGTAATTAGAGGAGCATTTATAAAAATAGGTTCAACTAAAAAAAAAATAGCTTGCACCCTAAATGACTCGCTCCACCAACAACTTGAATCCTTGGAAAACTCCAATAAACTGTACCCTCTCATACCACGACAAAACAAATCACAATACTACGAGAACAAATACTAAACCTCAGGGTTGAGGAATTTACTAATAACGCAACAAAACTTCAACAAAAATACTATAACTTGAGCAACAAGGCCGGCAAACTATTAGCCAACCAGCTAAAATCCAAATACCTTCAAACAAAAATCCCGTACATTCTCTCCAAATCAAACACAAATTTATTCAACCCCACAGATATAGTCAACGAACTGTCATCATTTTATAAAGATCTATACAATTTAGATAAAAATGAAAACACACACACTCCGATTAATCAAGATATGCTGACGTTTCTGCAAAACATATCACTTCCACAGGTTACACCACAACAAAATGATCAATTGGCCACTCCATTTACAGAACATGAAGTGGCTGCAGCCATTAGGTCCCTACCTAAGCATAAAGCCCCTGGCCCAGATGGACTTTCCAATTATTATTATATTAAGATGGAATCACAACTTACCTCGCACATTACAAAACGTTTTAACACAATGCAGAAAGCAGGCAGCTTCCCGATGGAAATGTTGGAAGCGTACATTATCACCCTGCCCAAACCAAACAAACCACCTACATCTTGCGGCAATTTATGACCAATATCTCTGCTAAACGCGGATGTGAAATTATATGCAAAACTTATAGCTAATAGATTGAAATCTATGCTGCCAAATCTGGTCTCCGAAGAACAAGCGGGTTTTGTACCAGGCAAGCAGGTGGGAGATAACACCAGATTCTGCATGGATTTAATCAATTGGGCTTCTCGCCATCGTCAATCCGGGGTCCTAATAGCCTTTGACGCAGAAAAGGCCTTTGATCGCCTCAATTGGTCTTACATGAAGGCCACCCTGAAAGCCTTTGGTTTTTCAGATCTATTTCTCACGAGCATAATGGCCCTTTACTCCTCGCCTTCAGCAAAAGTTTTCAATGCAGGTTTCGCATCCACTAGCTTTAACATTTCTAATGGAACAAGACAGGGATGTCCCCTATCCCCCTTGATATTCATTCTTTGCCTGGAGCCACTTATTCGCTTAATCAAAAAGGATCCCTTACTTCCGGGTCTCAACACTCCTGCAGGAGAGAAAAAGCTCGCTATATTTGCGGACGATATTATACTCTTTCTGGGGCACCCGTCTTCCTCCATACCCCACCTCTTAAGAACTCTTAAATCATATGGCATGGTCTCATTTTACAAAAATAATATTAATAAAACTCAAATACTTCCCCTGAATTTAAACCCTCATACTATAGATACTCTGAAGTTGCAATTCCCCTTCGATTGGCGCAAAACCTCCATCACCTACTTGGGCATTAAACTAACCCAATCCAAATCACAAACCATAAAAGAAAACCATGAAGCAGTTCTGAATAAAATCTCAACTCAATTGAAATTGTGGGATAATTTGAACACCTCTTGGATAGGCAGGATAAATTCGATAAAAATGATGGCATTGCCTCATATACTTTACCTATTCCGTACGCTTCCCATCACCATCCCGAATTCCATCCTTACCAAATTTCAAACCGCGATAAACGCACACATTTGGAGAAGAAAACCCCCAAGAGTTACATTCCGTTCCCTATGGCGCCCCATCCATCAAGGTGGTCTAAGTGTCCCCAATGTTAGCAACTACTACAGGGCCTCTTCACTAGCACAAAGCTTGGACATCATGACAAGGAAAACTAACCCAATTTGGCTCAAACTGGAACAAGCTTGCGGACATATCCAATCCCTGACCGATGTAGTGTGGTCAAAGGTAAATCATGCCTCCTCGTCCCTACTGCCTAGCACAAAGTTTCTTTTGCGCTCTTGGAAATTATGGAGCGCGATACTTTGTCCCAAAGAAGAACTACTCTACCTAGCTCCACTAAAAGCTCTTACATCGATCTCACCAGACCTATCCATACAACACTGGCCTTTACACGGTCTAACCCATGAATACTCTCTATATGACTCCAAAGGCCTTCGAACCTTTCCTGACTTACAGACCTCTCACAACCTACCGCATCGAGATATTTTCCTATATTTAAGAGTAAAACATATATTAAACACTGCTGCTCTCACGCATTTAGATCTATCGTCACTTAGCATGATAGGCCACAACTGCTATATGTCTGCCAGATCCCGTCTCCCACAGAAATTCCTCAAACTATGCTACTTAGCACAATCAGCAGACCATACATCTGTTAAGCTTCCCTTCATGCTAAGATGGGAACAAGACTTGGGCGAAGAATTTAACATAAGAGATTGGCTATTGGCTATATCATTCACCAAAAAATCCACTAAATGCGTCACTTTATGGGAAGCATATTTCAAAGTTTTGATGAGGTGATACCTAGTTCCTAGTAGATTGAATAAAATCTACCCTAACATTATCTCCACATGTTGGAGATGTAACAAGGAAAAAGGCTCAATCTTACACATTTTTTGGGATTGCCCGAAACTTCGAACCTTTTGGTACTATGTGAATAATGTTATACGCTCATTATATGGCATGCGGCTATCTCTAAGCCCAGCAGGTTGTTTACTCCACCTATTACCTGAATTGCTCTGTACCCCGTTAAAAGTAGCGATTATCAATATCTTAATAGCAGCAAAACTGCATTGTAACTCACTAGAAAGGCAACATTGTCCCCTCTCTGCAAGAATTAATCAGCAGAGTTAACACTGTTTATTGTCATGAAAGGGAATGGGCCAAGAGAGGTAACGTGTCCAAATTCAATGAACAATGGAAAAACTGGGATTCTACTTATAAACAATTTGTTAAACTGATATGATACTTTATAATACATAGATTATTTCCCATATTTGAGCGTCAAAAGTACTGGTGGCTTCCTAACCTATTCCCACTCCGCCCCCCCTCCCCTCCTCCTCTCCTCCTATTACCCCCTTGCTCCTTTACCCTTACTCCCTTGTTTTATCCCCCTACCATCACTTAACTGAAGATGCTTGCAGCTCAGCAACTCACTGTGATTACAACCCACTAGAATATTGGAAATGACTCACACCCATATCATAAATATTGAGTCATTTAAACATTTATCAGAGTCTACTCCAAGCGAGCTGATCCCCCACAAACTCTTCATAAACTAATGAGTGGCCTATCTACACTAGTGCTACGAGTGCACAGCTGTTCCACAACGTGCGCAACGAGATATCACTACAGGCACATTTAGACCAACGGATAGTAGTCTGCCGCATCATTGTAGTCTACGTTCCTTCATCTCCACTGACATATATCACAAAGGGTAGACCACCCATACAGAAATACCAAAGCCTCTGGACTTAGGGTCCCACACTATAATTCTGACACACAAGTTGTCAAGGGTTGTTGCCATCTACACTTAATTTCCACCACACGGGACGCACTACGAGGCCGCACAAGCATGGACATACTATGCTATACACCTTATATCAGTTATTATGTATAGCGTGTTATTGGGATCTATGACTGATGCTATGCTACTTACAGAGGACGCACATGTATGCTTCCATACATCTCATACATATAGTTCACTCGATTTTACTGCTCATTATTCTCTGTGTGATGTTGTAGTACGACTACAATATGTCTTTGCATACATTTTGTATATATTCTGCACAACTGCACGATAATACTGTCTTACCTATATTGCATTTATCAAGCATAGTATGTCATGTAACCTATATGATCGATGCTACACTATTTACAGTTGACGCACATACCGTATTTATCGGCGTATAACACACACTTTTTTCCCCTGAAAATAGGGGGAAAATCGTGGGTGCGTGTTATACGCCGATATCCCATAATTACTTACCTGTCTTGAAGCGATGGCCGGCTTCACAGCGCGCACCGCGGTACTGGAACTTCAATTTCAGGTTCCGGTTTCCGGCGGGACTGAAAGGAAGTGTGCACACTATGCACACTTCCTTTCAGTCCCGCCGGAAACCGGAACCTGAAATTGAAGTTCCAGTACCACGGTGTGCGCTGTGAAGCCGGCCAGCGCTTCAAGACAGGTAAGTAATTATGGGACAAGGGAAAGTGCATGGGAGGGGAAGGGGGGACAATACTATGGGAGGGCAAGGGGGGGACAATACTATGGGAGGGGAAGGGGGGACAATACTATGGGAGGGGAAGGGGGGACAATACTATGGGAGGGCAAGGGGGGAGAATACTATGGGAGGGGAAGGGGGGAGAATACTATGGGAGGGAAGGGGGGAGAATACTATGGGAGGGAAGGGGGGAGAATACTATGGGAGGGAAGGGGGGAGAATACTATGGAAAGGGGGGGAGAATACTGTGGAAAGGGGGGACACTATGGGATGAGAGGGGGGACACTATGGGATGAGGGGGGGAACACTATGGGATGAGGGGGGGAACACTATGGGAGGGGGTGGAGAATACTATGGTAGTGGGGGGGGAGAATACTATGGTAGTGGGGGGGAGAATACTATGGAAAGGGGGGGAGAATACTATGGGATGGGGGGGGGAATACTATGGGGGGGGGGAAATTTCCTGGAATTTCCTTCTAAAAATGAGGTGCGTGTTATACGCCGGTGCGTGTTATACGCCGATAAATACGGTATATGCTTCCATATGTTTTCATACACATATCTTACTCTGTATGCTGTTGAAGTGCGACCACAATATGCCTTCATTTGTATATATTCTGTACAACTGTAAGATAATATTGTGCTGTATATAATATATATATATATATATATATATATTGCATCTTTGCCCCATTCCCCTTCTTCCTTTCTGTATCCCAAACTGTCAGTTATTGTGAAAAAAAATTTAAATAAAAAACCAAACATTGAAAAAATTTTTTATTTATATTCCACTAACATTATTAAATAATATGATATTTCTTCATTGATATTTATCCATGAATAGTCTATATTATTAACATAATACTAATTATATGTGATTAATATAAAATAGTAAGGTAAGTGGATAGTGTGTATATGCATATATAATTATGTATACATTTGTCTCTGGGTAAGTATTCAACCCCCCCATTTTTCTGTTAGACATCACGCCTTATCTCAGGTTTTATCTCTAATGTTTACATTAGTGCATTCCTTAGCTCAGACTTCAATGAATAGAGTTACAGAGATAATTCTTGTGTGTGTCTTAGCCTTATAATATAATATGGAGTCACCTTTGTTCTGAGTGTGACTGGCAATATACACTTTTAATTTCTGTCTTAACACAAAATGTCTGCCGATATAAATATACTGACACCACAGGAGGCAGACTTAGTGCTGCAATGTAAACATTGCAGTTCTCTGGAACTGCAATGTTTTACATTGCAGCACTAGGTTCAAAAGGGACACAGCACCCAGACCACTTCAATGAGCTGAAGTGGTCTGGGTGCCTATAGTGTTCCTTTAACAGTAAAGTCTGACCCACCTGATAACAGTAGGTCCCACAAGGTCTATCTCATTGCCTGATTCTCATATTACCTGATACTGTGCTGCATGTTACAAGTTAGATTCCATACAGTGATGTCAGGCTTGTCTCTCTCACCAGCCTGACATCATTATATAAAATCTAAGCAAGTGATTATTGCGGCACCCCCTGTAGCATGCAGGACACCTTCAACTAGTGTAATCCCTGTAGAGCGTCTGAGCAGCATACAAATGGACACCTAGCATTGACTGTGTTTCTTCTACTGTGTCTCTTCATTGCTCCTCTGGTACACGATGAGACCTCTCTACGGATAGATGTGGGGATCCATGTACCACCTTAACTTCACCTCTTAACTTGCACACAGAACACCTACTCCAGAATAGCATAAAAAGCCCTGCTAGGTTCTCAGAAATGTTTGTTACTCAGCCACTCTACAAGAAAACAGTCCAGATGCGTCAAAAAGATACTTTATGGCATGAAAAGGAGCAGGGGCGTATTAGCCGCGAGGCAAACAAGGCATTTGCCTTGGGCGGCATTTTCCAGGGGGCGGCAAAAAAGCCGCCCCCAAACGCCCAGGGCAAATGCCTTTTTAGCCTTGCGGCTAACTGACATGCCGTCTGGGCGGGCGGGCGGTCGGTCTGCTGGGCAGTGCTGGCGGGCGGCCGGCGAGGGAGCTCTTCCTCTGAGCTGTCTGCTCAGCTCCCTCGCGCGCCGCACAGTGAGGCTGGGAGCCGGAATATGACGTCAGCCTCACTGTGCGGCGCGCGAGGGAGCTGAGCAGACAGCTCAGAGGAAGAGCTCCCTCGCCGGCCGCCCGCCAGCGCCGCCCAGCAGCCACTGGACCACCAGGGAGAAATGGGACCCCCCCCAGCATTCCCAAAGGTAAGGAGGCTGGGGGGGTAAATTAAAAATAAAAAATAAAAAATGTGTTAAATATGTGAGTGAGTGAGTGAGTATGTGTGTATGTCTGTTAGTGTGTGTGTGTGTGTGTGTGTGTGTGTGTGTGTGTGTGAGAGAATGTCTGTTAGTGTGTGTGTGTGAATGTCTGTGTGTGTGTTAGTGTGTGTGTGTGTATGTCTGTTAGTGTGTGTGTGTGTGTGTCTGTCTGTCTGTGTGTGTGTGTGTGTGTGTCTGTCTGTTAGTGCGTGTGTGTCTGTCTGTTAGTGTGTGTGTGTGTCTGTTAGTGTGTGTGTATGAATGTCTGTTAGTGTGTGTGTGTGAATGTCTGTTAGTGTGTGTGTGTATGAATGTCTGTTAGTGTGTGTGTGTGAATGTCTGTTAGTGTGTGTGTGTGAATGTCTGTTAGTGTGTCTGTGTCTGTCTGTTAGTGTGTGTGTGTGTGAATGTCTGTTAGTGTGTCTGTCTGTTAGTGTGTGTGTATGTCTGTTAGTGTGTGTGTGTGTCTGTTAGTGTGTGTGTGTGTATGTCTGTTAGTGTGTGTCTGTTAGTGTGTGTGTGTGTGTATGTATGTATGTCTGTTAGTGTGTGTGTATGTATGTATGTCTGTTAGTGTGTGTCTGTTAGTGCGTGTGTGTCTGTTAGTGTGAGTGTGTGTGTATCTGCTAGTGAATGTGTGTCTGTTAGAGAGTGTGAGTGTGTCTGTAAGTGTGTGTGTGTTTCTGTTAGCGAGTGTGTGTTTCTGTTAGCTAGTGTATGCGTATCTGTAAGTGAATGTGTGTGTGTGTATTTAGAAGGCGGGGCGGGGGAACGGTGGGGGTTGTGCGGGCGGGGGGAAGGGTTGGATGGGGGTGGCGCGGGCGGGAGGGGGGCGCCTGAGTTTTGTCCTGCCTAGGGCAGCACAAAACCAGGATACACCACTGAAAAGGAGACTGGTAGTCTACCGAGACCGACCCCTAGCCCTTTGAAGTCAGACAGCCATCTATGACTTAGTCGCTATAAAGATTACAATTTTTTTTTTGTCATTATTCAACTCACCGGGAGAGATTGGCTATTTGACATAAAACTAACAGCTAAATGTGTGTAAAATACATGTATACATCCCATTATACAGTGCTACAGAATTTGCTGGCACTAAATAAATAATAAAATAATAATATGTTATCACAGTGGTTCCAAAACTTTTTAGGTTCAAGGCGCCCTTAATATTTTAATATTTCTCCAAGGAGCCCCAAGTAAAAATTTCTAGGTTGTATATCTGTACAGCGCTGCAGCATTTACTGGTGCTATAGTGTAATGTACAGTGTTGGTGTTTGAAACAGTGCTTGTATATAGTTTTAGTGTTTCAATATATGGGGTGTGTTTGTATTTAATGTTTGAGTTTGATTGCAGGGGTGTATTTGAATGTAATGTTCACTTTTAAATGTGGGTGTACATTTGTGTGAAGTATTTCTGTTTGAGTGAAGGGGTGTGTTTGTATGTAATATTTGTTTTTGATTGCAGGAGTGTGTTTGTATGTTGTGCTGTTGGGGCTGATGTGTATTGTAGTTGTTGCTGCTGGTCCAGCAATAATGGGACTAAGCGCAGGACTTCTCTTTTTGTATTTGTATTTACTGTGTGAACGTATGCACATACACTACCACATACATACATGCTTACACAGATATACATACACACAAATTCATATAGACACCGACACATACACACACATAGATAAACACCAACACCTTAACACATGAATACAGTGACATATACACAAACACGCACCCTGGCACACACAAACATTGATACATGCACACACCATGATACAGATACAAACACTGACATAAAAATACACGCAATGACACACATACACAGATGCACACCTTCACACACACACACACACACACACTCATGCACACCCTGACACACACACACAATATATTTTGAGCTTTATTGAGGTGTCATTTTTTTCACCATTCTTTTACACACACACACTCTTACACTCATAAATACATGCACACACACACACACGTGTCAAGGAGGGTCAATTCATGGAAATTGACTTTCAAGTTAATAAATTGAAAGAAGAAAATGGGAAAACACTTGCAAAAATTAATACACTAGATTTAAAGTTCAATGACTTGGAAGATCGTCTAAGAAGAAAAAAATCTGAGATTTAGAAACGAGAAGAAACCGTAAATCAAGAAGATCTAAGACATACTTTGAAGGAGTATTTTATCGACTTGGGACTCTCATTAAACTCTTGGGACTCTCATTAAACAGTCAATATGAAAGGATTGAAAGGTGCCACGGGCTGAATAAACCTCAGAATATTTCGCAGAGATATTATTGCCTGTTTTTACTCCTATGAATTTAAGGAAAAAATACTAAAAACTTTTAGAGAAAAATTAAACGAAGAAGGACGTTATCAAAAGGTAATAGTTCTCCCGGACTTGTCATACAATACTCGCATGAAAAGAAGGTCTTTTGCCCCAGCCATCCTGATCCTCAGGAAACATAATATAAAATATAGATGGTCCTTCCCACTGAAAATGATTATTACTTATGAGAGCCAGATTGAAACATTTGATACAAATGAAAAGGTGAGGGAATGGCTAAAAAAAATACAAAAAATATTTTAAAGTAGAAGAAGAAAGAAGGTAAAGGAGGACAAGATAGGCGAAATTGAAGGGTAACTTATGTGAGAGGAAAAGGGTAATTTTTTTTTTTAAAGGCACTAAGGAAATTTAAGGGAGGAGGAGAGGGTGAGTTTAAGATAAGAGATAGTGTAAATTAGGTAATGTTTTTCTTAAAGTCATTATAAGTAAATGGGAGTATATTAAGCATATATATATATATATGAAAATGGGAATAATAATTCACAAATTAAACAAGTTATAAGTAAATATTAAATTCCTGTGAAGTTCACTATAAAAGGTTCACATGATAAAGTTGAAAGAAACTCATATCACTTATCACTGTACGTTTCGAGGAGATGAGTGTTTAAAATTCTCTTCTTCCCTTTTTTTTCATAGCGCACTGATGGAAATAGAATCGATTAGATGGTTGGGGAGAGGGTAAATTAGTAAGACAAATTATAGTATCAATTATTAAGTCACATAAAATAGGATAATTTTATAAGTAATGGGAGGTATTAATTATATAAACAAGAAACTTAAATTATGGTAATAATAAATTACAATCACTGAGTTATAAGTAATTATTAAATTGGTGTGAAGCTTATTATATAGATTTCTATGATAAATAATTAGGGGAAAAGAAAGAAATTTATATATCAATATAAACTCTGAGGGGATGAATGTTTTAAGAAAAAAAAATGTCTTCTCTTTCTCTGGGATAAAATTACTAGATTAGGTAAGCAACAATGATGTTAACTCTTTCCACTCCAAAGGGCTTACCCCGCTTTGTGTGGTGTTACTGCACAGTTTTCTGTGTGGCTCAAAGGAGTTAGAGGAAATTATGGAACACAGTTCCTAGAAATATATGTTTATGTAATTGGCGATAAAGAGAGTAGATCTCCAATATGTGTTGAATGTTGTAATATATGTTCATTATGTAATCAGACCAGGAGCTTAATTACTAGGAAGTGTCTAAGATAATGTTCAAATTAATGTCAATAAATGTGCAAGGTTTAAATACACCAGCAAAAAGGAGGATGACAATTCCCTCATTGAGGAAAAACATTAAATAGGTTTTATACAAGAAACCCACTGACAACAAAATATTTCTCAAAAATGGTGAAGGATGAAATATCTAATAATAAGACAAGCTTCTTTGGATAAAAAAAAAAGGGGGGGGGGGGGGGTAGCAACCATTTTCTCAAATGATATAAAAGTAGATATAATATACCAAAATGCTGATCCAGAAGCTAATAATTGTTTGTAAGATTCACACTAGTAAATGTACACTTGCCTAATATAGATCCTATTTCAGTATTTTCTAAGATAATGGAAAGAGTACAGAGGATATCTAAAGGCATATTAATTATAGCTGGTGACTTCAATTGTGTACTAGATTATAAATTGAAAAAAATATCCCAAACTTCTGCAAAAGTTGACAAAAGGGCTATAAAACAATCTAAGAAATTAAATAATGTCAAATTTTTGAATTGTATGATGTGTGGGGAACTTTACATGCATTAGATAGGGACTACACGCATCTATCAAATGCACATGGATCTTACTGTTTAGTTAAAGCCAATTCTATATTTTATGTAAAAAAAAAAAATCCAAATTAAAGAAAATCCCTGGTCAGACCACAGCTTTGTTTTAATCAAATTGGAGAAACCTCCAGCCCATGGTATGAATACATGGAGATTAAATTATTATTTAATTGAGAAAGAAAACAATAAGGAAGCACTATTCAATTTATTAAAACTTTTCTTTTAGGAAAATAATTCTCCAGATAATTTTCAATCTACTACCTGGTGTACACACAAGGCTGTCATGAGGAGCTATTTATTAAAATGGAAAATATAGGGAAAAAACGGGAACGAATCAGACTTTTATAATCTTTAAAATGTAAATAAATTACAACCAACAAACGAAAAAAAAAATGTTAACAGAACTCCAAAATAAAATATAAAAACAGAAGAAAAATGTAAAAAATATAAATAAATTGAAGTTAAATAATTATTATTCAGGTACTAGCGCAAGTAAAAACTTAACAAAAACTTCAAAAATAAAGAGCAAGGAATAGGATCGACAGATCAGTACATGAGCAAGATATATACACTACTCCAGAACAAATAGGAAAAAATGTTAAATGATTATTATAGCAAATTATATAATCTTCAATTAAATCCAAAAGAGAATAATATACAAAATTATTTAGCAAATACAAAGATTCCAAAGATAACAGATGGAGACCTAGAACTTTTGAATTTAAAGTTCATACCTATTGAAGTTGAGAGACAAATAGAAAGGTTAGATATGAATAAAACACCAGGCCCAGATGGATTTAGTAACCTATATTATAAATTAATCCCATATTAATTAAACCCATGACTTGTCTATTTAATGAGATAGCAAGTAGCTCAAATACATCAAAAGAACTTCGACAAATCAAATATTTTGCCAATTTTAAAACCCAACAAAGATGGTACTGATGTAAATAATTATAGACAAATTTCAATGATAAATGCGGATATGAAGTTAAATGCCTCCATTATAGTTGAAAGAATAAAAGTAATACTAAATAAAATAATACATCCAGATCAGATAAGGTTTATTCCAGGTAGATCAGCAAGTAACTGCTCTAGAACAATTCTAGATATGTTAGATCAGTCTGGTAGAAAATCGGTGCCCCTACTGGCCCTGTCTTTGGATGCAGAAAAAGTATTCGACAGGGTCAGTTGGGGCTACCTAGAAAGTGCTCTTAAACATTTCGGCTTTAAGGTTTGGATTTGTAATGCCATAATGGCATTATACTCTGTACCATCAGCTAGAACAGTCGGCGCAAATATTTGTGCTGGTTGGTTTGACCTAAAAAAATGGTACAAGACAGGGGTGTTCCCTGTCTCCTCTTCTATACATTCTTTCAGTGGAAAGAATCTCGGTGGTACATAAGGCACCCATTAAGATCCGTAGCTGGAAATTGACAAGGTACGGAACAGGGACCACGAGTAGCAAAAGGAGACACGGACACCCCAACATTAAGTTGAGGTTATCTCAATACACAGAATGAATAAAGAAAAGTGGGGGCATGACAGCAACACATGAGTGTGTCACACCTACGATGTGTATATATTTGTCAGGTAGACCAGCAACACGTTTAGCAGTGTTATGTTCTTAAAAAAATTAAACCAAGGTTGACTAGAGGCGACCCAGTACCACAAATAGAACAGAAGGGACCAACGCATATGGTTGAAAGGCATTGTATATTTTGTTTCTTATGCTACCAATTAATGTATAAAGATGTAACAAAAATGTACAACTGAAGTTATCTACAGTGTATACTAAGATTCGCATTGAGTCAGAAAATGTACCAGAATTGTATCTGCCACTTTTTTGTCAACAAAAATAAAGTATTTTAAAAAAAATATAGAGATAGTAACAGTATTTTTACTATTTAGATGTTATAATATCCGCCCAAGTAGAGAAAACAATGGAAATAAATGTTATGAAGTTAATAAATATACAAATAAGACATAAGGGACACGCCAGGCACCCAGGCCATTTCTGCCCATTGGAGTGGTCTGGGTGCCAACTCCCACTACTCCTAACCCTGCAAGTGTAATTATTGCAGGTTTTTTTTTTTATAAACTGCAATAATTACCTTGCACGGTTAACTCCACCTCTAGTGGCTGTCTACTAGACAGCCACTAGAGGAAACTTCCTGACTCATAGCACAGATTATCTGTGCTAGAGCATCGCTGGACATCCTCACGCTGTGTGAGGACCTCCAGCATCGCTTATTTCCCCATAGGAAAGCATTGAAAATCTTTTTCAATGCTTTCCTATGGGGAGACCTAATGCGCATGCGAATTAGGTCTCCCCGGCCGGTGGGCGGGATCAGCCTCGCCCACCGGCCGACGGAGTCAGTAGGAGGAGCGGCGCGGAGGAGGAGGCAGCAACGAGGGACATTGTCGCTGCCTCAGGCAAGTGACTGAAGGGTTTTCACCCCTTCTGTAACCGGGGATTGGGGGGTGGAAGGGAGAAGGGACCTGCAGTGCCATGAAAACTGATTGTTTTCCTGGCACTGGAGTTTCTCTTTAAAAATGTTGAAATGGGGGGGCGGAGCCTGACTGCTGGAGCGGACGGTCGCATGCTGCCCGAGCTCCGGGCCCAAAACCAGCAAATCGTTGATTAACCACCCAAAACTAACTGCACACGGCTCCACTCACCTACTGGGCACTCGTACATAGCCCGGGGACGCGGTGCATGAAGTAAGTCCGCCAGCGGTCAGCAACTCCACGATGGTGCAAACATGCGGCCTATGGGAGGCCAAGGCGGGGGGAGACGGCCGCTCTCCTTGCACTCAGGCCGACCATGGAGGCCACAATCACTCCCACCCTCCCCCCTATGGACCGGCGGGGGTCATCCCGGTCCCCCATAAGGCGCAGACATACTCACCCCATCCTAGCCAGAGGGGCCCAGCAGAGCCGGACTCCGACATGGAGGGAGCCAAGATGGCCACCGAACCGAGGCTCATCTCACTCCAAACCCCCAAGCTGTGGGCCACCCGGGAAGATGGTATTGCCAAGGCCTTTGATGCATTCTGGGCCAAATACCGAGAAATAACCTTACAGAGCGACGTACAGGGTGCCACTGCAGCACTAACCAAAAGCAAAATACGAACAGACAAGAATCTAGGCCAGGCGGACCTCAAGCAAGCCACAGGGAGGCTGGAGGGAAAGCGGAGGCAACGCAACAGGCCTCATCCACCAAAACAAGCTCAGCCTGCCAACACCCGCACTCCTCACCGCAACCCAAGAAAGAAATCTAGAGCGCAGAGGCCTATCTACATGCACGCAATTCACGGTGCAGTACCACGAGAGCACCGGGCCGGTCATCAGCACCGTCTACCCAGATACACACCAAGAAACGCGGGACAACCGTCACGGTGGAACAGGCACAATAAGTCTACACCTCACCACAATGGCCCTCTCATGTGTAGCGGACTGCTCCAAAATTGGCCATCCGAACACACTATGCCACAACGCAACCCATCTGCTCCAGTGGCCTGTTACCCTTTCCACTGCGGGCACGAGACTCACGACAGGTGCACTCAAGATCCGGTTAAGGGACAGCCTCTTTGTGTGTGGCAGCGCCTACTTACCTGTGCAAGTACCTGGTCCGGGGAGTGGGACCCTGGCGGGGATGCCGAGGAGGACAGGAACGGGTCCTACACGACTTGAACAGGCTTCTGGGCCCACACCCCATGCCTGCTGCTTGGCTGCGACACCCATGGCCGTACTAGGCATACTGTCTGCAACACTTATGGGACTTAACTAATACGTGAAACAGCATACTTACCACAGTATAATTTATGATGTGCATATCACCTTTATACTCACCTGGCTGTATGTACCAACTCATGTTTTCTCTCTTCGTTTATACTTTTGATTTTTTTTTTTTTTTTTAAACTTAGCCATGCTAGTTTTAGTTACCCAAGCCTTGGCAGGGCAGTATGAGTATAAGTGGCTAACCAAATCTTTAAGGATCAATGCCAGACATGTAAGCCATTTTACATAATTGAGTCTCAGGCCTTCATTATCCACACTGTTATTAATAGGTTTTAAGCTTCAGTCTATACCATGCGTACATCTAGCGTATTTTATGTTTTTTTTTTGTTGTTTTGTTTCTTAATAAGCTCAGCACGAGACTTGCATATCTCACAATAAAAAACAGTGAGCTTATATATGATAAATAGTAATATGCATACACATTAAGCTAATGCGTTCACACTACTATTGTCTCAAACTTCAGTTTAACACGAACGTAAATGGCTTGATTTGTTTATTTATGTATTTTTATTTATTATTTTCATTTCTTTTTTTTTTTTTTTATACTTCATAATTGCTAAGCGACAATTATACTTAAAAACGCGCAGTTAATCGACTATATACATCCTATAACTAGATCTGTTTTATGCATGTCTAACCTAACGTGTTTTATCACAAAAACGATGTTTAAGAGCTTGCTATCTTCATATAATATAAAAATGTGCCGTCTTCACTGCCACACTGTGAAATGTTATGGAAATGCTTGTAGAAGCTGTTGTGGCTCTACACGCTTGTTGTCAATCTATGCACAAGAAAAATAAAGAATAAAAAAAAAAAATGTTGAAATGTGTTGAGACATCATGGTTCGGGAGGATTAATACCATAAATTCATATATATTACCGAAATGGTCATATCTGTTTTGAATGTTACTAATTAAAATGCCAAAAAGCTGGCTTGATATGATACAATCAAGTTTTACATCATATATATGGAAGAATAAAAAACCCAGGATAAGTTCAATAACACTGGCAAATAAATATCGTAAGGACTAAATTTTCCAATTGTAATGACATGAAGGGGTGCTGCCCCAGCAGATAAATAAATGCCAAGACACAAATGAATAGGATAAATCAAGATTATATATTATATATATATATATATTTACAGGGAACCAAAGGAGAATGCAAAACAATATATACACACACAGACAAGGCCACAAAATATATACAGTAAATCAAAATAAGCACTAATTGTGCAGGCAACAAATACTGTAACAGTCCTTTGGTATAAGGGTAGGATTGTGCAGCTACCATGAGTATCAGGTAGGGCAAAGATCCAGAGTCACAAGACTAATATAGTGACATCAAGATCAAAAGGAGAATCAATGAACAAGTCTGCAGGGACAAGATCACTGGTAGTAAAGCCGGGACCACGGAACCAGAACACAGGATCGGAGGACACAGCAACGAATGACCAGGAGGACACAATAACGCAGGATCAGGCGGACACAGGACCAAGTCACAGTATGCAGGAGCCAGGAGCCAGGAGCCAGAAACACAGGAAACCAGGGAAACAGAAAACAAAAGGCAATGATCTGGCAAGGAGTGAAGGGAGAACCCAAACTAAATAGGTGCTAAACAAGGACCAGGTGAAGTGCTTAATGAAAAGAAATCAGGAACAGTGCCAAACAGAAACAGTGGTGAGTATGAGTACTGCACGAGGGCAAATTAACTAAGGAGTGTCGTGACACCAATTATAAAACATCTATACTATGCAAATATAATTAATCATACATATAAATTACAGGAAGACCAAATGTTAACAGAACCATGGTATATTATAGAATCGGAAGCAACAAATGTTAAAATACTTGATTACTATTTATGGTGTAATAGCTCTAAAAAAATGATACACCAAATTCATAAAAAAATCTTTACCAAATTTCCAATAAATAATTTTTTACATACCTAAGAATTAAAAACTTTGTAGATGTAAATGTAATTAAAACTTCTTCACCAATAATGGACTATATGGAAAATACATTTCTCTATAAGAAAATTGGCAAAGTAACCTCTAAAGCTAACCAATTAATATATACATTAAATGATAAACCAATAAAAATAATAAATTCATGGAAAAAGGATTTAGATTTAGATATATCTCAATTAGAATGGGGTACTACTTTATTACAACTATATAAGAAGATTTATTGTTTAAATCTAATTGAGTGTCAATTTCTTTTTAAATACTCTTTTTATTAAATTTTTCATAATACAAAAATAAATTAAAAGACATACATACAATTGCCAGACACACAGCAATAATGCAATACAGCCATTGTAATTACACATAACATTCAACAAATGCGCGGAAAAATGTAGAACTGGTGTAGTGATACTCTTTTTCTTTGAATTTTATCTTTACTACCATATACTCTAAAGTACATATATTACTCAGATTTTATCAGATCTAAACATTATTCACTCAACACCTTATTCTTGCTGGTTTTCCTCCAATGTATACCCGTTTCCATTTTTATTTGTTTTGTCAGTTGATTCATCCATTGGGTGTAACATATTTCAGTAGACTGTTTCCAGTTCCTTGCTACTAAAGGTTTTACAGCCATTAGACTGTATGTGACAAGAAAATATTACAATGCTGTCAAATGTGGCCAACCCAGATGCAACAGTGCTGTTACCGGTGTTAGATAAATTTTATTCTTGCCACACACATACAAAAGTCTACCAACCTGAACCCAGAGTTTTCTAATTTTATCACAACTCCACCATATATGTAGGTAACTTCCTGCTGTGTTCTTGCATCTCCAGCACATATTTGACTTGCTAGCGTTCATTCTGTTTAATCTTGTTGGCACTAAATACCATCTGTTGCACACTTTATAATGTGTTTCAAACAATATTATATTTTGTATATTTTTCTTTGTTCTAACAAGGGTTTCACCCAGGGCCGGCGCTTCCTATAAGGCGAACTAGGCAGACGCCTAGGGCGCCATATAGGAGGGGGCGCCCTGCGTCCCCATCACCAGCCCTTTAAATGCTGCTGCCGCAATGCCTCACCTCCCCTTCCTGTAGCGTGGCCGAGCTCCTCTGCGGTCCGCGTCCCAGCCAGACTGACAGGAAGTGCACACTAAGTGTGCACTTCCTGTCAGTCCGGCCGGGTACAGGAAACAGAATCTCCTGTACCGCGGACCGGAGAGGAGCTCGGCCACGCTACAGGAAGGGGAGGTGAGGAGAACAGGGGGGGTGGAGAAGAAGAAGAGATTACAGGGAGGGAGGGGGGAAGAAGAGATTACAGGGAGGGGGGAGAAGAAGAGATTACAGGGAGGGAGGGGGGAAGAAGAGATTACAGGGAGGGAGGGGGAGAAGAAGAGATAACAGGGAGGGAGGGTGGGAGAAGAGATTACAGGGAGGGAGAGGGAGAAGAGATTACAGGGAGGGAGGGGGGAGAAGAGATTACTGGGAGGGAGGGGGGGAGAAGAGATTACAGGGAGGGGGAGAAGAGATTACAGGGAGGGGGAGAAGAGATTACAGGGAGGGAGGGGGAGAAGAGATTACAGGAAGGGAGGGGGGGAGAAGAAGAAGAGATTACAAAAGATCTATGAGAGTGGGGAGAAAAAGAGATTACAGGGAGGGAGGGGGAAGAAGATATTACAGGAAGGGAGGGGGAAGAAGAGATTACAGGGAGGGAGGGGGAGAAGAAGAGATTACAGGGAGGGAGAAGGGAGAAGAAGAGATTACAGGGAGGGAGGGGGAGAAGAGATTACAGGGAGGGGGAGAAGAGATTACAGGGAGGGGGAGAAGAGATTACAGGGAGGGAGGGGGAGAAGAGATTACAGGGAGGGGGAGAAGAGATTACAGGGAGGGGGAGAAGAGATTACAGGGAGGGAGGGGGAGAAGAGATTACAGGAAGGGGGGGAGGAGAAGAAGAGATTACAGGGAGGGAGGGGGGAGAAAAAGAGATTACAGGGAGGGAGGGGGAAGAAGATATTACAGTAAGGGAGGGGGGAAGAAGAGATTACAGGGAGGGAGCGGGAGAAGAAGAGATTACATGGAGGGAGGGGGGAGAAGAAGAGATTACAGGGAGGGAGGGGGGAAGAAGAAATTACAGAGAGGGAGGGGGGAGAAGAAGAGATTACAGGGAGGGAGGGAGAAGAAGAGATTACAGGGAGGGAGGGGGAAGAAGAGATTACAGGGAAGGAGGGTGAAGAAAAAGAAAAGATTACAGGGAGGGAGGGGGAGAAGAAGAGAAGATTACAGGAAGGGAGAGAAGAAGAGATTACAGGGAGGGAGGGAGAAGAAGAGAAGATTACAGGGAGGGAGGGGGGAGAAGAAGAGAAGATTACAGGGGGGAGAAGAAGAGATTACAGGGAGGGAGGGGGGAGAAGAAGAAGAAGAGATTACAGGGAGGGAGGGGGGACAAGAAGAAGAGATTACAGGGAGGGAGGGGGAGAGGAGAAGAAAGATTACGGGGGAGAAGAAGAGATTACAGGGAAGGGGGGAGAAGAAGAGAAGATTACAGGGAGGGGAGAGAAGAAGTCAATATTACAGGGGGAGAAGAGGAGAACATGGGGGGAAGAAGAGGAGAACAAGAGGAGAAGAGGAGGAGAACACGGGGGGAGAAGAAGAGGAGAACGGGGAGGATGAGAACACAGGGAGGGGGGGGTTGAGGAGAACGTAGGGGAGGGAGAGACCACTAAAGGAGTGAGGGGGTGGTGGAGAGACCACTAGGGGAGGGGGGTGAGGAGAGACCGCTAAGGGAGGGTGGGGGGAGTGCAGAGGATACACCACTAGGGGAGGGTGGGGGAGAGTAGAGACCACTAATGGAAAGGGGGCGTGAGAAGAGACCACTTAGGGTGTGGGGGAGACCACTAATGGAAAGGGGAGAGAGGAGAGACCACTAATGGAAAGGGGGGCAGAGGAGAGCAGAGACCACTAAGAGGGAGATGAGAGACCACTAATGGAAAAACCTTGAGCTGTGTAAGGGGCCCCAAAAAATTGAGCTGCTTCCCGTTCTCCCAGAACATTGAATTTTGTGACAACAGTTACAAACATCATCCAGAGATCCTGTTCTACACCAGACCAGTGGAGCCAGACTGCAGCCAGAGCCCATCACCATCCTCATCTGGTTGTAAGTAGGCAATCTAGTATATTATTAGTGACACTAATCTCTAATTTACCTCACATTAAAGGGACACTTTAGTCCCCAGAACCACTGCAGCTTAATGAAGTGGTTCTGGTGTCTATAGTTTGTCCCTGCAGGCTTTTTAATGTAAACACACACTGTGTGCAGCACTGGCGTTAGTTCATATGGCAGATCATATGGGTAGGACATTGTGATGTCACTAGGGGGGGCGGCAAATCTTTCTTTTGCCTAGGGCGGCAAAAATCCTTGCACCGGCCCTGGTTTCACCCCAGGCACAAATATCAATTTCAATATTACAATCGCTTTCCCATTTTTTTGTGTTTTGGCAAAACAATTTTAGGACGTGTATGGTGACAAGCTGTTTGTTTTATATCTAAATGTAAGTCATTAAATACTTTTTTATCAAACTCTGGAAGTGCACTACATTTTTGTGTATATCTTTCTCTTTTGAGATATATACATCCATTCGATGATGAATATGTGAGGAGGGACAATCCACTGGATACTGAAGGAAAAGATACCATTCAAGGCTGTTTTAACTCCACAAATTTGTGAGTGACCAATTGTGATTACATATTAGTACCAGTCCCCACACATTTAAACGCTATGTTTCTTTATTGTATCTGTATTTAGCAGATTATCCCCTATCCTATTTGCACAAAACACAAAACAATTTTAGACATAGATCAACAAATAACATTTAGATACTAATTTTGTTGATTTTCCTCTTTCAAATTTTTTTTTCATAAATATTGCAATTTGACTTTTCCCTTCGTCTAAGTCTTTTAGCAACAATGATTTGACTCTTAATGAAACACTTCAATGACACAACACTTCAGATGCTGGCAAATTATATTCTTGGACTAATGTTACAAAAGTTTTCATTTTTCCCTCCGTTATTATATAATTTAAAATTGTTATATTCTTTTCTCTCCATAGATCTAATTTTAAATCGTCTATTAAAGAATCCAAGATTTCTAGTTCCATGAATCCAAGAATTAAGAAGAAGAACATATATGAGTTAGAATTGTATTTTAGTTTTCTTTCGTTGCCAAGTATTTTTTATTCTGCCAAATAAGCTTATCTAAATCTTTCTTATTTAATGCCTGGGTTTCTAGAGTGAACCATCCTAGTACTCTTACTTCTTTTTTAGTCAGTATCGGAGTATGGTATATTATGCTAGCTTAATAGTGTTTTATGATACTGGGGAAATTCATACCTCCCTGCCCCAAAGGACTTGTCAATTGTTCTTTAATAATACAAGGTCTCTTCCCTCTCCAGACAAAATTTCTAAACATTTTCTGTATAATCTCCATCCAGCTTGCAGGGATTTTTAAGGGGATCATTTTAAAAAAATAAGTCTATCTGGGAATTATATAGGCATTTAAGATATTAATTCTTCCCATTCAGCTCATTAGCAAAGTGTTCAATTTTTTAAAGTCATACCTGTGGATTTCATCAGCTTCAGGAGGTTAATCTCTATTATTCTATCTATGTTATCAGACAGCAATATACCCAAGTAATCAAAGCTTCCCTTTGCTTCTTTAAAACCATATACACCCTGTTCCAAATTACTATGCAAATTATATTTTTTTCATTTACCTAAATAATTGATGTAAATAACAGTCAGCATAATTCTCATGTTATCAACTATTAACAGTACAATTCAAATTTTATTGAACAAACCTAATGATAACAGTATTTTTTTTTAAACATAAAAAATTTACAATGCACTGTTCCAAATGATTACACACAGTAAGTTTCAAAACACTTTATAGGTTGTAAAGAACTGAAAATTGTCATTTGTTGTGTTTGCAGCATATTTTCTGAAATCAAAAGCTATTTCAATATAACTTATAACAACATTTTAACTTTTTAAACATTTTAACAGGTCGCTTTACATTTTAACATATCACCCCTTATTTGATAGCAGCTTCACAAGTCTTGCATCCATTGAACTTGTGAGTTTTTGGACAGTTTCTACTTAAATTTGTTTGCAATATGTCAGAATAGCCTCCTAGAGCTGCTGTTTGGATGTAAACTGCCTCCCACTCTCATAGATCTTTTGCTTGAAGATGCTCCAAAGGTTCTCAATAGGCTTGAGGTAATGGGAGGATGGAGGCCACACCATGACTTTCTCTCCTTTTATCCCCATAGCAGCCATTGATGCAGAGGTATTCTTTGCAGCATGAGATGGTGCATTGTCATGCATGAAGATGATTTTATTACGGAAAGCATAGTTCTTCCTTCTGTACCAGGGAAGAAAGTGGTCAGTCAGAAACTCCACATACTTTGCAGAGGTCATCTTTACACCTTCGGGGACCCTGAAGGGGCCGACCAGCTCTCTTCCCATGATTCCGGCCCCAAACATGACTCCACCACCGCCTTGCTGACGTCGCAGCCTAGTTGGAACAGGGTAGCCATCCACCAACCATCCACTACTCCATCCATCTGGAACACCCAGGGTTGCACGGCACTCATCAGTGAACAGGACTGTTTGAAAATTAGTCTTCATGTATTTTTCTGCCCAATGCAGCCGTTTCTGCTTGTGAGCATTGGTTAGTGATGGCCGAATAGAAGGTTTATGCACAGTTGCAAGACTTTGGAGGACTCTACACCTTGATGTCCGTGGGACTCCAGACGCAGCAGCAGCTTCAAATATCTGTTTGCTGCTATGTAATGGTATTTTAGCAGCTGCTCTCTTCATCCGATGCATGGATCTGGCAGAAATCTTCCTCAATGTGCCTTTATCTGCACGAACCCGTCTGTGCTCTTACTCAGCCACAAATCTCTTAATAGTACGATGATCACGCTTAATTTTTTGTGAAATATCTAATGTTTTCATACCTCATCCAAGGCATTGAACTATTTCACTCTTTTCGGCAGCAGAGAGATCCTTTTTCTTCCACATATTGCATGAAAATGGTGCTCTGCTTAATAATGTGGAACACCCTCCATTAGTAGTTTTTTCTTAAATTGGGCTCACCTGGCAATCTAATTATCACAGGTGTCCGAGATTTTTTTCAGTGATCAAAAGAGCCCTGAGACACAATGCCATCCATGAGTTAAACTGAAAAACAAAATATTTAATCTTTGTGACACTTAAATAGAATTTGCATAAACATTTGGAACAGGGTGTATATCTAAGATTTGTTTTATTCTCTCCACTTCACAGTTTTTAAACATAACCACAGATTTGTCTATATTGATCTTATAGTTGGATATTTTGCTATTATGCCTTATCTTGTTCATCAAATGAGCAACGGAAGTATCTGGGTTAGTCAGGGTTATTATGGTGTCATCCGCATACATACACAATTTCAGTTCCCTAACAGTTGTTGGAATCCCCCTTATACCCGGGTTTTCTCTTATACTTATAGCCAAGGGCTCCATCAAAAGTATATACAGTATTGGTGACAGCGGACACCCTTGACGGGTGCCGTTGCCAAATCTAAACCAATCGGAACACAGATCTATTCCAACCACTCTAGCCATCGGTTCATGATATATAATTTTGATTGCTGCAATCATCCAACTATCAAAACCCATAGCCTCCAGCACCCCAAACATATATCCCCACCCGACACTGTCAAAGGCCTTTTCTGCATCCAATGACAGGAGGGGACTTCTCGTTCTCCCTCCCCAGTCCAAAATAATTATCAAGTGCCTTGAATTGGCACTTGCCTGCCTGGTGGGAACAAAACCAATCTGGTCTTTATGGACCAGGCCTGGGAGCACTTTCTTTATCCTATTGACGAGAACAACTTTGCATCTACATTTATTAATTAAATCGGGTAATAATTTTTAAGCTCTTAAGGATCTTTATCTTTTTTTAGGATTGGTGGAAAATTAGCATATAACATTTATTTTTGCCCAGTACCTATTTGTCAGACATTCTGGGCTGGGAGTTTTAAAATTTACAAATTTTTCAATAGCCTGATTAAATTCTGACTTAGTGAGGGGTGCATTTAGAAAGTTATTTTGTTCCTGTGTTAGTTTAGGAAAGTTTATATCTTTTAAATAGTTTTTTAATTTGATTTTCTTTAGGTTGTTTGGGGATATTATATAAATCTTCATAATAGGTTTAAAACATTTTAGCTATAATCTCTGGGTTTCTTTGTATTCTTTTTTTTTTTTTTAATATCCTATTATTCCCTGTTTTCCTTTTAAGTTTGTTGGTTATTTTATTCAGAAGGATAAATTAGAACCATTTCAAAAAATTGCAGAAAATTACCAAATTTCCAATAAATAAATTTTTACATACCTAAGAATAAAAAGCTTTGTAGATGTAAATGTAATTAAAACTTATTTACCAATAATGGACTATATGGAAAAGATATTTATCTATAAGAAAATTGGCAAAGTAACCTCTAAAGCTAACCAAATAATAGATACACTAAATGATAAACCAAGAAAAATAATAAATTCACGGAAAAAGGATTTAAATTTAGATATATCTCAATTAGAATGGTGTACTATTTTAATACAACTATATAAGAACATACGTTGTTTAAATCTAATTGAGTGTCAATTTAAGATCATGTTTAAATAGTATTTAATTACTACTAAGTTATCAAGGATGTATCAGGATTATAATCCAAATTGTTGGAGGTGTGGAAATCAAGTAGGATCTTTTATCCATATTTGGTGGTCCTTTGGTTAAACCTTTTTGGACTTGGGCTTACAGCATTTTTCGATTGTTATCTAGTAATAAGTTAAAGTGGGGACCTGAAATAGCACTCCCCCACTTGAAATGGAATTTAAAAACTGCACATCGTATATGCTTAGATATCCATTGTTTAACGGCTACTAAGATAACTATTGATAGAAATTGGAGATTTCCTTCCCCTTTTCAAATAAATCATCTCATTAATCAAATTAAATACCAATTATGTATGGAAAAAAGATCTATCAAACTCCTACATATATTCCTTTAAAAAAAACTAAGTATATATAAAACATGGTTGGATAAACTATAAGGTTTTAAAACACTTGTTGCAATAAAATAGATACAAATGAAAGATACAAAATAAGGTAAAAACTCTCCTGCTCTGAATAAAAATTGATGTTATGTCTTGTAATGTTATATGGTTTTAAAGAATGTTGCCCAAAGTACTGACTACTTGTAAGATAATATTTATGAATGTATTGAGAATATACAAATGTCTCATGTTAAGCAACTGTATGCAATTATATGATAAAATCAAATAAATATGATAAGAACATTTAAAAAAAAAAAAAATCTTCGTAAGCCAGATCATCTCTGGACTTAGAAATTTACAACACTGCTCTTGCTAACTTCCTACCAAATTATCTATACTTAAACACTCTTACTTGCATTCATCATCCATTGGATTATATCTCCAGCCTACCTAAAGAATATTGTACTAAGAAAACTGGTAAATATGCTGGTTTAATTTAATTACTTTTACTAAAAGCAGAAATATGCCTTGATAATGCTGATCAGATTTTAAACTTTGAGAATCATATTAGCTGAGAAATATATAATTCTATATTCCATACTGCAGCTGGGAAAAAATAATTAAGGAAAATGAATAATGATCAGGAAAAGAAAATTACGGTAAGTATGAAACAATTTTCCTTATTCCTGATCTATCATGGCAGCATTTACTCAAGAAGTATATATAGTGGGAGGGACAGAGTTCAAATACAGCAAATAGTTATAAAAAACATTATTGTGCTGCATAAACCTAAAAAGACTTAATAAAGCTAAATAGGCATAAAATCTGCTCAGACAAGTTAATTTACCCTAGAGGCTGTTAGGTCAGCAACCCCCTGGCATTCAAATGTCGAAAATATCCTGGAGAAATATAGAGCCAGATGGGAAATACGGGCATGATAACCAAACCTGTATAAGAAACAAGGCTAGACTAATATAAGACAAACCTCATGTAAGAAAAAGACACCTGTCCTGTTATGGATAATAAAAAAAAAAATTAGATAACCTCCATAAGACCAAGACACGGTCGAAAAATTATAGACCTATTATGTTAAAACCAGAAGATAATGTCCTTCTCTAATAGAACTTAAATACCAGATGGATGGCAGAATCAAATCAGAACCTTGACAAGTGCATAACTTCCAGAGACCTTCCAATGTTAATTAAAATACTTGCAATACCCAGCATCAAAGTTACATGGAGCATATGAAACTAAAACAGTAGCTTTTATTGCAGAGGAAATTATAATGTTTTTAAGGAAATTATAATGTTCCCCTTTACAACAGGGGAATCTGTGGGAAATTTTGATCCCTAACCCCTTAAGAACCAATGACATACATTAAAGGGATTGCAAAACTCAAGGTCACCAAGGGATAAAATAGCAGAATACTGAATATAACAAATAGCTCATTCTCCAACGTACAGAAACATAGAAACATAGAATGTGACGGCAGATAAGAACCATTCGGCCCATCTAGTCTGCCCAATAATTCTAAATACTTTTAATTAGTCCCTGGCCTTATTTCAAGTCTAGGATAGCCTTATGCATATTCCACGCATGCTTAAACTCTCTCACTGTGTTAACCTCTACCACTTCAGCTGGAAGGCTTTTCCATGCATCCACTACCCTCTTAGTAAAGTAATACTTCCTGATATTATTTTTAAACCTTTGGCCCTCTAATTTAAGACTATGTCCTCTTGTTGTGATAGCTTTTCTTCTTCTAAATATAGTCTCCTCCTTTACTTAGATTATGCGTTAAGAAAATTAACTCAGTTCTAAAGAATATTCTAAACCAACTCCAGAGCATTAAGCTGAATTTTGAATAGAAATTATAAACCATATCAGGGGTAGTGAATTTTTCAGATTAGAATCTTGCAGAAAATAAAAAAATATCCCCAAAGTTATGACCAGGTGAAATAAGAAGCCAATATCAACAGCTTTTAAATCAAAGTTAATTAGATTTGAGAGAGTAAAGCATAGCAGTGAAAACAGTCAGGTAATTACTTCAGAGAAACCTACTCTTGGGAGCAATAAATAGCCCAAGTGGTGCACCTGAAATCAGCAGGATCTACTAAGCTGTGCACCTGCCATCAGCAAGATCTACTAAGCTGTGTGCCTGAAGTCAGCAAAATATATTAAGGTTAAACAATGCCACCAAACTTAAAAACATTTAGTATCTTGATCAGAGAGAAGAAAGGACAGGCACAATAAATATTTTTGTAGCATTGTCTTCTGTGTAAATACACACAAAAAAATTTACTCTAACAGCCCCTAGCCCTAACCTAACCCCAAACCCCAACCCTACCCCTAACCCTACCCTTAACCCCAAACCTAACCCAAACCCTAACTCTACCACTAAATCTACCCTAATCCTACCCCTAACTAGTAGGGGAAGGGTTAGGGGTAAGAGTAGGAGTAGGTTAGGGGTAGGGGTAGGGTTGGGGTTAAGTTTGGGTTAAGGGTAGGGTTGGGGTTAGGGGTTAGGTTAGGGTTAGGGGCTGTTAAAATTAATGTTTGTTGTGTGTATTTACACAGAAGACAATTCTACAAAAAATATTTCTAACTAGTAGGGGAAGGGTTAGGGGTAGGAGTAGGGTTAGGGGTAGGGATGGGGTTAGGGTTGTGGTTAGGGGTAAGGTTAGGGTTAGGGTTAGGGAATTGCCGAAGTCCTGAAGTGCCGAAGTCCCGTATTCCCGAATTACCGAATTGTTGAAGTCCTGAATTTCGGAAGTGCTGAACTGAACCGAAGTGCCGAAAATCCGAATTGCCGAATTGCCGAAGTCCCGAATTTTGGAAGTGCCTAACCGAACTGAAGTGCTGAAGTGCCGAATTGCCGAAGTCCCAAATTTTGCAAGTGCTGAACCGAACCAAATTTTTTGCCCTCTTCCTCAATATTACATCACATAACTAGTTTATACTACTATAAAGGTCCACATAATAGTTTAAGAATCGACTTGTACACTGTCTGGCAATGAGTGGACAACTGTGGCAACTGTGGCTAATCAAGCTGACCCGAGACAGAGAGTACAAACGGCGCCTGACAATGAGGCCTAGCTTAAGTTGCAGACAAGCGTCTGGGAGAGACAGCTGGTCTCCCAGCATGAAGCAAGCCCCCAACAAAGTCTGCTTTGGAACCCTGCAACCCCCTCTTTGGACCAGTAGGGGTTATCCCTGTCTGCGCTACGGACACCTATCTACCCACTACAAGGGAACCCCCGGCTAACCACCCAACCGCATGGCATTCCCAAATTAGCTGCCGCAGTGCAACACAAACAACGAGAGCACAAGCTCACCCAGTCCTGGAGAGAGAGCTTTGAGGCCCGTTTTAACAAGATCTGCCAGGAATTCTGGGCTAAAATATCAAGCAGACCTCCAGCCTCTACTCCTCATGATAAACCTGCTGCCCGAGCTGCTGAGCCAAGACTCCGACCAGGCTCTGCAGTGGGGAGTCATGGGGGAAAATCCCCACCTAACCGCCCATGTTCCCGACAGACCTCCCGGAGGGTCACCCCATGCCTGGCTCATGACCCCGCGCAGATCAAACGGAGGATCCGTGGACCTGCTGCCATTCACCCTCACAAGACCTGGACCTTGGAGGGCAAAGAATCCAAGGTCAGAGGCCTGTTCGAGGTCCGCACACCAGAAGGAAAGCAACATCCCAAGCACAGCATGAAGGCAAGCAACAGCGTTATACACAGCCTGAAACCAGACTGTAAAGTGATGCCAAAGCAAGGTGTGGGGTGAATCCCTGAAGATAGAGACTCTGCTCTGTAGCTATTAATTGAAGTTCTTCCTGTCTATAGTGCAGGAGTCTCCATTTAATTAAAACACTTACAACTACTTATGACAAGCGCCCGGTGACATCACAACGCTCCTGTACACGGTAGCATTATATATTGTACCAGCAGTAACCTAGTGTATTTAATAATTAGCAGATACCATGTTTTTTGCTATATTTTAGGCAACACATTAGTTAACCTTCCTGTCAGGAATTTCCTCATCTGAATGCATATCTAGGGTTATAGGCATACCCTGACATGTTTACCTAACCTCTTGATCTCTTGATTCTGCTTTATAGTGTATCACCCCTGCCCGGTCTGGCACACTTGCTCTCATACCTTTAATACTCCCCTCAACATCAGTGAGCCCAGTGTGAAAGCAGCTGGAGGTTCCCCTTGACTCAGCATGAGTAGTCACCAGTCTTAGCCTGATACCTATCTCCCACCCAGACTAGCATATATGTCAGGGAGGAAACAGTTATTTAAACTAAGCATGCCACTCTACTGTTTTAATTATTTTTAAGTTCTTCAATCTCCTCACTTGTCAAGATCTCCTTGAGATATGTTAACCTAATTACTCTACTATGGCACACCAATACACTCTGTCAGTTTAGACACTCTACTCTTCTTAATACTCCTGGCTGCTACTTTACTGACATTGTGACCTAGCATGTTTTATTAAAGTGAGAATCTCACTCCTTTAGCACACAGTGCTTATAATAGATCTTTATACACCTACTGCACTCTTATGCAGTGGCTACCTTCTACACCAGCTGCTCGTATAGGCCTGTGTTATCTCAAATAGCAATGGTTATGCCTATGTAGCTAGCTGTAGTTAGCAGAGATACAGTTCAACGTATGTCTATGTAAGTTACTTAGCCTAGTCTGTCTCCTGGCGATGCAGCTCACTAATCTTAGTAATCATACAGCCTGTTCACTGTATACTAGCTGGTTAGAGGAGACTAGCCACGTTCCTACTCTGTCATGTAATAAGCCAAGCTACTGTTCCCTTTATGTTTTCTTGTTGTAATGAAGCTTAAGAAATAATCCTGTTTACTTATATACCTACAAAAAAATGCAATGTTTTATTAATGCCATGTGATCACATGTGAATATAAACCTGGTTGCACCAGCTGTTGTGACAGTGCACATCCCCCTGTTACTTATCTGCACGAATAAAATAAAGAATGAAAAAAAAAATAGCAGAGCTTTGTATTGATCACCTTTGTGGCCCTGAGAATGTATAATTCCTAAACTAGTGTGATGACTTTTACACACCGAATATGTAAATCTCAGGATGCTCAAGCAGTGGTGAATTTTGGTTTTGTGCTGACCTAGATATGACAAAACTCGGGCACCTCTGACACACTCACACTGACAGAGACACATACACATTCAAAACATAAAATAATTACCAGTGTCAAACAAACACCCAAGTGTCATAAAATACAGTAAAAAAATGTATACAAAAGCATGTAAAATTCTTGATTCTGCAATAAAAGCAGAAAAATAACATAGTTTATACTGCATATAATCACACAAAATAACACCAGGTAGGGGTTAGAATCTGACTTACGGGGCATGGCCTGACAGCTAATGGAGTAGGACACACTCAGCCCGAGCTCCTAGGCCCCAACCTGTACAGCCCGGTTAAATTAGCGTTATACCGCCATCCCGGACACTCACCCATGGGGAAGAATAAGAGGCTAGCCACCGCAAGCCAGGCTACCCCCTCACGCCAGCCGGCCGGCCCGATGGACGACTTCCTCGCCATGCCGCATGGCCTCCGAGATTCCGGCGAGGCCGGTGCGCCAGCGTAACGGACTCGGCCCGAGACACACACCCCTGGCGCCCTCTCCCAAATCTCCGCGGATCTCGCCGCAATTTCAGCAAACATGCTGACCCGGAAGGACAAATGGAAAATGCTGACGGAACTGAGGGCAATAATAAGGGAAGAAATCACGGCAGTCCGCACCGACCTTTCTGCCCTGGAGCTACGAGTTGACAACCTTGAAGCAGAACGCCTCCAGGCCCAGCAGCACCGGCAGGCCTCTGAGCTGGCAACCACCAGGCAAGGTAACATCCTGCTAGACCTCCGCCGCCAGGTTGAAGACCTAGATAACCGCGGTTGGCGGAATAACATTAGGATTAGGGGCCTGCCTGAAGCTGAAGGTGAGGTGCCTCAGGAGCTACTATCTGGCCTGTTCACACTACTACTGGGAGACACAGCCCCTAGTGACTATGGGATTGAGAGGGCACACAGGGCACTGCGCGCCCCCAGAAGGGATGGGCAGCCGAGAGACATGATCTGTGCCCTGCTATCATTCCCATTAAAAAAATCCATAATGAGGGCCGCAAGAGCACACCAACATATAACCTACATGGAAGCGCAGATATCCCTATACCAAGACTTATCCACGATCACCCTCGACGCCCGCAGAGCCCTGCGCCCACTTACCCGATTACTACAAGAGAGGAGACTCCCATACAAATGGGGATTCCCATTTAGCCTGCAGGCCCGAGTGGGAAATGTGTGGCACATAATACGCTGGCCGAACGACGTGCCCGATTCCTCTGAAACGCCAACCTGCCCGCCGTGACGGTACCTAACTGGATCTTAGAAGAACCCCCAGCAAGAGCAACAGGCCCATCTGAAGTGGCTCACAACATACACCTGGAGCCCGGACCGCTAAGACGCAGAGGTGGCCCAGAGGGCCCCGAAGAGTAAGAGCCCTATCACCGCATTGAACAGAAACCCGCTGGGACGCGTCAGTCTGGGCCGGTACCGTACCACCCGACACCCCGGACTCGCCTACGAATGCCATGCAGAGACCCAACAGCACCACAGCGGGGGAATGTACTTTCCCGATTGCCACCAGTACACATTAGCCAGAGTTGGGGGAGGGGCAGTTGACAGGTGGGGTGGATACGGAAGCCATTTTCTGGGGGCAACCGGGAGACAAGCCCTTGCTAGCATACCCACTCACCCGGGGATACACTGGGGGAATTCCCCGTAGGTGGGGAGGGGGCAACGGACCGGGCACAAAGGAGACTACAAATTGCGAACATCTCCAGGGACATATCCTAAGCCATGGACATTGTACCAACCGGGTTGCTCTGGATCTCCTTAGATCGCGGGACGGGTTGGATGGGAGGCTGCATGGGGACGGGAAAGGCCCGGGCTGCGGGTGGTAACGGTTAGGCTAAGCAAGGGGATGGGTCGGGTGAGGACCTAGTTTGCTAAGGGTATTCTACGTATGTATAAAGTTGTTTGTTTAGCACTTGAAACGCACCACAATTCCACACGCACAAACACATCTGCACACAGCTACCGCCCTGACGCCTGATAGACTCCACATAGATCCACCTCTGTACCCTAGCACAGAGGCACAGACAGACCTAAGCACCGAACCCACCGACAGCGCCAAGGACGCCCACGTTGCAGACCTGACACACAGAGCAGGCGTTCACAGGAAAAACGACACACAGCACCCGCCACATAACCACACAACCTTAGGCCATACCACCCTACACCTTGACAAAGCACACATGAGATTGCACAACCCCGGCCAGAGGTTCCACCCCTTAGACGCATTTCACCATAGATAATCTGCTCTACAGGGAAGGTCATAGACGTAGTGCCCCGAGGCGAATGTAAAACACACTCAGATGTGCCCCTGACAGCACCCAGACACCAGAACCGGGGCGCCAGGGGTGCCGAACGAGACGGAAAAAAACACTGCTGACACCAGCTGTGGCGTGACCAAGGCCAGGTGGCGCCTTAGCGCCTAGAACACCCGACTGCCAGGCAGGCCATCACAACCCAAAAAGCACATTAGAACCCCAGACAACTAATGCACACCCCATACCTAAAACCCAAAACCTAGGCGGTTCCGCTCTCCCCACACAGTTTGGGAGCTGATGGAACAGGGAGAGTCCCAACCACCCTAAGACCAGATACCGACAACACTGTAAGAGACAGTGCAGGACCCCACTGGGACAGACCCACACTGTATATTGAACCGGTGTTCCCGGCATTGGAATAATCCAATAAGCTCGGGAACGATCACACCCGGTACAGGGTCGGAGTCACACCACTACACCCGGCGGAAACGCCAGACCGTTCACTTCACCACAACAGACGGACAGATATCCCCACACCTCGTAACTGACACCGCTGCGGGGACGCCGCCCGCTCGCTGAAATGACAGCCTCGACGGGATTTGTCCCGGCCCAACTGACGTATTGGTCCAACAATGTCCAGGGGCTTAACACGCCTGAAAAGCGCTCGCACCTGGCAAGACACCTCTGGGCTGTAAGAGCATCCGTGGCGTTCCTGCAGGAGACACATTTCCGAGGAGTTGATGCCCCCAAACTGGAGTCCAGGCGTTTTCCACAAGGATTCTACGCGAACCACCCGGACGCCAAAAAGGCAGGCGTGGCGATCCTCTTCGCACAGACGATGCAGTTCCAACACGTAGCATCACAGATAGACCCCAATGGCAGATTTCTCTTCGTCAAAGGCACCATCATGGACCACATGTACACCTTTGTGTGCCTCTACGGTGGTAACAGAAAACAGCACTCATTTATAGCCCAGACGCTGGCCAAGCTGGAGAAGTTCAGGGAGGGCCTCCTGGTCATGGCAGGAGACCTCAACCTACCTCTAGACCCCCTCACGGACACCTCCAGGGGACAGACCGCAATCCCTATACACTGCATACGAGCGGCACAACGATCCTTACGCAAACTCGGCCTCGTGGACTGCTGGAGGGCATGCAACCCAGAAGACCGGGACTACACCCACTATTCGGCAGTCCACGCGAATTACAGCCGCATTGACTATATATTCCTGGCACAGGAATACCTCAACCTTCTTCAGGAGGCACAAATAGGCATAATGGACCACACAGACCACGCGCCAATGCTGATCCGCACGAGATCCCCGCTATACAAGCCCCGCGAAAGGCACTGGAAATTAAACGAATCCTTACTGGAGGACGCTGAATTCAAGAGGATAACAGCCCAAACCCTAACTGAGTATTTCACATCCAACGATGACCCGGAGATGCCACCGCTAACACTATGGGAGGCCCACAAATACGTTGTCAGAGGCCGTTTTATAGCCATGAGCACCAAACACAAAAAAGACCGAACGAAACACATCGCAACATTGACAGCTCAGATAGCGGAACTGGAAGGGGAACACAAGAAGGACCTCGCCGAAAACACATACCTCCGTCTGACGGAAGCACGACGGGAATTGAAAGACATACTATCACAAGGGATTTTGCACACCGCGAGGAAAGCGTCCAGATATTTCTATGAGCACTCAAACAAAAGTGGAAGGATGCTGGCTAGGATGTTACAGGACAGATGGAAAGCACAACACGTCCACAAAGTCCGCACGAGTAGGGGAGACATTACTAGACTCCCGGATGGCATATTGTCCGCGTTCCGGGAATACTACGCGGCTCTATACGACCAGCCACGACACCACCAAGACAGAGACATAGGGAACCACCGAGAGCGGATTGCCACATACCTTCAGAGTCACATTACCAGGCAGCTCACCCCGGAACAGGAGGCAGACCTTGAACAACCCTTGACGATTGGGAAACTGGCGGGCGCCCTGAAATCGACAAAAGCACACAGGGCCCCCAGCCCTGATGGTCTGCCGGTCTCATATTTACGCACATTTAAGGACATCCTACTGCCCAGACTCTTGACAGGCGTTAACTCGATAAGAGAGGCGGCCAGTTCCACAAAGACACCCTGGGAGCTACAGTCGCGATAATACCTAAAGAGGGCAAAGACCCGACAAGCTGTGCTAGTTATAGGCCCATCTCATTATTGAACGCAGACGTCAAACTCTTTGCCAAGGCACTGGCACTCAGGATGGCACAGACGATCCCAGACCTGATACACCCGGATCAGGTAGGGTTTGTCCCTGGGAGAGAGGCAAGAGACAACACCATACGAGCCCTCAACACCATCCATATCGCCACTACAGACAAAAAGGAGATGGTCTTGCTATCCACCGACGCTGAAAAGGCGTTTGATAGAGTGGACTGGATCTATATGTCGGAAACACTAAGACATATGGGATATGGTCCGCATCTGCGGAACTGGATAACAGCACTCTATACCTCACCCACAGCCCGCATACGTGTAAATGGAGCGCTGACTGACTCATTCACCATCCACAACGGCACGCGCCAGGGCTGCCCCCTGTCCCCCCTCCTGTTTGCCCTCACCCTGGAACCATTCCTGGAGGCGGTCAGACAGGACGGGGGCATCACGGGGTGCTGCGTTGGGGGAAGAGAACACCGAGTAGCGGCTTACGCCGACGACATTCTCTTTTTTCTGGAGCAACCCAGAACCTCCCTCCCTCACCTCCTGGAGGCATTTAGGCAATATAAGGAAGTCTCTGACCTGACGCTCAACTTAGACAAGTCGGAGATGCTGCTACTCACTCAGGACGCCACCCTACAGCGCCATATCCAAGCGCGATTTCCCTTTAAAATATCCGACTCCAAACTACACTACCTCTGGGTGTGGCCCCCCAGGGACCTGACACAAACCTACCGCTTGAACTTTGCACCCTTGCTTTCCACCCTACAACAAGACATGAAGCGCTGGTCGGCTCAATATATATCATGGTTTGGCCGCATAAGTGCCGTTAAGATGAACGCCATGCCCAGATTGCTGTACCTGTTCCAGACCCTGCCCACGACTCTCCCGAGAGCATTTTTTCAGACCTTGACGACGGCCATTAGAAAGTTTGTCTGGAACCAAAAGCCAGCGCGCGTACGAAGGGGGACCCTGGAACGCCCAAGGGGAGAAGGGGGCATGGGACTACCGTCCATTCTTCTGTATTACCAAGCAACCCACCTGACCGATTGGCACGCCAAACCAAGCACAAAGCAATGGGTAGATCTGGAGAAACACCAAGCCCAGGGGCGAATCCCCTCCTTGCTATGGCTGGGAGGAGTGTCACTCAAGGAACTACGTACCGGGAACCCGATGATCGACGCCACTCTGAAGGTATGGTGTGGAATAAGATACTCCAAAAACCTCACGACGTCGCCCAACCCTCTTACGCCGATCACCCACAATCCGAGGCTGGCAGGGGGGCTGAGCCCAGCCGATCTGAAAAACCATGGAGCCACGGACTGGATGTATGCTCGCCAATGGTACACCGGAACGACCCTCAAGCCTCAGGAAACACTGCTACAAGACCGCAGACCTAGTGGCCTGGACATATTCCGATACCACCAAGTGAAAACCTACCTCGTCAATCTCGCAGGCAAGGACCACCTACATCGCCCACTGCTACATCTGGAACACCTATGTACGACCAGACAACACCTCACACATGGGGTTTCACAACTGTACTCCACTCTACTAAGTAACAGTGACAAGAACTCCCCAGGTTTTACGACATGATGGGAAAGAGAGACTGGAGTAGAACTTACGGAACCTGAATGGCTCAAAATATTTCAACTAACGCACAAAGGGACTATTAGCTCCAAATTCCAAGAATGCAACTACAAGATACTGACAGGATGGTACCGGACACCGGACATCCTCCAACACGTACACGAATCAATCCCGAGTGAATGTTGGAGATGCGGCACGGAGAAGGGTACCAGCATCCACATTTGGTGGACATGCTCCCGTATAGACCCATACTGGCGAAGGATACATCGGACAATCACAGACATCACGGGCTCAGATGTTCCCTTCCAGACAATGCCTATGCTACTCAATCACACACGCACGCCCATGAGGATCTATAAGAAAGGCCTCCTCATACACCTGCTAACGGCGGCAAAGTCACTTATCCCACTACACTGGAAAAGTACGACAACACTGTGACGAAACCAACCTCGCCACTGGGCATTGGAGAAGCCTGTTTGCCCGCCTCCTACCTGCTGACTATGGCCCCTTGAAAATTGGTACGTTTAGAGAACTATATTTGGGCATATTGTATTTTATTGTGCGACTGCTGGCCCTTTAAGCACAGTGAATGGTATTTTATTGTACTGCTGCTGGCCCTTTAAGAACTGTCTGGGGACATATTGAGACTTTGCTGAACAATGCTCCTTTAAGACTATGTCCCCAGACCTGTAAAATAACTTGTTCCTGGCTTTCTCCCACTTGGTTCAGTAAATAGGGCTTACTGAACCAAGTACCACACAGGCGGACCACCCAGAAGTTAAAGTGTGCAGGCAATTTACCTCCCAGGCTGTGAGGTTACTGCAGGTTAATTGCCGACCACTGGGTGGCCGCAGTTCGTGCAAACGAACACGTGGCGGCGGCCATCTTTGTTCATTCAGATGCGGTCAGCGGTGTACGCTAAAGATTCTGTGGAACTGAAATCGGCTACACATTTTGCCGAACACCGCTGACCCTTACCTTCTCCATCATTTCGTTTTTCACCTCCAGAGACTAAGTCCCGTTCGAAATGGGACTTAGTCGTTTTTCGGCATGAAATTGACCGGCCGCACAGCCCAAATCTATGGAACTGTTTTGGGCAGGAAAATGTGCTTGCGGTCGGTCATAAAGGGACCTCCAGCTAACTTTTGATCCACTGGGGGGATTTGGCTGATTTTTGGAAGGGTGTATGTTTAAAGTGTGCTGATTCTAAATATGTAATTGTTATGAATATTAGATGTATGGTTTTAAAGTTATAGCACATGTATAATAACTGTATTTTCCCTGGCTGTAATAATTATGTTAACTGGTTATCTGAGGGGAGGGAACCTGGGGGTTGTAACCATTATGCTATTGGTTGTTTTGTCCCTCCCTGTGGGCGGTCTTATATGTGTAAGATGGAAATAAAAGCAGACTGGGTGTGCTAGCACCTCAGATCATCTTGTACCTTCATGAAGTTTCGGCTCATGTTTGGGGGATTGGAGAACTACACTCTGGGGATTGCTATAATCACTATACTCCCCAGGGTATTATCGCTGAGCTCTGCTAAGAGCTGTTCCTGTGCCTAATCTCTGGAATTCGGAGAGGCCCATCTACTGGAAGCTAGACCCTGGTCTTGGGTCCAGAGTGGGTAGCGTGGCGAGACCCCAACCAAGCTGCGGCGGTTCGTGGGAGTCTACAGTGGTTATGGTGTCTGGTGGAGTGCTTGGAGACCTCGGAAAGCACTAGGAGCATCCGTCAGTGGAGGGTACCCGGTCGGGGTGCCAGCGGTTCCGTTACAAACACCCACCCTACAACAATGGGTGGACAGGGTGGAAATGATCTATGACATGGAGATGATGACAGCCTCCTTGCAGGGACGCCGGGAACAATGCGCTTTGACGTGGTTCCCATGGATCGAATACACGTCACGACGGGCTGCTGGAGGTGGCCGGGCGGCGGCGGACGGCGCCCCCGCACCGACACGACCCCCCGTCAGACGACCGAACAGACACAGGACATGCCTGACGAACAAACACCTCTCATCATGCAACGGACCTGTCACGTCTAAACATTTGTTATGAAAGAACACAACTGCAGATTTCGTATAGTTTGAATATTTATTATAAAAAGTAAAAGGTATTGACTTTAATTCCAATTTACAGGTACTGTAGTTTTAAGTAATAAACGATAACTGAAGTCCACAATTATAAGCACTGTAGCTTTAAGTAGTAAATGATAACTGAAGTCCACAATTACAGGCACTGTAGCTTTAAGTAGTAAATGATAACTGAAGTCCACAATTACAGGCACTGTAGCTTTAAGTAGTAAATGATAACTGAAGTCCACAATTACAGGCACTGTAGCTTTAAGGAGTAAACGATAGTAAATTGCGGACACTGAATCAATAAAGAGTCTCTTAGTAGAATCAACGGTTTAGGTGATAAGCAGTCACAATAGCTGTTCCATAGACTTTAACCGAAGCAAGACAGATGCAGCTAACTGAGATAAAGTATGAGTTGAAGTTAGCTGTAACGGTTTTGTATTATTGAAGGATTTTGGAGACAGGAAATAACAGCTTGAGATGCAATGCTTATCACAGAGGTTTTACTTAGCTTCCGGCACATAGAACACTGGTTCCCGAGATCTCCTCAGAGGCGTTTATCCTGGATGGAGAGTGTTAAGCTTTTAGTTGTGGATGAGGAGAGGTGAAGGGAACTTGCAGAGTCTTTCAGTCCGGTCTGGTAACAGAGGTTTTCACAACGAAGTTGTAGCCGGTTCGTGAGTACGGAACGTAGTTCAATAATCCAGCCTAGATCAGCTGGTGCAGTCAGATTAAATAGGCAGACCGTGTCATAAAGGGGTGTGGCTAGGCTCCGTGGAACCAGGAAGTAAGAGGATACCATAGTTAAGGCATGTCAGTACCCCCTCTTTAATGAGCAACCTCTGGGTGCTATTGACTTGGTTTAGAAGGGTAACGCTTGTGAAATTTGGAAATCAATTTGTCAGCATGAACGACAGAGGAGTTTTCCCATGTATCTTCATCAATTCCATATCCTTTCCATCTGATGAGGTATTGTAAGGAGCCACGATGGATCCTTGAATCCAGTATACTTTGAATTTCGTATTCTTCTTCACCCTGGACCAATATGGGATCAGGAGAAGTAGTGACATTTCTTTGGAAAGGGTCAGGATGATGAGGCTTCAACAAGGACACATGAAAAACAGGATGTAGCTTTAAAGTTGGTGGAAGTTTCAATTTAACAACATTACGGTTGATAACCAATATTATTGGAAAAGGACCAAGGAAAAGAGAACTTAACTTCTTTGATGGACGATTTGTAGAGATGTTCTTTGAGGAAAGCCAGACAAGATCACCGATTTTATAAGAAGGTGAAGGTTGTCTTTTTGTATCAAAAAACTTATTTTGATTGGAGGAGGCCAATTCTAGATTCTCATGCAATTTCTTGAATAAAGAGGACATATGAGAGATTTGATTCGAATCGGAGAGATTAGATGAAGAAACTGTCTGAGCAGGAAATGAGGAAGGATGAAATCCATAATTGGATAAAAATGGAGTCATTTTACTGCTGGTATGAAAAGAGTTATTGTATGCGAATTCTGCCATAGGTAACCAAGTTATCCAATCGTCTTGTAAGTGAGAGCAATAACATCGTAGATATTGTTCTAAGCATTGGTTGACTCTTTCAGTTTGTCCATCTGTTTGAGGATGATATGCAGATGATAGTTTACGTTGGATATGAAGAGTGGCACATAATGCATTCCAAAATTTGGAGGTAAACTGAGTTCCTCGGTCTGAAATGATTTCGTCTGGCAGTCCGTGAAGTTTAACTATGTTATCAAGAGATATTTTCGAAAGTTCAGAGGATGAGGGTAACTTCTTTAAAGGAATGAAATGAGACATTTTCGTGAAGCGGTCTACTACCACTAAAATGGTGGTATGATGATGAGAAGGAGGTAATTCTACCAAGAAATCCATAGAAATGGATTGCCAAGGTCGTTCAGGAATTGGTAAATTCAATAATTGACCAAATGGTTGATGATGGACATGTTTTGATCTTTGGCATACAGAACAAGATTTGACATAAGATTCAATAGTTTGGTCTTGACGAGGCCACCAATAGTATCTTTTAGACAATTCAAGGGTCTTTTTTATACCTGGATGACCTGCCAGAGGAGAATCATGAATAAATTCGAGTACTTTAATTCTGAAAGAGGGAGGTACGTAAATCCGGTCTTTGAAATAGTAGAGACCGTTTTTCTTGGATAATTTAATTGATTTAGGAAGTTCGAGAGCATCTTCACTGAGATCTTTAATGTCATCAATAAGGGAAGATAAGATTCCAATGACTTTAGGCGAAGGAGGTTCAATTTTAGTGTCTTTATGGATCCTGGAAAGGGCATCAGCCTTTTTGTTTCTAGACCCAGGTCTAAAGACGATTTGGAAGTTGAACCGGGAAAAAAAGAGATTCCATCTTACTTGTCGAGCAGACAGTGTTTTATTGGAGTGAAGATATTCGAGATTTTTATGGTCAGTATAAATGATTAAAGAGTTCTGAGCGCCTTCAAGAAGGTGTCTCCAGGTTTCTAAAGCCACTTTGATACTTAATAATTGCAGATTATGTTAACGTAGTGTACGTATAATCTTAATTTTAATAATGACAGGAGGCGAGTATTTTGCATAACTTTCTTTACTTATGCCTCCAGCAGCACAAGTCAATCAATCAAAAAACTTTAACCAATCCTAGGCCAACATAGCCTGCATATAAGTCTTTGGTGGGCGTGTCTATTCCTCTTTCTTTGATGTGAGAAGTCCTGTAACGTCAGGTTGTGAGGTATCTTTTAAACTGGAACTCTGTAACTTGAACGAACGTAGCTTGGATTGGAGCTTGATGGATATTGTTGTCCGGCTCCCAAGTCATCTTATGCTGGAAAAAAACGGAAATAGGTGAAAGATGTGGAAGTGAACTATTGTCCGCATGCAACCTAGACCTGATTCAGTTACTAAACATGACTAAGTATTAGGTTATAGTATTGACAGTACTATGAGTTGTTAACTAGTAAGTTCTATACTGTTTACGTGAGGTTTATGCTAGGAATGTAACAGTCTGTCATGAAGTCACAATTGTCTGTAAAATGCTATGAACAGCGAGTATCAAGGGGGGGAACAATCTCGAGATCTATGGGGGGGAAAATACTCGCCTCCTGTCATTATTAAAATTAAGATTATACGTACACTACGTTAACATAATCTGCAATTTTATTACATGACAGGAGGCTTCCTATTTTGCATTTTTAACGCTGCGGTAACAACGAAAAAGATGCGTGAGATGTCTGTCGAAAGTAGAAAACTCGGAAGGTGTTTTCTCTAGTCCAATCTGCCGAGCGCAGGATGTCCGTGAGTGAAGCTCCCGCCGAGTATGCACGCGAAGCCGCCGCCCCGCGTACCGAGTGGGCCCCGAAATTCGGTTCTACCCCTGCAAGGGATAAGAGCCATCGTACCCATCTGGCCAACGTAGTGGTAGTTACTGGTTTGTATGGTTTGGTATAAGATACCAGAAGTTGACCTGATCGGTAAAAACGGAGTGGTTCGGTAACTTCTACGTACCGAAGCAAAGTGGTCACGACGCATAGCCGCGGAACCGTCGGAAAAAATGGATAAGACACGGATGTGGAGTCCGTCTTAGTCCTGCGAGATACCGAGAAGGTAACCCCTACTGGTGTAATAGTGAAACCATCTATGTCAAAAGCCCTAACGTCTGCGACCCTACGAAACGAAACTAAACATAGGAGGAGAGTTAGTTTGGCTGATAGTTGTCTCAGTGACAAGGTCTCGTTGTCAGGCCAGTTCCTAAGGAATCGGATAACTATATCAACGTCCCAAAGAGTGTTATACTTCGGTACCGGAGGTCTGGCTAGTCTGATGCCCCGCAGTAGCCGGCATACCAGAGTGTTCTGACCCACTGGTGTACCATCTATCGGGGTGTGGGCCGCCGAGATGGCGGATCTGGTGATATTAATTGAGCGGAATGCTCTGCCTTCTGAGAACAGGTTTGACAGGAAATTTAGAATGCAGGGAATAGGTGCTGTAAAGGGATCAAGGTCCCTTTCCATGCACCAGCGGTTCCATGTGTTCCATGCGGATAGGTAGCTACGTCTAGTGCCCGGTGCCCAGGAGTCCCATAACAGGTCTCTAGTCGTCTGCGATAGGCCTGAGACGTTCCAGGATCCCCGGAAAGACTCCAGGCTACCAGTTCCAGCCGGTCTTGTGTAATCAACGGATGAGGTTCCCCGTCTGGGTTCACCAGGAGGAAAGGGAACACTGGTAATAGTAGCGGATGGTCCTGTGATAGAGCTAGTAGGTCCGGGAACCATGCTTGGCTCTTCCATAATGGTGTGATCAGAATCAGAGAGGTCCCCGCTCTGCGTAGGTGGTGGAGGACTCTCGCCAGCATCGAGAAAGGTGGGAATGCGTAAGCTCCTGACTGTGGCCATTGTTGCAGGAATGCATCCACTGCTTCGCTTTGAGGGTCCGGGAGCCAACTGTAATATCTCGGTAGTTGAGTGTTCGTCCGTGATGCGAAGAGGTCTATGTGTAGCGGACCTCGTATCTGCCTTATCCTGCGGAAGATGGTGGTGTCCAGGCGCCAGTCGCTGCTGTCTCTCCAGTGTCGAGAGAACCAGTCTGCAGTGAGGTTGTTGGCACCCGGTAGATATTCTGCCTTGATCGTGATGTTGCGGGGTAGGCAGAATCGATAGATGTCCCTCGTCGCTTCCGTCAGGGCCTGTGATCTGGCTCCGCCCAGGTGGTTTATGTACTGGACTGCCGAAATGTTGTCCATGCGCAGGAGTATGCAGCAATTGGACATGTTCTTGGCCAAACTCCGGATCGCGAAGGAGCCCGCTATCAACTCCAGGCAGTTGATGTGTAGGAGTTTTTCTTCCTCCGACCATGGCCCTCCGGTGGACGCCTGTGTGCAGTGGGCTCCCCAGCCCCATAGGCTGGCGTCTGACTCCAAGACAAAGTCCGGATTCGGACCGAATATGGCTCTGCCGTTCCAGGCTTCCATGTGCAGGAGCCACCATCTGAGTTCCGTCCGTATTTCTGCTGACACTGGGATCCAGTGGTCGTATGTCTGACCTTGTCTCAAGTGATATGCCTTCGCCCGTTGCATGGCCCGGTAGTGTAGCGGTCCCGGGAAGATCGCTTGTATGGAGGACGATAAAAGGCCTACCATTCGGGCTAGGAGGCGAAGCGGTATTGAGTCTTTTCGAAGTACCCGGCGTATCTCTTTCCGTATTGCCGCGATCTTCGTAGTGGGTAAACGGAGGGTACATGTCCCCGAGTCTATTTCGAATCCCAGGAACTGAACCACCTTGGCAGGTTGTAGAGAAGATTTTTTTCTGTTTATGATGAAGCCCAAAGATTCCAGCAAGAGCACTATGAATCTCGTTTGAGAGTGAAGCCTGGGCGCTGATTCGCAGAAAATCAAAATATCGTCCAGGTATATTAGGCAGCGGATGCCTTTCTCCCTTAGGTAAGCCATTACCGGCTTCATGAGTTTCGTAAAGCACCATGGTGCTGAGCTGAGGCCGAATGGGAGACAGGTGAATTGGTAGGAAAGGTGGTTCCATGTGAAGCGGAGGAAAGGACGGCTGACGCAGGCTATCGGTACCGATAGGTAGGCGTCCTTTAAGTCTAGTCGAGTGAACCAGTCGTGTTGCAATAGTAGGTCTCTTAGAAGGTGGATTCCTTCCATTTTGAAATGCCTGTATGTGACGAAAACGTTCAGTTGCCGTAGGTTGATGACTGGTCTATAGTCTCCTGTTTTCTTTTGGACTACGAAGATGTTGCTGAAGAAACCCGTATCGTCCGGGGCGACTTCCACCGCCCCTTTGTCGAAGAGGGTTTGAATCTCCTTGTCTATGATTCCTGTGAGTGTTGCCGACGCTCTTATTGGAGGTGGGCGTCGGTCTTGTACCGGGGTGTCTGAGAACTCGATCTCGTAGCCGGTTACCGTATTGAGGATCCAGCTGTCCGAAGATATCTTCTCCCATTCCTGTGAAAAGAGAGACAGTCTGCCTGCAGTTATGTGGGGAAAAAGACAGGGTGTGTCGGGGATGCTCACCTGTATTGAAACGTCCGCGTCCGCGGGTGCGGGTACCTCTGGAACGGAAAGATCCTCTCTGGAAGTTGGTTCTTGAGGTTGGGAAGAAGGCTTGAGATGACTGGTATCTGGGGCCTGTAGGCCAGAAGCGGCTGGTGGCTCGGCCCCTTTGGCGACCAGCCCTGCCAAAAACACCACGGCGTGGTGTGGTGGTGCGAAAAACTTGCCTGATGGAGGTCTGAGCCTTATTCAGAGTGGTGAAGATGCTTACATGTTTCTTGAGTTCAGTTATGAAAGAGTCACCGAAAAGTTGACCGTTCGCCAGCGGTCCCATTTCTTTTTTACCCAGCTCCATCAGTTTTGGGTCCATCTTGAGTAATGCAGTTCTGCGGCGTTCTGCGCACATTGCCGCGTTGGTGTTACCCAGCATACAGATGGCCCGTTGCGCCCATTCACGTATAGTGTGGGCATCCAGTGTGGTGCCCTGGGATAGGGCTAAGTCGGCCAAGTATAGCATTTTTGCTAGAGGGCCCAGGATGTCTAAGAGTTTGTCTTGGGATTCCCTAAGGCCCTTCTCTATCCCTTTTCGCGGGTCCCGACCTGCACGGGACATGAACAGGGATACGGTAGTATCAAATTCCGGGGTTAGTGCGATTTTATCTGGTAGTGTGGGTCTTGGGCATTCTGCCCGTAGTCTCGCCCTTACTTCTTTGTCCATTGGCTTTCTCAGCCAGAAATGGACGAACTGAGTCAGGTGTTCTGGCAATCCCCATTCCGTCGATCTTGGATGTCGGATCGTGCGGGGGTCGAACATGGTTGCTCCTTGGGGGTCTATGAAGGTGCCCTCTTCCTGAGGGAATTCCTGTTCAAGGTATGAGTCTTGATCATAGTCTCTGTCGTTTCCCTGGAGGTCTAGCCATTCCTCGTCTTCCGAGTGTGAATCTCCCGCCTTCCATTCATCCATGATGTCAAGTGATGGTGGGGGGATGTGATCATCGTCCTCCGAGGACGGAGAATATGGAGGGGAAGTTCCTCTCTTCATTGTCTGGCGGCTCTTCTTCAGCGGTGTTTTTCCTTTCTTTCCTTGGGTGTTCGATATGGTGCCCTTCCGTTGCCGTTTTGTAGCGTGGTAATCTCCGAGAAGGGCATCGTCAGTAAAAACCGTGGGTTGTTCAATAGCCGTGTCCGGTTTTGGGTTCTGCATAAGCAGTTTGTCGATAGCTTTCTCCACGGAGGCGGCTACCGCCGAGTTAATGAGTGCCTGCCAATCTGATGGTGGTAACTGTGGTGAATCACTCATCTTGTGTTGTGTGTTGGGTCTGTCTGTGGAAGACAGGAAAGTGTTAGGAACTGAAATGCGTGGAGTGCCGTATGATACAGTATATGTATAGAGTCACATATATATGATAGTATGGCAGGGGACGAGCCTGCTGTTATTGAGTCACTAGATTTAATAGCAGGGGTAAGTCTGCTTGTATCGGTTCAGTTAATATATATATATAGCAGGGGATGAGCCTGCTATCACTTGTTTGAGGCTGTTTGCAGCTAGGCACTTATATATATATATATGTAGCAGGGGATGAGCCTGCTGGCACTATGTCACTTGATTATAGCAGGGGATGAGCCTGCTGGCACTATGTCACTTGATTATAGCAGGGGATGAGCCTGCTGGCACTATGTCACTTGATTATAGCAGGGAGTGAGCCTGCTGGCACTGGCACTTAGTTAAATCAGATGATGGGTCTGTTTATATAGTGACTCTTTGACTCTTCTGCGTATAACAGGGTATGAGCCTGTTGCACTAGTGACTCTAGATGTAATGCAGGGAATGAGCCTGCTTGAGCTGTGACTTTGAGAAATACAGCAGGGGATGAGCCTGTCTGTACTGTGCCTTTAAAAGTATAGCAGGGGATGAGCCTGCTAAAACTGTGCCTTTAAGATGTACAGCAGGGGATGAGTTTGTCTGTACTGTGCCTTTAAAAGTATAGCAGGGGATGAGCCTGCTTAAGCTGTGTCTGTAAGATATGCAGCAGGGGATGAGCCTGTATGCACTGAGCCTTTAATATGTCTTAGCAAGGGGAAGTCTTAGGATACTGATATCACCGAATATACACAGTGTAGGTAAACCAAAATGACATATTGACATAAACCTGTGAGGAGAAAGAAGGACGGGTCGTTTGAATCACGACCGTTAGGAGCGCTAATGGCCGTCGTGGGTCTCGCGGAAGCGAGATCCAAGATGGCCGCCGTTCGCGCCAAAATGACAGTGCGGTCCGCGATCGTGATCGCGGTCCGCTGTCAAGCCTCTAAATGCCGCACAAATAAGCGGAATGCCCCTCCAACCCCACACCCACCTCCCAAAGGGTCCCTAAGCGAGCTCCATACCCAGAAAAAAGCGCGGTCGCGGAAAAACGCCGCGGGTAGGAGACAGTAAAGGGTGAGAGGAGAGGTAGGGCAGAGGGGGAGAAAAAATAAAGGACTAGTAAAATAAACATATACAAATAAACATTAGATAATGGAAAACAATGAATATTATCCTAGCAATATGCATGAATATAAAATAAATAAGCTCTGAAGGTAGTACTCTGACCTGTGCCTTCTGGAAGCAGCAAAGAAAGAGGAATAGACACGCCCACCAAAGACTTATATGCAGGCTATGTTGGCCTAGGATTGGTTAAAGTTTTTTGATTGATTGACTTGTGCTGCTGGAGGCATAAGTAAAGAAAGTTATGCAAAATAGGAAGCCTCCTGTCATGTAATAAAATTCTTTTTCTCCTGTAGGATAATTCTTTTCGGCAGGAGATAATGATCGTGAGAAGAAGGCGACAGGATGAAGAGGTTCTTGAGGAGTTTTGTGTTGAGAGAGGACAGCTCCAATTGCAATTTCCGAAGCATCCGTTTCAAGGACATAAAGATATGAAGGATTTGGAAGTTGAAGAATAGGAGCTGTTGTAAACTTTCTCTTTAATTCAGTGAAGGCAGTTTGAGCCTTCTCGTTCCAATTGAAGGGATGTTTTTTACTGTTAAGTTGATTGAGTGGGTGAGCTATCTCAGAGTAGTTTTTAATAAATTTTCTGTAGAAGTTGGCGAACCCTAGAAATCGCTGTAATTCTTTTACTGTAGAGGGAACAGGCCAGTTGATGATACAATCGACTTTTGAATTATCCATACCTATTGAATGAGGGGAGATGACATAACCTAAGAAGGTTATTTCTTTGACGTGAAAATTACATTTTTCGGGTTTAGCGAATAATTTGTGAGTTCTGAGTCTTGATAATACCCATCTGACATGTTTTCTATGTTCCTCAGGAGTGTTGGAGTATATGAGAATATCATCTAAATAAATGATGACACAGACGTCCAATAGGTCTCTAAAGATATCATTTATGAAATGTTGAAAAGTTGCAGGGGCGTTGCAGAGGCCAAAAGGCATCACCAGATATTCGAAGAGGCCATATCTTGTTCGGAAAGCAGTTTTCCATTCATCATTAGCCTTTATCCTGATGAGATTATATGCCCCGCGAAGGTCAAGCTTAGTGTAGATGGTAGCAGTTTTCAATCGTTCAACCAGTTCATTGATGAGGGGAAGAGGATAACGATTTTTAACTGTTATTTTGTTTAAGGCTCTGTAATCAATGATAGGACGTATAGTCTGGTCTTTGTTTCTTACGAAAAACATACTTGAGGCAGCAGGTGAACTAGAGGGTCTAATGAACCCTTTCCGTAGGTTTTCATCTAGATATTCTTTGAGAATTTGTAATTCAGCCTCAGAGAGAGGGTAGATGTGCCCAAAAGGTACTGGGGCACCAGGTATGAGGTCTATAGGACAATCGTAGGAATGATGAGGCGGGAGCGTTTCAGCTTCTTTTTTACTGAAGACATCTGAAAAGTCTGAATAACAAGAAGGTATGGTTGGTTCTTTGGAGATTTGAAGAATAGGAATTTGCTGTAAACATGTTTCTTTACAATAATGTGAGTTAAAGGTGATAGAGAAAGGAGACCATGAAATTTGAGGGTTGTGGTTCCTTAACCAATTGATCCCTATTATAACGGGATAGAGAGGTGATGGAATAACATCAAATACTAGAAATTCAGTATGAATATGATTGGTGGTTACCTTTAGAGGGATGGTTTCATGAAGAATCGGACCCGAGGAGATAAAGGAGCCGTCAATCACTTTAATAGGAACAGAAATGGCTTTTTGAACACAAGGAATTTTATTCTTTGTTACAAAGGTTGAATCGATGAATACTCCATGTGCACCAGAATCGATGAGAGCTTCAGTCACAATTCTCACCTTATCCCACTGTATTACAAGGGATACAGGTGTGAACGGAGTGGTCGATGTTGAGGGGAGTGCACTGAAGATTGCAGAGGTATAGGCTTGTCTACCGGCCTTTGTCCGTTTTAATAAGGGACAATCAGAGACCAGATGATCTTGAGAGGCACAATACATGCATAGGTTTAATTGACGTCTTCGGTTCTTTTCTGCAGGAGTGAGAGGACTTCTTATTACCCCTATTTCCATAGGTTCACTTGGTAAAGAAGTTTTTTCTGGAGCTTTTGAGGGAGTAAAAGGTTTTCGGTCTTTAGAATGAAAAAGGGCTTTTTCGGCCTTTCTTTCTCTTAATCTTCTGTCAATGCTGATTGATAAGTGAATTAGAGCGTTCAAAGTAGTAGGGAGTTCTGTTCTAGACAGTTCATCTTTTAAAGCTTCAGATAAACCAATTCGAAATTGGTTGCGCAATGTGATGTCATTCCATTGCGTTTCTACAGCCCATCTTTTAAATTCAGCAATGTAATCTTCAACAGGTCTATTTCTTTGCTGTAGTGTTCTGATTGTTAAATCAGCTGTAGCTTGTTTGTTAGGATCTTCATAGAGAAGAGACATGGCTTCAAAAAATTCATCCAGTGAGTCTAAGATGGGGTCGTCGTTTTCCAGAAAGGAATGGGCCCATGACATAGGTTCACCTCTTAGAAAGGAAATAACCGAACACACTTTAGTTCTTTCTGTAGGATAAGATCTGGGTTTCAAAGCAATTAATAATTTGCAGGTGTTGAGGAACTCCCTGTATTTTGAACGATCTCCAGAGAACTTTTCAGGGTTACATACAGCAGGATCGCTAGCCGAGTGCAGAACAGTATGAGGAGTATGAGTTTGTAGATCTCTGACATAAGTGAGAATTCTTTCGTTAGTAACTTGCAGGTCTTGCACACCTTGGGCTAGTGTATCAACTCTTTGATTCAGCGTAGTTATCGTAGAATCGAAATCTGCTGGATCCATTACAATGGCTGGATTATTCTGTCACGTCTAAACATTTGTTATGAAGGAACACAACTGCAGATTTCGTATAGTTTGAATATTTATTATAAAAAGTAAAAGGTATTGACTTTAATTCCAATTTACAGGTACTGTAGTTTTAAGTAATAAACGATAACTGAAGTCCACAATTATAAGCACTGTAGCTTTAAGTAGTAAATGATAACTGAAGTCCACAATTACAGGCACTGTAGCTTTAAGTAGTAAATGATAACTGAAGTCCACAATTACAGGCACTGTAGCTTTAAGTAGTAAATGATAACTGAAGTCCACAATTACAGGCACTGTAGCTTTAAGGAGTAAACGATAGTAAATTGCAGACACTGAATCAATAAAGAGTCTCTTAGTAGAATCAACGGTTTAGGTGATAAGCAGTCACAATAGCTGTTCCATAGACTTTAACCGAAGCAAGACAGATGCAGCTAACTGAGATAAAGTATGAGTTGAAGTTAGCTGTAACGGTTTTGTATTATTGAAGGATTTTGGAGACAGGAAATAACAGCTTGAGATGCAATGCTTATCACAGAGGTTTTACTTAGCTTCCGGCACATAGAACACTGGTTCCCGAGATCTCCTCAGAGGCGTTTATCCTGGATGGAGAGTGTTAAGCTTTTAGTTGTGGATGAGGAGAGGTGAAGGGAACTTGCAGAGTCTTTCAGTCCGGTCTGGTAACAGAGGTTTTCACAACGAAGTTGTAGCCGGTTCGTGAGTACGGAACGTAGTTCAATAATCCAGCCTAGATCAGCTGGTGCAGTCAGATTAAATAGGCAGACCGTGTCATAAAGGGGTGTGGCTAGGCTCCGTGGAACCAGGAAGTAAGAGGATACCATAGTTAAGGCATGACAGGACCCACACAGCCCCCACACACGACGATTAGGCCCGCAAAAGACCCAGGGAGATACACTCCCGAAGAATCCCATACATACTTACATAAACGCTAGGGGAGCAATCAGAAGTTAGATTGGGCATGAGAGAGGAGGCAACTGACTGTGGGAAACAAAACAGCAAAGAGAGGGGGGACTGGAAAATAAAGGGACGCACAAACCGACATACCTGTAGAGAGACGAAGGCAGAGACGCCAGATGCAGGGACGCACCCCCACCCCGGACACACGACACCACAACCCAGGCTGGAAGACCCTGGACGAGAAAACACCTAAATTGAACGAGACAGACGCAGTTGACAGGAACGAGCTCATCTACACCCCACCACGTTGTACCTAAGACACGATAAACCGACCCAGACCCAGGTGGGGCCACCTAGACAATTAGTGACAAACCTGATAAACCCACAAGAAAGGACACAAACACGCCCAACCGCAAGAGAGACACATATCAAACGACCCGAGGAAACGTAAAGATGCCTAACACTGACCCCACAAACCACGCTCCTACCTAACGCGCCACCACAAGAGCACAATGAACACAACAGTCACAGACTTAGACGAATCAAGGACTATCAACCCTAGGGACCCAACAAAGATCCCACCCAGGGGGCTCGATGAGAGGTCACACGGCTTAGCAGGTAACACAGAGGGCCTACACTTGAGCTAGGACACGACTCCAACAGGCTCACCACGATCTGATCTCACACGCAAGTCCAGCCCTGACTAGCTTAGGACCCCCAATAGGAGCTCTGAGCCATATCCTTTGATTGTCGGCACACACAGGCTAACTGATCACACCTAGAGAGGTAGCACGGCTCTTGCCAACCCGAATTAGATGACATGAGCCCACCACGATGTAAAACGCTTAGAGACCAGTGAAACCGCACTGAACACCAACACTGACAGTTACCAAACCAGGGAAAGACAAACAACATGAGGCATAACACGAAAAAGACAGGCAATCACACACTAAGACACAACGCCCACCTAATTGAGCCAACAAAGGACATCGTTCCGATGATTACATGGAGATATACACGCTGGTCGACCCCATAAAGATGAACATATTAGACTAACACAAGCTGTGAGACACTCCCCCGGGCCCTCACAGAATAACCGATATCCCTCTCCTCCCCCTATTACATTTCGATTCAACCCATACGTTCTACACAATGCTTAATGTCAGAACATAACGTACAAATATGTCAACTACTATGCAAAAGATATGTGAACAGATAAGACCACTCAATACCTTACAGCAACCACACAAATGCATTTAAACTCACTGTTGTTATGCTTTTACGTTGTGACCAGTTGATCTGTAACACCTATACATGTTGCAATTTTATAATGTAAAAATAAAGAATGTAAAAAAAAAAAAAGAATCTGACTCACATGGTCCAGAGCCATGCCAAGTGTCACGTTTAACATTTGTTATGAAGGAACACAACTGCAGATTTCTTAGAGCTTGAATATTTATTAAAACAATTAGAAGATATTGTGACTTTAAGTCCAGAATTACAGGCACTGTAGCTTTAAATAATAAACGGTTGCTTAAGTCCAGAATTACAGGCACTGCAGCTTTAAATAATAAACGGTTGCTTAAGTCCAGAATTACAGGCAATGTAGCTTTAAATAATAAACGGTTGCTTAAGTCCAGAATTACAGGCAATGTAGCTTTAAATAATAAACGGTTGCTTAAGTCCAGAATTACAGGCAATGTAGCTTTAAATAATAAACGGTTGCTTAAGTCCAGAATTACAGGCAATGTAGCTTTAAATAATAAACGGTTGCTTAAGTCCAGAATTACAGGCAATGTAGCTTTAAATAATAAACGGTTGCTTAAGTCCAGAATTACAGGCAATGTAGCTTTAAATAATAAACGGTTGCTTAAGTCCAGAATTACAGGCAATGTAGCTTTAAATAATAAACGGTTGCTTAAGTCCAGAATTACAGGCAATGTAGCTTTAAATAATAAACGGTTGCTTAAGTCCAGAATTACAGGCAATGTAGCTTTAAATAATAAACGGTTGCAATTAAGTTCTGAATCCTTTAGAGTCTGTTTGTTGAGTTAACAAGTTAGGTGATAAGCAATTACAATAGTTTGTTCTGAAGCAAGACAGGTGCAGCTAACTTGAATAGTGGATAGGTTGAAGATAGCTGTAGCTGGGTTAATTGATAATAAGACTTTGGTAACAGGAAATAAAGGCTTTAGATATGTAACTCTTATCACAGAGGTTTAATGTTACTTAGCTTCCGGTAAAGAGAAAACAGGTTCCCAAGTTCTCCTCAGAGGCGGTTATATCCAATGATATGTGTGTAGAGAGTTCAGGCTTTAGTCGAGGATGAGGAGAGGTGAAGGGGACGTGAGTAGTCTTCCAGTCCGGTCCGGTAACAGATGGCTTTCACAGAGAAGTTTGTAGCCGGTTCGTGAGTGCGGTACGTAGTTCAATAATCCAGCGTCTGTCAGCTGGTGCGGTCGCATTAAGTAAGGAGACCGTGTCATAAGGGGGTGTGGCTAAGCTCCGTGGAACCCGGAAGTAAGAGGATACCAGACTTAAGGCATGACAGTACCCTCTCCGTAATGAGCAACCTCTGGGTGCTATTAACATGGTTTAGAAGGGTAGCGTTTGTGGAAAGCGGAAATTAATTTGTCAGCATGAATGGCAGAGGAGTTTTCCCAAGTATCTTCATCAATTCCATATCCTTTCCATCTAATGAGGTATTGTAAAGAGCCATGATGAATCCTTGAATCCAGAATTTTTTGAATTTCGTATTCTTCTTCACGCTGGACTAATACAGAATCAGGAGAAGTAGTGACATCTCTATGGAAAGGGTCAGGATGATGAGGTTTAAGCAAGGACACATGGAAAACAGGATGGAGGTTCAAAGAAGATGGAAGCTTCAATTTAACAACATTACGGTTGATAATCGATATTATTGGAAAAGGACCAAGAAAAAGGGAACTTAACTTCTTTGATGGACGGATTGTGGAGACGTTTTTTAGGAAAGCCAGACAAGATCACCAATTACATAAGCGGGAGGAGGTTGTCTTTTTGTATCAAAACACTTCTTTTGATTGGATGACGCCAATTCCAGATTTTCATGTAATTTCTTGAGTAAAGAGGACATGTGAGAGATTTGATTCGAAACGGAGGGGTTAGATGAAGAAACTGAGCAGGAAATGAGGAGGGATGAATTCCATAATTGGAGAAAAATTGAGTCATTTTGCTACTGGTATTAAAAGAGTTGTTGTATGCAATTTCTGCCATGGGTAACCATGTTATCCAATCATCTTGTAAGTGAGAACAATAACATCGTAGATATTGCTCTAAGCATTGGTTGACTCTTTCAGTTTGTCCATCAGTTTGAGGATGATATGCGGATGACAGTTTACGTTGGATATGAAGAGAAGCACATAATGCGTTCCAAAATTTGGAGATAAACTGAGTTCCTCGGTCTGAAATGATTTCGTCTGGCAGTCCATGAAGTTTCACTATATTGTCGAGGAATATTTCTGAGAGTTCAGAGGATGAGGGTAACTTCTTTAAAGGAATATAATGAGACAATTTCGTGAAGCGGTCCACTACCACTAAAATGGTGGTATGATGTTGAGAAGGGGGTAGTTCCACCAAGAAGTCCATAGAAATGGATTGCCAAGGCCTTTCAGGAAACGGTAGATTCAATAATTGACCGAATGGGTGATGATGTTCATGTTTGGATCTTTGGAAGGTAGAACAAGATTTAACATAAGATTCAATGGTTTTGTCTTGGCGAGGCCACCAATAGTATCTCTTAGACAATTCAAGGGTCTTTTTTATACCTGGATGACCTGCCAGAGGAGAATCATGAATAAATTCGAGTATTTTAGTTCTGAAAGCGGGAGGTACATAAATTCGGTCTTTGAAATAGTAGAGACCGTCTTTCTTCGATAGTTTAACTGATGTAGGAAGATTAAGAGTATCTTTACTGAGTCCTTTTATGTTGTCGAGAAGGGAAGATAAAGTCCCAACGACTGTAGGAGAAGGAAACTCCAGTTCGGTGTCAGAACAACACGAGGTTTTAGCTGGTTCTTTAGTAGACTGAAGAATTGGAATATGTTGCAAGCATGTTTTCTTGCAATAATCGGAATTAAAGGCAAGAGAAAAGGGAAACCATGAGATTTGAGGGTTGTGGTTCCTTAACCAGTTGATCCCTAATATAATAGGAAAAAATGGTGATGAGATAACATCAAATATAAGATTTTCAGTATGAGTATGATTGATGGTTACTTTTAGAGGGATGGATTCATGAAGTATTGGTCCCGATGAAATGAGGGACCCGTCGATCACTTTAACAGGCACAGAAGTTCTTTTACGAACACAAGGAATTTTATTCTTTGTTACAAAGGCTGAGTCGATGAATACTCCATTTGCACCGGAATCGATAACAGCCTTGGTTATAATTCTTTATTGTCCCACTGTAATACAAGAATGATAGGGGACATTTGAGTATTTGCTGTAGAGGGAAGTACACTTAGGATGGAAGAGGCATGAGTCTGCCTACTGCCTTTTATCCGTTTCAATAAAGGACAATCAGAGACTAAATGAACTTGAGAGGCACAATACATGCAGAGGTTTAATATACGTCTTCGATTTTTCTCTTCAGGAGTGAGGGGACTTCTTATTACCCCTATTTCCATAGGTTCGATTGGTACGGATGGGTTGTCAGGAGGCTTTGGAGGATGAAATGATTTTTTCCCAGTTGAAGTTGAGAGAGCCTTTTCGGCCTTTCTTTCTCTAAGCCTTCTGTCAATGCTGATCGATAGATGAATCAGAGCATTCAAAGTAGTAGGGAGTTCTATTCTGGATAGTTCATCTTTTACAGCTTCAGATAAGCCGATTCGAAACTGGTTGCGCAATGCGATGTCATTCCATTGCGTTTCTACTGCCCATCTTTTAAATTCAGCAATATAATCTTCAACGGGTCTATGGTTTTGTAGCAAGGTTCTAATTGTTAATTCAGCAGTATTTTGTTTGTATGGATCTTCATAGAGAAGAGACATGGCTTTAAGGAATTCCTCCAGTGAATCTAAGATGGGGTCATCATTGTCCAAAAAGAAATGGGCCCAGGACATAGGTTCACCTCTCAGAAATGAGATAACTGAATAAACCTTAGATCTTTATGTGGGATAAGATCTAGGTTTTAAAGCAATCAATAATTTGCAGGAATAAAAAAACTCCTTATATTTGGAACGATCACCATAGAATTTTTCAGGGTTACATACAGCAGGATCGCTAAGTGAGTGCAGAACAGTATGAGGAGGATGTGTCTGTAAGTCTTTGACATAAGTGAGAATTCTTTCATTAGTAACTTGAAGGTCTTGCACACCTTGGGCTAGTGTATCGACTCGTTGATTCAGCGTAGTTATCGTAGAATCGAAATCTGCTGGATCCATTACAAGGGCTGGATTATTCTGTCACGTTTAACATTTGTTATGAAGGAACACAACTGCAGATTTCTTAGAGCTTGAATATTTATTAAAACAATTAGAAGATATTGTGACTTTAAGTCCAGAATTACAGGCACTGTAGCTTTAAATAATAAACGGTTGCTTAAGTCCAGAATTACAGGCACTGCAGCTTTAAATAATAAACGGTTGCTTAAGTCCAGAATTACAGGCAATGTAGCTTTAAATAATAAACGGTTGCTTAAGTCCAGAATTACAGGCAATGTAGCTTTAAATAATAAACGGTTGCTTAAGTCCAGAATTACAGGCAATGTAGCTTTAAATAATAAACGGTTGCTTAAGTCCAGAATTACAGGCAATGTAGCTTTAAATAATAAACGGTTGCTTAAGTCCAGAATTACAGGCAATGTAGCTTTAAATAATAAACGGTTGCTTAAGTCCAGAATTACAGGCAATGTAGCTTTAAATAATAAACGGTTGCTTAAGTCCAGAATTACAGGCAATGTAGCTTTAAATAATAAACGGTTGCTTAAGTCCAGAATTACAGGCAATGTAGCTTTAAATAATAAACGGTTGCTTAAGTCCAGAATTACAGGCACTGTAGCTTTAAATAATAAACGGTTGCAATTAAGTTCTGAATCCTTTAGAGTCTGTTTGTTGAGTTAACAAGTTAGGTGATAAGCAATTACAATAGTTTGTTCTGAAGCAAGACAGGTGCAGCTAACTTGAATAGTGGATAGGTTGAAGATGGCTGTAGCTGGGTTGATTGATAATAAGACTTTGGTAACAGGAAATAAAGGCTTTAGATATGTAACTCTTATCACAGAGGTTTAATGTTACTTAGCTTCCGGTAAAGAGAAAACAGGTTCCCAAGTTCTCCTCAGAGGCGGTTATATCCAATGATATGTGTGTAGAGAGTTCAGGCTTTAGTCGAGGATGAGGAGAGGTGAAGGGGACGTGAGTAGTCTTCCAGTCCGGTCCGGTAACAGATGGCTTTCACAGAGAAGTTTGTAGCCGGTTCGTGAGTGCGGTACGTAGTTCAATAATCCAGCGTCTGTCAGCTGGTGCGGTCGCATTAAGTAAGGAGACCGTGTCATAAGGGGGTGTGGCTAAGCTCCGTGGAACCCGGAAGTAAGAGGATACCAGACTTAAGGCATGACACCAAGGCTCTGTCTTAGAGGCTCAGGGTTGCCAAATATGGCTACTGGATCCAACTGAAGAGGTTAGGTACACAATGGTATTCAGGGCCGTCTTTAATAACAATTGGACCCTGGGCAAGTGTTTGCTTGGGCCTCCTGGGCCCTGCCGCCCTCGCCCCCCACTCCCTGCATGCAATCATGGCATCCATCCCAACGCAGTGGCAGTACTAAAGTAGAAAGAATTTTATTGGGATCCCCAATTGCAAGGTTGGACTAAAGGTAGAACCCATCTGTCGTGCAACTCCAACAATACTTTGACAGCTGGGGCTCTACCAATTTCCCATGCTTGCAGGATTGTATTTAGCAATGAGCCATGTTTGTGTGTTTAACTGTAAGCATGTGTTTGTATGGAGTATGTTTATGTGAATGTGTTTGTATGTGGTACTGGAGTTGGAATGCAAGTGTGCATTTATGTGTAGTGTTTTGTTTTTCAATGCAGGGGTGTGTTTATATATAATTCTGGTGTTCAACAGAATTATATAGAGGTGTGTTTGTATGTAGTGTTGACATGTCAATGCAGGAGTGTGTTTGTATGTAGTGTTAATGTTTGAATGGAGTGGTGTATTTGTATTTAAAGTTGGTGCTCAGACACACAGGTACACACTTTGACACACAAGCAGATACACAGATACATACACTTACTACATACAGATAAACAGGCACATACACTGACAGACATACTGACACACACAGACATATACACTGGTAGACGTACTAACATACATCCTGACAGACACACACAGGCACATATACAGACATACTGACACACACACAGGCACATACACTGATCAACATACTGACACACACGCTGACAGACATAATGACACCCACACACAGGCATGTACACTGACAGAGATACTGACACACACACACATTGACAGACACACTGACACCCACATACACTGAGAGAAATACTGAAACACACACACAGGCATGTGCACTGACAGAGATACTGACACACACACACACTGACAGATACACTGACACCCACATACACTGAGAGAAATACTGAAACACACACAGGCACATACACTGACACACATAGATACAAACACTGACACACACAAACTGATATACTGACACACACACACACACAGACATACTGGCAGACATACTGGCACACACACAGACAGATATACTGACACACGCATGCACATGCACTGACAGACATACTGACACACACACAGATATACTGACACAAAGACAGACAGACATACTGACACACAGGTAAAATGTAAATTTTTAAACCCACCCTCCAGTTTCCTACCTTTTGCTGGAGGGTGGCTTCCCTGGGTTCCAGTGTGGTGCCTGAGGCTGACGGGAGTGAGGATCCTCCATCCTCACTGCAGCCTCGTACTCCCTCCGTCGTGTATCCTCCTGACAGATTCCCTGCAGCTCCTCTCTTTATTGGAGGAAGTGACTTGCGGCTGTCACTTCCTCCCAGCCGGCTGCCGGAAAGCAAGGGGCCCAGTCGCGGTGTTAAAGGGCAACAGGCCCGCGACCTCACAGAGATCCAAGATGGCGCCGGAGGCCCGCGGCACACCCGAGGCATCTGAAACCTCCCAGGAGGAGGAAGACTCGGTGCCCTCTCCTCGATCCTACGCTACAGAGTCTGAAGAAGATGAAGCACCTGCCACAAGAGGAGATATTAAAAAGCTCCTGACGGAGATGAGACAAATCTGGAAGAGTGACCTGCAGACAGTGCAGACAGAGGTGGAGGAGGTACGACATAAAATCACTAACCTGGAAACAAGGGAAGCCGCCAGAGAGGACAAACTCCAGACCTACGGTCGAGACATACAAGACCTTACCTCACAGGTAAAACACTTTAGACGCACAATCACCACGATGGAGGTCAGACACAGGCGACGTAACTTACGCCTCAGAGGCATCCCAGAAGAGGTCGGTGACATACAGCTCCTACCTTATATTCACTCCCTCCTAACAGCCATGGGAATAACTGATACACATAACCTACCTCTAATCACCTCGGCGTTTAGGGTAAGGAAGTCTGCTACAGCGCTCTCAGCAGCACCCAGAGATGTCATTGTGCTGGCCCGGGATATCTCCGTGAGATCCGCAGTAATGTCCAAGTCCAGAGAAATGGGAACAGTATTACTCGACAGCCACAGGGTAGCCATATACCCAGACACTCCATTCTCTGTACTTGTGGTGAAAAGACAACTAGCACCGATAGCCAGGTCACTAAGAGTCGCCAATATCAAGTATCGCTGGGGCATAGAGGGATCCCTCCTCACAGAAGTGGGGGGAGAGAGATACGAACTCACCCCAGAGGATGACCTGGAGACCTTCTTACAAAAGGCCGGCCTGAAGCACATGCCGCAGCAAAAGTCATCTCCTCCTGCCGAGAATCAAAGACGGCAGGAGAAGACCGTCGAAATCCGGCAAACTGCACCGCCCAGCAGCACCGTAAAGAGGCTGACTCCACTTTCCAAGGCTGCTAACTCTAGAGCCAACAAGTAGAGGAGACCACGCTGAGTCTGAAGGAGCACGAAGAATCTCTACAGGACGCAAAGACTCAAAGGCCCACGGGACTTAGCCACCGAGCTTCACCATAAAGACAACTAAGAAAGACCAATACAGGGCAATAGATCTATATTGTTAAACCCGTTGCCAATCTTATACCCATTATGACAGCACTATGTACACATTATTTACTTAAACGAATATGATGGAACAGATGTATATGTTATTCTAAACCGAATAAAAAAATACAAATTTAAAAAAAAAAAAAAGGGCAACAGCGCAGGACCAGGCTCCTGCTGATACAAGCCCACCAGGGGCCCTAAGTGCATGGGCCACCAGGTGGGACACAGAGGACGGAGAAAAAAAGAAATTGATGAGGGCAGCGGGGCCCACGGCGCAGGTGCCTCGAGCCCCCAGGAGATACTGGGCCTGGGGCAGCTGCCCCGTTTGCCCCATGTTAAAGACGGCCCTGGTGGTATGGAGTTCCACCAAAATAGATGATTTATTTGTACAAATAGTAAATAGTTAAAAAAATTAAAACAAATATTATAATTATAAATATTGTCAGCATGTGTACCTGATAATTGTATTATTTGGAATGTATATACACACCATGAGGTGAACAGTATTTCAGCACTTGAAGAAGGCATTATAGCCAAAATGCATATGTAGCTTGTACTTTTACAATTGTGTTTATTTTTTATTATTTAGGGTTATCAAACTGTTTGCTACTCCAGGCACCATAACCACAACAGCACACTCTAGTGGTTATGATCCGTGGAGTGTTCTATTATTCCTATATGAAGAACATTTGGTTTGTATAAACATCCAGGTTGGCAAGCAATAACCTCCTATGATATGTTAAACATAAAAAGGTAAAAGCGCACACAAAAGAAAGGAGGTAGTTACCGGACGTATAATATAATATTAAGTAACTGTTGATAGATATCTCCTCCTTTTACACAGCAAATGTATTCAGTATTGTGTTAAAACAATAATGCCTATACAAAAAATATAAGCACAAAACAAAACATAGTGTAATCTGTATACAGTACACTATAAAGTGGAAATTTTGATCTGAAATCACTCACACTTTTCTGAGCCGTTTAGAAGTAGGCTCGGGACTTATACAGCTTTTATGTCACTTAAATGGGACATGCGGATTTCCTCCTCCCTTCAAGCAAATTCTCCACTTATCTAAATAACCATCTGTTGGAGAGTTGGAGTCAGGAGCATCAGAGTATATAAATAAAGATTTTTTTTGTATAAAACAAAAATAAATAAAAGATATTGCACAACGCGTTTCAACCATCTACTAGTGGTCTTCCTCAGGTGCTGTTTACACTAACAATGAACATACTGCTGTTTTATATAAGGGATGGTATTAGGATTTAATTACATAATTTCCCACACATGTAGCATTAATTACTGTTCACTGCCTTATATGGTCCGGACCGGATGTGAACTGCCACCTCCAATATGGCTCCACATCCGGTTCGGACACACAGAGTGAGAGGATCATATACCTCATAACATTTAACAAATAGCAAAAGTCCAAAATAAAGCACAAATATTACCCTCCTATCATAGTCAACCAGCACGATATAACCAGATCGTGGGTGACTAAGAGGTTGGGGATATTATAAAATAATTCCATCTGTCCGTCGCCTCATTTCCGGTGACGTGTATGCTTATGAAATCAGTCCGTCGCGTCGGTGGAATTATTTTATAATATCCCCAACCACTTAGTCACCCACGATCTGGTTATATCGTGCTGAGGTGCATGCACACATTATGTCAGTTTGTATAAATCACTACATACACACCCTCGTACAGAACAATAATTGTGAATGTTTTGGGAGTCAAACTGATGGGGTTATTCACACAAGTGAATTGTTAGGAATGTAACTTTAAGCTAAAATGACAATGTGACGAAACCAACCTCGCCACTGGGCATTGGAGAAACCTGTTTGCCCGCCTCCTACCTGCTGACTATGGCCCCTGGATTATTTGGGGCATATTGTATTTTATTGTGCAACTGCTGGCCCTTTAAGTACAGTGAATGGTATTTTATTGTACTGCTGCTGGCCCTTTAAGAACTGTCTGGGGACATATTGAGACTTTGGGTAACAATACCCTTTAAGACTATGGCCCCTGAAAACGTATGGACTTTTATTGGTGTGTATGGCCCTTTAAGAACCGTCTGGGGACATATTGTGACTTTGCTGAACAATGTCCCTTTAAGACTATGTCCCCAGACCGGTAAAATAACTTGTTCCTGGCTTTCCCCCACTTGGTTCAGTAAATAGGGCTTACTGAACCAAGTACCACACAGGCGGACCACCCAGAAGTTAAAGTGTGCAGGCAATTTACCTCCCAGGCTGTGAGGTTACTGCCGGTTAATTGCACGTGGCGGCGGCCATCTTGGTTTCCTCGAATGCGGTCAGCGGTGTATGCTAAAGATTCTGTGGAACTAAAATCGGCTACACATTCTGCCGAACACCGCTGACCCTTACCTTCTCCCATACGGAACTTGCAGCTCCAGAGACTAAGTCCCGTTCGAAATGGGACTTAGTCGTTTTTTCGGCATGAAATTGACCGACCGCACAGCCCAAATCTATGGAACTGTTTTGGGCAGGAAATTGTGCTTGCGGTCGGTCATAAAGGACTTCCACCTAACTTTTGATTCACTGGAGGGATCTGTGTGATTTTTGGAAGGGTTTATGTTTAAAGTGTGCTGATTCCAAATATGCAGTTTTTAGGAAGATTGGATGTATGGATTTAAAGTTATAGCACATGTATAAAAACTTTATTTTCCCTGGCTGTAATAATTATGTTAACTGGTTATCTGAGGGGAGGGAACTTGTGGGTTGTAACCGTTATGCTATTGGCTGTTTTACCCCGCCCCTGTGGGCGGGCTTTTATGTGTAAGATGGAAATAAAAGCAGACTGGGTGTGCTAGCACCTCAGATCATCTTGTACCTTCATGAAGTTTCGGCTCATGTTTGGGGGGATTGGAGAACTACACTCTGGGGATTGCTATAATCACTATACTCCCCAGGGTATAATCGCTGAGCTCTGCTAAGAGCTGGTTCCTGTTCCTGCGCTCTGGAATTCGGAGAGGTCCATCTACTGGAAGCTAGACCCTGGTCTTGGGTCCAGAGTGGGTAGCGTGGCGAGACCCCAACCAAGCTGCGGCGGTTCGTGGGAGTCTACAGTGGTTATGGTGTCTGGTGGAGTGCTTGAAGACCTCGGAAAGCACTAGGAGCATCCGTCAGCGGAGGGTACCCGGTCGGGGTGCCAGCGGTTCCGTTACAGACAACATTCTACAAATGAGCTGTTTTCAGTTTTACTATTTTTGCCCTACATTTGAAACAGACTTTCAGAGTTAACCACTAAAGGGAAAATTGTCAGGAATTCAAAGTGAATTTCAAAATTTAGGCCAAAATAGCCAATTTATACAAATCCCCCAATATCATTCAGTGTTCAGTTTGGATATTTTTGACTTACATTTGAAATCCACTTTGAATTTCCTTTAAATTTCCAGCAATTTGCACTTTAGTGAATAACCCTGTTTGAGTTTATTTGAATATTTGTGAAAGGTGTATAGCACAATTCAGTATACATTTAAATATTTACTGCAGACATGTTTATATTTTTTTATATCTTTATTGAAGATAGGATGATATCAGGTATAACAATAGAATGTAATGTTGTGACGATTTGGCAAAAAAAACAAAAAAAACAGAAAAGCTATATTAAATAGGATTTTAGAATATGACAATAATATAATGGAAACAATGTAACGGTTATTTTTCTGACTTTGGTTCATTTGTCCAAATACTGATTTAAACCTATCAGTGTCATTTGTCTAAATGGTAGAATTAGTATGGCCCAGATGAATGAGGGAAACAATGGATTTAAGATTTGGTACAGGATTTGGGAATTTAAAAAGTGTGTATTGTGGGGGGCGGAGCCTAACCAGCGAGCGGATAGGTCGTGCTTTGCCTGAGCTCCTGCCGAGGAAAGCATATTCCTTGGATTAACCTGAGACACAGCGACATAAACCCTTGGCAAAATGCACCACTGTGTTCAGAAACGTTACCTGAACTTGGCGATGCCACCACCGACACCAAGGACTTCAGGGAACCGCAATGGCGAAGTGAGGCCTGCAGCGAGTGGCAAAGGGGAATTGCGGCCGCTTTCCCGCCAGCTGCACGCGACGGCACAAGAATATGTACGGCTTCCCTCCCCCCTATGGACCGGTGGGGGAGATCCCGGTCCCCACCAGAAGGAGTGCCCCACACCCCACAACCCCCGACCCAGCAAGCGACGCACACAAGCAATGTGGGGGGTGGTACCTCCAAAATGGCAGATAAAACGTCTCTAACTAAGCAAGACAAACACCAACCTACCCAGCCGGGCAGCAGCGAAAACGAGAGGGACCCGATAGACAACATCTTTGACAACTTTTGGGCCCAACTAACAAAATGCATGCAGGCTGCTGGGCCAAGTCGCAGGAAGCCTGCAACACGTGCGGCCCCGACAAAGGGGAGTACTAGTTCATCGCCTTCAAGCGCCTGGGATCACCGAGCCACATCCTCCCGAACCGGAGGCCATCCTGGTCCGAGAGCAAGAGGGGATGTACCCCACAGTTGCCAGCCACACCGGCGGAGGGTAGCAAAACCTCAGCGACAACAACCAAAGAACAAGACCCACCGCACAACCCCGACTGGGGAGACCTCGGGCCACACTGGTCCCCGAGCTCGTGGCACAAGGGCATCAGCTCTCCAGAGGTACCAGGGCAGAAGGGTACAGGCAGCACACCTGGGTCCCAAACGGCACACAAGCCCACTAGACTTGATTTCATCCGGGGGACCTAGAGTCTGGGACGTACCGCTTCAGGCCTCCGACAAGGCGTGGACCCTACAAGCCCAAGAGGCCTCCGCACAACCCCAATGGATATACAGAGTAGGCGTTGGCTGACTACCGTCAACTCAGTGGACTGAGGCCGAGACACCTCACCCAAGCACTGGAGAAGGCCCTGCGCAGCACCATGGACTCCCAGTATCATACAGCCCCACGGTTTAACATTTCCTCTACATTATTTTTTTGTTTGTTTGTTTTTTTTTTTTCCTCCTTGCCTGTGACCCTCCCTCAGAGGGGCATAGGATGAGGATGGACAGAGTCTCCAGATGATGGACGCTCTCCAGCCCTGCCACCCTCAAATTCGAAGTTCTTAAGGTTTAACTGTCTGATTTTTGTTCTTGATAGACAGAATGCATGTCTCTCCAATAAACACAATCAAATTTAAACATAGAGTTTTATTTAGCTAGGTCTAGCATGTTTCTCTGTAGCGAAGTCATGTCATGACCCCTGTTGTGTATAGGTTTGTTTTATCTAGTTACTGGCACTCAGCTTGTAATAACTCCCTATGCTAGCCAGGATCCAGAGGCTTTGATAGAAACCTATCACATTATTAAATGACCCTCTAAAATGTGCATCTAAATTAGACTCTCAGAGTTTTAACCACAGTAACGTTAATTTGCTTAGCCTAGCATGTAACTCAAACAGTAACTTTACCACATACTACTCCCAGGCACCTTACCAGGCCTCATACTCTGCAGCTGTCCAACATTTTAAATCAAATTTACCATAAACAGTCTTAATGCGACGGAATTTAATGCACCCAGCTAAGTTAGCTTACTCGTTATACATATACGTTTCTCACTGTACTCGAGGATACCAACTGTAGTGTTTTTCCAGTTAAAGATCCGGCATGTTTCTATCATCAATGACGCGTAATTACATTATTTAGAATGTTCATAGCCTAGTTCTCATACCGACTTCATTGCAAAATACTTTAAAACTGTGTTTAAACCCAAATGTATAAGCCTGAGTAAAAAAAACAAAAACAACTGTGCATGTTACTCATATGCCCCGCTTGTTATGCGAGGGAAGGACCGGAGGATTGCCTTTGGGGTACCTCTCGTCAGTCTGTACTTTATATCTGCACTACAAAAATAAAGAATTAAAAAAAAAGTGTGTATTGTTCATAATAATATATTTAGTCACTTCGTATTTAGTAAAAGCTGTAAATTCAAGGCTTTGTTTCTTGGCACAGTCTGATCTCTAGCTGGTTATGCTAAACAGAGAAATACAATAGCTTCTCTTTCTTTAACATTTCAAAGCTCATCCACGGTCTTCCTGTAAGGATATAGGAAAAGCAAACATTTCAGAGATAAAATAATACATATATATACTGTACATATAACATATATATCTACAAAACCACAAACGTTGACTCAATTCCCTAGAAACCCCACATTGTGTTGTTTCATACTCTGCCCACTTAACCTCATTTAATTCAGTTTGCATTATCATGTTATTTTTAATAAAATGAAATAAATGGCAAAACCAAATAAAGAAATCAAAATAAAGTGAAGACAGAAATAAAAAAATGCAAAAAATAAAAGATCTTAAAAGCTTCTGTTACATAAAAAAATATAATAATAATAATAATAATAATAATAATAATGTCTGTCTACATACCTTTCAGTTACTCTGTCTTGGATGGACTTCTGCATCTGATTTTTCTGGAGTGGGTTTTCTGATTTCCAGCAGGAGGTAAAGAGTATGATGCTGACTCACTCATTTATCTCATGAGGTTGTTTTGTTTGTTTTTTGTTTTTTATCTATTGGCAGTGGTAAAAGTTTTTTTTTATTCTTTGATTTTTTTTTCAAAATATGAATGTGAATAAGAAATAGAAGAAAAGCTATATCTGTGTTGTGGAGTGCATGACTCTATGCTTTATGATAGGTAAGAAAAGTGTGATCTAATGTGGATGCCCATTGGGAATATACACTCTTCCACCCTCCCCCCTTTTTATTCTCTCTCTCTTCCCCCCGGGTAAAGCGGTGACTGCCCTCTTACTAAGATTAGTTTTGTAGTCATGCAACATGTGACAGAACCATCCGTCTGTCTATTTCTTTGGTGGATTCGGCTATTTTGTGCCATCCGTCTAAATGACTGTTTCCGGTATTCTAACCATCCGAATGACTGTTTTCCCGAATAAAACTGCCGAACGGGTGGCCACCCAGAAGAGAAGTGTGCTGCTGGTTAACCTTTTGATCCCAATTAGAACGTTGTGGTTAACCGCAGACACTTCTCAATTAAGCCGACTTCAGGGTGGCCGCCGTTCGCATGTCGACCACGAGGCAGCGGCCATCTTTAAACCGACGAAAGCCCAGCGGTGTTCGGCTCTGATTCCATGGAACTAAAAACGGACACTTTTCCTGCCGAACACCGCTGAAACCATGGGTCATTCGGCTGTCTCGACCAAACCATACGAATACCAGCTGTTCGGGAGTTTTACCGTCGACCGAAAGTATTTAACCCAGATAGCCCTCCCACGGAGTCAATCGCCTGCCGAAAGACTCTAGGAACTTTAACTCTGTGGCGATTGAACTATACGAATGGGATCTGAGCGCTATTCGTCAATAATGTGCCCTCAGATCCCGGCTATCTGGGGATATGTGATATGGCTGGGGAATATACAGTTATAATAAAGTTATATATTTTTATGTATTTTCTGGGTTTATATTTAAAATGGCGATGGGTCTTTGTCCTGGAGATAATTGCATTTCTTCCCAATTATCTCCAGGGCAGGAAGTAGGAAACCCTATTGCATTGTGGGAAAAGTCTATGCCTGTATGTCTGGAATGTCCTACTGTACATCTGTAATTTCAGTCTCCCATTTGGTCCCCTAGGGGAGTGTCCACCAAGTGGGAGACCTGCATAAATACGGGCGGGTAGCCCACAGTAAAGCCAGATCCTGTTTGACCCTCAATACGGAGCTTCAGTCTCGTTATTGGGGGGATTCTTATTCACGCTTAAGGACTATTTATGGGAAACTTATGTCGCTTGGTGGATATCGTGATTCGGTTGTTAGCGGCAGTTCGTGGAGTTCGGTTCGGGAACCTGAGTACATTCACGGATCCCGTTCGGGAGATTACCGCTTCCCCTGGTTATGGTTCGTGGATTACACATTATACGAACAGAGACTTGATACGGTGAGAGGGGAAGGTGGACTAAACGGCGATTTACTTATTAAGACAAAAGGTGTCTTAACAACTGGTGGCAAGCGACGGGATGAATCCCACAACACAGAAGGAAAGAAATGCAGTATGAACAGTTAAGACGTGCTACTCTTAAGGACATAATAGAACGCCGAGGTCGATCAGCAAGCAATTTAAAGAAACGTGAAATTATTGCTTTGCTAAGGGAAATGGATGCAACACAGGGAACGGAGAGAGCTAATGTGCCCAGCAGTTTGGATTTAACACCCGAGGAAATACAATTTAACCGGGCAGTGCAAATAAGGCTGGCACACTTTGGCCCCAACCCCTCAGCAGACATTGTGGAACGTGTGCAAGCAGCGGTAGCAGCACACCAGGCGCTCCAGGGAAGAGGAGCTGCAGCAGCAGAGGTACCCAATAACGATTCCGGAAGGAAAAAGGTACCCTTTGCTGCATTTAAAATTTTTATTGAAAATGAAGGAGAGATCGATGGGTTCCTGGCCGATTTTGAGAGGCAGTGTGCCCTACACCAGGTACCCACAGATCAATGGGTCACCATCCTCTCTGGGAAATTATCCGGCCGGGCTAGTGAAGCATTTCGGGCCATCCCAGAGGAGGAGATCACCAGCTACCGGGCAGTGAAGGATGCGCTCCTAGCCAGGTATGCGGTGACCCCAGAAGTTTACAGACGGCGCTTCAGGGAAACCAACAAGCAGGTTGGCGATTCTTATGTAGAATGGGCCTGCAGAGTTCACCGTACTGCAGCCCACTGGATGGCAGGATGCCAAGCAGTATCGGGGGAGGAGGTGCTGCAGGTATTTTTACTGGAACATTGCTTCGATAGATTGCCTGCCGGGGTCCGGGAGTGGGTCAGAGATAGAAAACCCTCTACCCTACCTGAGGCGGCCCGGTTGGCAGATGAATATACTGATGCCCGCAAGCTGGACAATACCGTTATTAAAGTCCCGACCAGAGTGGAATACCGACCAGCAGCCACTCCGATTCCAACAGCATACCAACCCCCAGTGCATCGCACCCCAGCGGTACCACCGACCAATAATTATGTGCAGCCATCCAAGTTTAATGCCAGGGATTATTCCCAACCCATCCGGTGCTTTCTGTGCAAACAGTTGGGACACAAACGCCCGGAGTGTCCGCTGAACAACGCCAACCAAGCTCAGTCCTGGAGGAGACCAGCCAATGCGAATCAGCGCCCGCCACAGCCTGCTGCTCACTGTGTAGAGCAGGAGGAATTCTGGGGCATCTTGCATGAAGCCGACCCGGTGCAAGCAGCCCATCAGGACAATCGCCAGCAACACCGGCAGACTGTGAAACTGAATGGCCGAGTGGTAAATGGACTTAGAGACACAGGAGCCACGATGACACTGCTCCAAAAGAACTTAGTCTCAGAGCACCAGCACACAGAAGACACAGTGGCCGTGAGGGTAGCAGGGGGAGCCGTATTCCGGTTACCTGTTGCCCGTGTTCACCTGGATTGGGGAGTGGGTGCTAGACACGTAGATGTTGGAGTCATGAAAGACTTGCCCGCTGATGTGCTTCTTGGGAATGATTTGGCCCCTTTGGTTTCGGCCTATGCCCCGATGGGCCCCTTGGACGTTAACCCAGTGACTACTCGTTCTCAGACCCGTGCCTCTGGAACCAGCCCACCTGCTGAGGAGACCCAGGTAAGACCCTTTTCCCCGACTGATACCTTAGCTCAGACCCCCTTACGTTGGGATTCCCCAGAGGAGTTTGGGAGGGAAACCCGGGCAGATCCGACCCTCCAAAAGTACAGGGACAGAGCAGATGCTGGAGAGGAAGGGATAGACGGGGAACGGTATAAGTGGGTGGGGGACAGGCTATACAGAATCCCGAAACCTTCCCAAAAGAAGATAGCCCCTCCGCAGAATCAACAGCTGGTGGTGCCCGCAAAATACCAGCAAGAGCTTCTACGGATAGGGCACGATGTCCCGCTAGCAGGACATCTAGGGTCCCGCCGCATGGCCTATAGGATCTCACAGAATTTCTTTTGGCCCAACTTCAACCAGGCTGTGCGGATGTATTGCAGTACGTGTGACACCTGTCAACGGGTAGGAAAGTGGGGGGACCACCCTAAGGCTAAGCTATCATCGATGCCTATTATAGGGGAGCCCTTTTCCCGCATAGCTGTTGACATTCTGGGTCCACTGGCCAGGGCTAGTCCATCAGGCAAGAAGTATATTCTTACTGTGGTGGACTATGCCACTCGCTATCCAGAGGCAGTAGCACTGTCTAATATAGAGGCAGAGACGGTTGCTGATGCCCTGGTTAGGATTTTTACCAGGGTTGGGTTCCCTAAGGAGATTCTCTCCGACCAGGGAACCCAATTTACTGCGGTGCTCACCCAGCAGCTGTGGAAAGTGTGTGGCATTAAACCCTTGCTTAGCTCACCTTACCATCCACAGACTAACGGTCTCTGCGAGCGTTTTAACGGTACCCTCAAACAGATGCTGAGGACCTTTACAGACACTTGCAGGGACTGGGAGAGATTCCTGCCTCACCTGTTGTTTTCGTACCGGGAGGTGCCCCAGGAATCTACTGGGTTCTCCCCTTTTGAGTTACTGTATGGGAGACGGGTCCGCGGACCCCTGGATCTCATCCGGGGACACTGGGAGGGGGAGACTGAGCAAGAAGGGACCCCCATAGTGCCATATGTTCTGGAACTCCGGGACCGCATGGAGAAACTGTCCCTGATGGTAAGGGAGAATCTCCGGGCGGCCCAGGGGAGACAGAAAAGATGGTATGATCAGGGTGCCCGACAGCGAGCCTTCCAGGTGGGGCAAAAGGTCTTAGTGCTCAAACCTGTGAAGGCCAACAAGATGCAAGCATCTTGGCAAGGCCAGTACAAGATAGTAGCGCAGATCTGCGATACTACCTATTTGATAGCCAGCTGTTCAGACGAAAGGGTCCAGAGATCCTTTCATGTGAACATGCTGAAAGAGTACCAAGAACGACCTGAGAACATTGCAGCCATATGTGCCCCAGCTACAGATGACCCTGAAAATTTGCCTCTTCCCGATCTGTTAGAAAGGGACCCCCAGACTGACCTCACCTCCCTCGTACAGTTAGGAGACAGGTTAAACCCCACAGAAAGGGTACATGCGAAACAGTTGTTGTGGGAGAAACAAGCAACTTTCTCCCAGGAGCCAGGTTACACCCACCTCACTATACACAAGGTAGAGACCCCTGGACAGACCCCCTTACGACAGCCGCCTTACCGTATCCCTGAAGCAGTCCGAGATGGAATGCAGAAGGAGATCCAGGAGATGACCCAGCTTGGGGTCATCGAACCCTCTGACAGCCCCTGGGCTTCGCCTGTAGTCCTAGTACCTAAGAAGGATGGGACCAGCCGGTTCTGTGTGGACTACAGGCGAGTCAAAGAGCGGACCACCACGGACGCCTACCCGATGCCCCGGGTAGACGAATTACTAGATCGTATTGCCAGGGGACGTTACCTGACACCCCATAGACCTATGTAAGGGCTACTGGCAGATTCCCCTGGCCGAGGATGCTATCCCCAAGTCAGCATTCGTCACCCCATTTGGCCTGTACCAATTTAAGGTCATGCCTTTTGGGATGAAGAATGCCCCGGCTACCTTCCAACGGATGGTGGATAGACTCCTGGATGGCTTCCAAGAATTTGCCTGTGCATACTTGGACGACATAGCGATCTACAGTGGGTCCTGGGAGGAACACCTGGTACACATAGGGGTGGTACTGGATAAGATTCGGGCCGCTGGCCTGACATTGAAGCCAGAAAAATGCCATCTAGGTATGGCAGAAGTACAGTACCTGGGTCACCGAGTGGGATGTGGGAACTAGAGACCAGAGCCCGCCAAAGTGGAAGCGGTGGCTAACTGGCCCACACCCACTACTAAGACCCAGGTATTGGCCTTCTTGGGGACAGCAGGGTACTACCGACGTTTCGTTCCTGACTACAGCTCTATTGCTAAGCCCCTGACAGACCTGACGAAAAAGAATTTGCCTAAGCAGGTCCTGTGGTCCCCGGCTTGTGAAGCTGCGTTCCAGGCACTGAAACAAGCTCTCGTGGTTGCCCTGTCTTGGCTGCCCCAGTCCCTAACAAATGTTTTCTCGTTCACACAGATGCTTCCATGTATGGACTGGGGGCTGTGTTAAGCCAAGTTGGGGAAGATGGAAGAGAGCATCCTGTCGCATACCTCAGCCGAAAATTACTACCCAGAGAAGTGAGCTATGCGGCAGTTGAGAAAGAATGTTTAGCCCTAGTCTGGGCATTGAAAAAGTTAAGTCCCTACTTGTATGGGCAAGAGTTTTCCCTTGTGACGGATCATAACCCCCTCGTTTGGCTTAACCGGGTCTCAGGAGACAATGGGAGACTGCTAAGATGGAGCTTGGCATTGCAACCTTACAACTTTACTATTAGCTACAGACCCGGTAAGCTGAACGGAAATGCGGATGGCTTATCCCGGCAAACAGACATATCCACCACCTCTTAGTCCGGGCATCCCCAAGTTGACCCGCCACAGGGTCAAGCCGGGTCTGCCGGAGTGTTCCACAAAGGGGGAGCCGTGTGACAGAACCATCCGAACGGGTGGCCACACAGAAGAGAAGTGTGCTGCTGGTTAACCTTTTGATCCCAATTAGAACGTTGTGGTTAACCGCAGACACTTCTCAATTAAGCCAACTTCAGGGTGGCCGCCGTTCGCATGTCGACCACGAGGCAGCGGCCATCTTTAAACCGACGAAAGCCCAGCGGTGTTCGGCTCTGATTCCATGGAACTAAAAACGGACACTTTTCCTGCCGAACACCGCTGAAACCATGGGTCATTCGGCTGTCTCGACCAAACCATACGAATACCAGCTGTTCGGGAGTTTTACCGTCGACCGAAAGTATTTAACCCAGATAGCCCTCCCACGGAGTCAATCGCCTGCCGAAAGACTCTAGGAACTTTAACTCCGTGGCGATTGAACTATACGAATGGGATCTGAGCGCTATTCGTCAATAATGTGCCCTCAGATCCCGGCTATCTGGGGATATGTGATATGGCTGGGGAATATACAGTTATAATAAAGTTATATATTTTTATGTATTTTCTGGGTTTATATTTAAAATGGCGATGGGTCTTTGTCCTGGAGATAATTGCATTTCTTCCCAATTATCTCCAGGGCAGGAAGTAGGAAACCCTATTGCATTGTGGGAAAAGTCTATGCCTGTATGTCTGGAATGTCCTACTGTACATCTGTAATTTCAGTCTCCCATTTGGTCCCCTAGGGGAGTGTCCACCAAGTGGGAGACCTGCATAAATACGGGCGGGTAGCCCACAGTAAAGCCAGATCCTGTTTGACCCTCAATACGGAGCTTCAGTCTCGTTATTGGGGGGATTCTTATTCACGCTTAAGGACTATTTATGGGAAACTTATGCCGCTTGGTGGATATCGTGATTCGGTTGTTAGCGGCAGTTCGTGGAGTTCGGTTCGGGAACCTGAGTACATTCACGGATCCCGTTCGGGAGATTACCGCTTCCCCTGGTTATGGTTTGTGGATTACACATTATACGAACAGAGACTTGATACGGTGAGAGGGGAAGGTGGACTAAACGGCGATTTACTTATTAAGACAAAAGGTGTCTTAACACAACATATAACCTAAGTTCAGAAACCAATGTTTGGTTGGAAACAACTGTCTTTTTAATTATACCAGTTCAGCAACTTCCTGTCCCACTAGTTGATGGCTGTATGGAGATATTGTTAAGAGAAACTGAACATATCAAGGTCTTGGGACAATTGTGAAAAAAAAACCTTCTGAGTAGAGACAGATACGCTCAATATGCTCCCATAAGGGGTTTCTGATGTCACCCACTCACTTTCAACTGGCAAATCTGGTGTCCAATACCCCAGAAGAGAAGCATGTACATTACCTTCTGTTTAGAACTCTTATTGGTTCACTGTATCAGGAGTGCAGGGTTAAAGTATCTAAATTTATCACATTCAAGAATAATATACTAAAAGCAAACCAAACAGCATATTTACTCTCAGCAACAACCTGCCTATAAAATTAGTTAACTGTATTGCAAGTTCAATTTGAATGCTATCAAGCCTTTTAAGTGTAAGCAAATTTATGCTTGCTGTGTGTATCACCTGCACTATACAAAAACATTATATAATTTATATATGTTCCTGGTATACTTATTGTGGAAAAGGTTTGGAGGGAGAAGTGGACACCTTGGATCAAGTTTTGAGGTTCAAGGACTGAATGAATATCTGTATCACTGACACATATGTTTTTTTATATTCACTGTTCAATCACATGATTTGATTCTAGTAAATTAAATAGTCACTCTTAGGAGTAAACATAATTACCACAGAGCAGATTAACCCAGTGATCAGTGCATTTTACTGCCATCCAGGTTGCAAAGAATCTGATCAAGTACAAGTTTAAATTCTGTATTATAAGAGTATAACAATGGTTACCAATGATAGCTCCAAAACAACGGGACAAAGGAATATGGAAGATTACATCCATAAAATCTTGGCTCCATAACTTCTAAACTCAGTTGGAGTTGTTATAATGACTGGGATGTCTCTTAAAAACATAAAATAATAAATATAAATTTGTTATAGTGTTTTGATTATTGGTTATTTACTTTATCTTTTAATTTTCAAAAATAGTCATTTTTATATTAGTTATTTAGTTTATTATGATTTTGTTTCCATGATGTTTCTGTTATTTGTTTTTTTTTCCAAAATTGAAGTTACAGTATTATATTATTATATTGGTTAATTTATTTTGATTTATTTCCCATGACTATATTTATCTTAGTTAAGTCTGGTGCCGGTAAGCTCTGCCACTTCAACAACAGTTTAAGTCTGATGCTTGAAGCAGGAGGCCTTAGATTGGATGCCACTGTTGGGATGAGGACCACAGTAGCTCCCCATTCATACAATGGAGTAATGCTTTCAGCCTACCTACAGCAACCAGCCAAAAGTTTCTTATTTCAATCCTCACACTCATAGGAAAGTAGAGGAGGTAGAGCTGCAAGAAACCGGTCAGATGATTTTGGGGCTATCCCGTTCGATAAAAGTTTAACCTCAGTTTAACATGGTCCCGGAGTATTCCTTTAATTTCTGTGATTGTTGGTTATTGTTTTTATACTTGTTCTTTTGATTTAATTGTCATGAATATTTATTTTTAAATAACTTATTTAGTTTCTTTGTGTGTCATATTCATTATTATTTTAATATTATATTATTTTGATTTAATTTACATCAATATTATTTTGAAGTTGGATATTTAGTTTATATTACTTTAATATTCATGATTCTTTTCATGATAGTTCTTAGATTAGTGCACAAATCCCTTTCAGCTGCATTGAATGAATCGAATTACTGTTAATAATCATACACCAGTTAACAGGTATTTGATGCACTCAATGTTACAGATAAAGTGATTACTGCACTAATCTAGTGTATTGTTATATATAATGCACTAATCTATATATTTTATTTTGGTTTCTTTTCTGCTATGTTTTTGTTAGTTGTTAGTTTTTGTTAGTTATGTGGCATATTATAATTTTATTAATTTCTATAATTATATTTTTACATTAGTTATTTAGACTATTTTGATTTAGTGTAAGTGATTTCTTTGTATTGCTTGCATAGCTTATTTTGATGGAATTTCCACAATTATATTATTTATTTGTTACTGAGATTCTTATGATTTATTTTCCATGATTTTATTACATATTAGTTATTTAGATTATTATGATTCTTTTTTCCATGATTATTTTTATAATAATTTTGTTTTGTTGAATTTATTCACCATGATTATATTTTAAATTTAGTCATAAACAGGATTATAATTTCATTTCCATGATGCTTTTTGTATTAGTTACATAGATTAATGTAATTTAATTTCCATTATTATGTTTCTAGAGGTGATACCACGGAAATACTATAGAACACAATATCATTTAATGATTATTTATTTTAAGTAGGTGGTTTGCCAATTGTATTTAATTCCATTGATTATTTTATATTAGTTTATTTAGATTTATTTTCCATGGTTATTTTATTTAATTGTTACTTAGATTTTTATTATTTATTTTCCATGATTTATAATATATTTATTTAGATTATTAGGATTCCTTTTGCATGATTATTATTATAGTAATGATTTAGTTTAGATGAATATAATTACTTTGATTATATTTTTAATTTAATTATCTACAGGATTATAATTTAATTCCTATGATGCTTTTTGTATAAATTATACACATTAATTGAATGAAATTTCCATGATTATGTTTCTTGAGGCGATACCACAGAAAATGTTGGTAAAGAAAATATAATTTACTGATTATTTATTTCCAGTAGGAAGTTCGACAATTGTATTTGTTACTTATTATTATTATTATTATTATTATTATTATTGTTACTTAGATTATAATGATTTGTTTTCCATGATTTTATTATATATTAGTTATTTACATTATTATGATTTCCCCCCCCCCCCCCCCTTGATTATTTTAATAATAATTTCGGTTAGTTACGTGTAATTATCATGAGAATATTTTTAATTTAGTTATTTACAGGATTATAAATTAATTCCTATGATCTTTTTTGTTTAAGTTATAAACATTAATTTAATTTAATTTTCATGTCAATCTGCAGTTGCTAAGGCCAGTAAGATTTTGTCATGTATAAATAAGGGCAGAAACTCTTGGGATGAAAATATAATTTTGCCTCTTTATAAATCACTGGTACCTGTTCTAAAGAAAGATATCATGGCACTAGAAAAAGTGCAGAGACAAGCTACAAAATTGATCAAAGGAATGGAGCATTTTAGTTACGAAGAAAGGTTAAAAAATTTAAATCTGTTTAGTTTGGAAAAAAAGGCACCTGAGAGGGGATATGATAACATTATACAAATATATTCGGGGCCAATACAAACCTTTATCTGGAAATCTATTCATAAACAGGGCTATACATAGGACACAAGGTCACACATTTAGGCTGGAAGAAAGGAGATTTCATCTAAGGCAAAGGTTTTTTTTTACAGTAAGAGCAATAAGGATATGGAATTCTCTGCCTGAAGAGGTGGTTTTGTCAGTCTATACAGATGTTTAAACTGCAATTGGATAAATACTTGCAAAAAACATAACATACAGGAGTATAATTTCGAATTAGTGGGGTAATAGCTGCTTGATCCAAGGAGACATCTGACTGCTATTTTGGGGTCAAGAAGGATTTTTTTCCTAGTTCGTTGCAAAATTGGAAGCACTTCAGCCCAGGTTTTTTGCCTTCTTTTGGATCAACAGGAAAAACATATGTGAGGAAAAACATATGTGAGGAAGGCTGAACTTCATGGACGCAAGTCTCTTTTCAGCTATGTAACTATGAAACTATGTAACTATGATTATGTTTCTAGGGGCGACACCACAGAAAATATTGGTAAAGAAAATATAATTTACTGATTATTTATTTCCGGTAGGTGCATCGCCATTTGTTTTTGATTCCATTGATTATTTTATATTCATTTATTTACATTTATTTTTCATGATTATTTTATTTTATTCTTACTTAGATTACAATGATTTATTTTCCATGATTTTATTATATATTCGTTATATACATTATTATGATATTTTTCCTTGATTATTTGTATAATAATTTAGGTTAGTTAACTTTAATTACAATGACTACATTTTTTATTTACTTATGTACAGGATTATAATTTTATTACATTGATGCTTTTTTTGTATAAATTATATACATTCATTTAATTCAATTTAATTTACATGATTATGTTTCTAGGGGCGATACCAAAGAAAATATCATTTATTGATTATTTATTTCTAGTAGGTGGTTCACCAATTGTATTTGATTCCATTGATTATTTTATATAAGTTTATTTACATTTATTTCCCATGATTATTTTATTTGTTACTTAGATTATAATGATTTGTTTTCCATGTTTTTACTATATATTAGTTATTTACATTATTATGATTTTTTCCTCTTGATTATTTTTATAATAATTTCGGTTATTTAACTTTAATTATCATCAGAACATTTTTAATTTAGTTATTTACAGGATTATAATTTCACTCCCATGATTCTTTTTGTCTAAGTTTTAAACATTAATCTAATTTCCATGATTATGTTTCTAGGGGCGACACAACAGAAAATATTGGTAAAGAAAATATAATTGACTGATTATTTATTTCCGGTAGGTGCTTCGCCAATTGTATTTGATTCCATTGATTATATTATATTAGATAATTTACATTTATTATCCATAATTATTTTACTTGTTACTTAGATTATAATGATTTATTTTCCATGATTTTATTATATAGTAGTTACTTACAGTATTATGATATTTTCCCCTTGATTATTTTTATAATAATTTCGGTTAGTTGACTTTAATTATCATAAGAACATGTTTAATTTAGTTATTTACTGAATTATAATTTCACTCCTATGATCCTTTATGTTTAAGTTATATACATTAATTTAATTTTAATGATTATGTTTCTAAGGGCGACACCATAGAAAATATTGGTAAAGAAAATATAATTTACTGATTAGATATTTCCGGTAGGTGCTTTGACAATTGTATTTGATTCCATTGATTATTTTATATTAGTTTATTTACATTTATTATCCATAATTATTTTGTTAGTAACTTAGATTATAATGTTTTTTTTCCCATGATTTTATTATATGTTAGTTATTTAAATTATTATGATTTTTTCCTTGATTATTTTTATAATAATTTAGGTTAGTTAACTTTAATTACCATGACTATATTTTTAATTTAGTTATTTACAGTATTATAATTTTATTCCCATGACACTTTTTGAATAAATTAAATACATTAATTCAATTCAATTTATTTACATGATTATGTTTCTTGGGGCGATACCACAGAAAATATTGGTATAGAAAATATAATTTACTGATTATTTATTTCCAGTAGGTTGTTCACCAATTGCATTTGATTCCATGGATTATTTTATAAGTTTATTGACATTTATTTCCCATGATTTACATGTTTTTGATTTATGATTTACATTAGATTATTATGATTTATTTTCCATGTTTTTTTAATATATTTTTTTGGATTATTATGATTCCATAATGTACTTATCTACAGGACTATAATTTCATTCCTATGATGCTTTTTGTATAAGTTATATACATTATTAATTACATTTCCATGATAATGTTTCTTGAGGTGATACCACAGAAAATATTGGTAAAGAAAATTATTTATTTCCGGTAGGTAGTGTCAGGATCGGGACAGGGATCCAACACGCAGAGTACAGACAGTAGAAAGGTACGTATACCGGATCTTAGAATGGCCGGACTAACGTACGGAGATAGAGAGAATGGTCAAAGGCAAGCCGAGGTCGAGGGAACGAGAAGACAGGTAAGCGAGGGACAAGCCGAGTCAAAAGGGTAACAGAGATAAGCAGAGTAATACAAACAAGCCGGGTCGGTACCAAAAGGATAACTGGAATACAAGAGCATTGCGAGACTAGACAGGCTAGAACCACGACAGGGCAATGAGCAAATGAAAGAAGCACTGTTAAATACCCTGGCTCAAGAGAATAGACACGCCTCCGACGAGTCCTGATTAGTCTCCAGACAGTTGAGTGACAGGTCGGTCCGGGTTGGCGTCATGACGTCGACTGCTGGGCGTCGTGTTACAAAAGGAAGTGGATCCCTCGCGGCCGGCGTGTAAATGGCCGGAAGGACCGCGAGGGACGGAGGAAACAGACCTTCTGGACGGATAAACTTCTAAGTCTCTACCTCTCTCAGAGGTAGAGACTTCAGGTACCCTGACAGTACCCCCCCTCTCAGATACGCCCACCGGGCGGAAGGAACCGGGACGAGATGGGAAGCGGGAGTGAAACGCCCTGCGGAGGCGAGGATCATGAACATCCTCTTGAGGTACCCAACTCCTCTCTTCAGGACCATATCCTTTCCAGTCGACCAGATATTGCACTCTCCCCCGGGAGATTCGAGAATCGATGATAGAGTTGACCTCATACTCCTCCTGCCCCTCCACCTGAACAGAGCGAGGAGAGGATACTGTGGAGGAAAATATGTTGCAGACTAGTGGTTTCAGCAATGAAACATGAAAGGAGTTAGGAATGCGTAAGGCAGATGGAAGAGCTAGACGATACGCAACTGGGTTAATTCGAGTCAGAACCCTGTAAGGTCCAATATAACGAGGAGCGAACTTCATGGAAGGCACTTTTAAACGAATGTTCCTAGTGCTCAACCATAATCTATCGCCTGGAACAAAAACCGGAGCCGGCCTTCTACGTTTATCAGCGTGTTTCTTAACCAGCATAGAATTGTGCAAAAGAATTTGTCGAGTCTGATCCCACAACTTCCTCAAATTGGCAACATGAACATCAACCGACGGTACCCCTTGGGAAGGAGAAGCCGAGGGAAGAATGGATGGATGAAAGCCATAATTCATGAAGAAGGGACTTGAATGAGTAGAATCACAAACGAGATTGTTGTGCACGAACTCCGCCCAAGGAATCAAACCGACCCAATCGTCCTGGTGTTCGGAAACAAAACAACGTAAATATTGCTCAATCTTTTGGTTGGTGCGTTCAGCGGCTCCGTTAGACTGAGGATGATAGGCGGAAGAGAAATTCAATTTGATACCCAGTTGAGAGCAGAAGGACCTCCAAAAACGAGAAACAAATTGGGAACCTATGTCAGATACAATTTGGGAGGGTATCCCATGTAAACGAAAAATCTCCCTTGCAAATATCTCTGCCAACTCGGGAGAAGACGGAAGTTTAGGTAGAGGAACGAAGTGAGCCATCTTGGTGAATCTGTCAACCACGGTGAGGATAACAGACTGTTTTTTAGATATAGGTAAATTGACAATAAAGTCCATAGCCAGACAGGACCATGGCTTTTCCGGAACCTCTAAGGGATGCAGAAATCCACATGGAAGCGTATGAGGTTGCTTGGTCTTAGTACAAACCACACACGCACCGATGAAATCTTTAATATCCCTACGTAAAGCAGGCCACCAGAAGTCCTTAGAGATCAAAGCGTACGTCTTGCGAATGCCCGGATGTCCAGCCACCTTGCTGTTGTGGAAACATTGTAACAGTTCCAGTTGAAGGGCAGGAGGAACGAAATGTCGACCCCCGGGAGTCTGTTTAGGGGCTAGATGTTGCAGCTTTAAGATCTCGGCAAGTAACGGAGAGTGAATCCTGAGATTCGTGTTAGCGATAATATTGCATTTCGGAACTATAGAGGAAAGAACAGGTTCCGATATAGTAGAAGGTTCATATTGGCGAGACAAAGCATCGGCTTTAGAGTTCTTAGAACCAGGTCTATAGGTAAGCACATAATTGAAGTGGGTCAGGAACAAGGACCAACGAGCTTGTCTGGCGGACAGTCGCTTGGCCTCCCCAATATAGGACAAGTTCTTGTGATCTGTTAAAATGGTAACAGGGTGTAAGGTCCCCTCCAATAAATGTCTCCACTCCTTTAAAGCCATAATGACCGCTAATAATTCCCTGTCACCGATGTCATATCTGCTCTCAGGGCCAGACAGTTTCTTGGAGAAAAAACCACAAGGGTGTAGTGGTTTGTCCACCCCCAACCTTTGTGACAGAATAGCGCCTACGCCTTTCTCAGAGGCATCGACCTCGAGTAGGAACGGCAGAGTCGTATCAGGATGGACTAAAATTGGAGCAGAAGCAAAAAGTTCCTTGAGAGTCTTGAAAGCAACGAGAGCTTCAGTAGACCAAGTCATAGTGTCAGCCCCCTGTCTGGTCATATTGGTAATGGGCGCAATAATAGAAGAGTAACCCTTAATGAAGCGCCTATAATAATTGGAGAAACCAATAAACCTCTGAATAGCCTTGAGTCCCTTAGGCAATGGCCAATCCAAAATAGACTGAAGTTTGTCGGGATCCATCTTAAAGCCTTCCCCAGAAATCACGTAACCAAGAAAGTCTATCTGAGATTGGTCAAAACTACATTTCTCCAATTTGCAGTATAACCCATGTTGAAGAAGTTTGTGCAATACCTTTCTGACTTGTCTGTGGTGGGTCTCAATCTCTCTAGAGTGTATAAGTATGTCGTCCAGGTACACGATAACACAATCATGTTGAAATTCCCTAAGAACTTCATTAATCAAATCCTGAAATACTGCCGGTGCGTTGCAAAGACCAAAAGGCATGACCGTGTATTCATAATGCCCATAACGGGTATTGAACGCTGTCATCCACTCGTGTCCTTGCTGGATTCTCACCAAGTTATATGCCCCTCTGAGATCCAACTTGGTGAAAATTTTTGAACCCTTTAGGCGATCAAAGAGCTCGGTAATTAAGGGGATCGGATAGGCATTTCTGATGGTTATTTTATTCAAACCTCGGTAATCAATGCAAGGTCTTAGGGAACCATCCTTCTTTTTAACAACAAAAAAAAACCAGCCCCGGCAGGAGAAGAAGATCTCCTAATGAATCCTTTCTCTAGATTCTCCCGAATATATTCCTCTAGAACTGAATTCTCTTTGGTGGATAGAGGATATACATTGCCCCTCGGAGGCATGGTACCAGGTAGTAGATTAATTTTACAATCAAAAGTCCTGTGTGGAGGTAGCGTATCAGCATTCCTTTTGTCGAATACTGCTTTTAAGTCCAGATACAGAGGCGGTATCTGTATATCTGTAGACTGGGTAGAACTACCTGGTGTGTTAATTACACCCAATGGAGAAACCCTCCGTAAACACTTCTCCTGGCAACCCTGGCCCCATGAGAGTATCTCCCCTAACTCCCAATCAATAATAGGGTTATGTCTCTTTAACCATGGGTAACCCAGGACTATGGGAACAGAAGGGGACGAAATAAGCATGAGCGATAAGTTCTCCTCGTGTAAGATACCAACAGTTAAGTTAACGGGTATGGTTTCATGATAGATAACAGGCTCAAGTAACGGTCTACCATCTATGGCCTCAACGGCCAAGGGTGTATCCCTTAACTGGGATGGGATAGTGTGTTTAGTAGCAAAGGCCTGGTCGATAAAATTCTCAGCAGCTCCGGAATCTATCAAAGCCATGGTCTTTAGTACTCCCTTCTCCCAAGTCAAAGAAACTGGTAGCAGAAGCCTGTGATCTTTATAATTATGAGTAGCGGACAAAATAGAAACACCCAAGGCCTGTCCTCTAGAGAAACTTAGGTGCGGGCGTTTCCCGAGCGATTAGGACAATTCAGGCGTAAGTGACCTCTGACTCCACAATACATACACAATCCCTCCCTTATCCTGTACTGTCTTTCCTCTTCTGAGAGGCGAGTATTGCCTATCTGCATAGGTTCAGGAAACAGTGAGGTAGTGGAATCAGGACTTTGAAATGCGGGAGCTAATTTAAAGGAAGGTCTAAAGTTCCTCTCTCGGGTGTTCTGTCTCTCTCTTAAACGCTCATCAATACGAGAAATGAACGAAATTAAATCCTCCAAATTTTCAGGAAGCTCTCTAGTAGCAACCTCGTCAAGGATTACATCTGATAGCCCGTTCAAAAATACATCTATATAAGCCTGCTCGTTCCACTTAACTTCTGCCGCCAAAGACCTGAACTCTAGTGCATAATCCACAAGTGTTCGGTTCTCTTGTCTCAGGCGCAAAAGTAATCTAGCTGCATTGACCTTTCTACCAGGAGAGTCGAAAGTTCTTCTAAAGGCAGCTACAAAGGCATTATAATTATATACTAACGGGTTATCATTCTCCCATAATGGGTTGGCCCATCTCAAAGCTCTCTCAATGAGTAGGGTGATAATAAATCCAACCTTTGCCCTATCTGTAGGATAGGAGCGAGGTTGTAATTCAAAGTGGATACTGATCTGGTTTAAAAAACCACGACACTTCTCAGGTGAACCACCATAACGTACTGGTGGGGTAATACGGGAAGAGGCACCTACAGTGGCTACCTCTAGACCTGAACTCACAGGGGAAATAGAAGTAGTACGCGTCTCCTCTGGTGGGTTATTAGCACAAGATAATAACGCCTGTAGTGCTAGGGCCATCTGATCCATTCTGTGTTCCATGGCTTCAAACCTAGGATCGGAAGGACCAAGCTGACTGTTTGTACTTGCAGGATCCATTGGCCCTGTCGTAATGTCAGGATCGGGACAGGGATCCAACACGCAGAGTACAGACAGTAGAAAGGTACGTATACCGGACCTTAGAATGGCCGGACTAACGTACGGAGATAGAGAGAATGGTCAAAGGCAAGCCGAGGTCGAGGGAACGAGAAGACAGGTAAGCAAGGGACAAGCCGAGTCAAAAGGGTAACAGAGATAAGCAGAGTAATACAAACAAGCCGGGTCGGTACCAAAAGGATAACTGGAATACAAGAGCACTGCGAGACTAGACAGGCTAGAACCACGACAGGGCAATGAGCAAATGGAAGAAGCACTGTTAAATACCCTGGCTCAAGAGAATAGACACGCCTCCGACGAGTCCTGATTAGTCTCCAGACAGTTGAGTGACAGGTCGGTCCGGGTTGGCGTCATGACGTCGACTGCTGGGCGTCGTGTTACAAAAGGAAGTGGATCCCTCGCGGCCGGCGTGTAAATGGCCGGAAGGACCGCGAGGGACGGAGGAAACAGACCTTCTGGACGGATAAACTTCTAAGTCTCTACCTCTCTCAGAGGTAGAGACTTCAGGTACCCTGACAGGTAGTTCGCCAATTGTATTTGATTCCATTGATTTTATATTAGTTTATTGATATTTATTTTCCATAATTAATTTATCTAATTCTTATTTAGGTTATAATGATTTGATTTCCATGATTTTATTATATATTATTTATTTACAGTATTATGATATTTTCCCCTTGATAATTTTTATAATAATTTTGGTGAGCTAAGTTTAATTATCATGAGAATATTTTTAATTTAGTTATTTACAGGATTGCAATTTCACTCCCATGATGCTTTTTGTCTAAGTTATATATATTAATTTAATTTAATTTCCATGATTATGTTTCTTAGGGCAACACCACAGAAAATATTGGTAAAGAAAATATAATTGAATGATTATTTATTTCCGGTAGGTGCTTCGCCATTTGTTTTTGATTCCATTGATTATTTTATATTAGTTTATTTACATTTATTTCTCATGATTATTTTATTTAATTGTTACTTAGATTATAATGTTTTGTTTTCCATGATTTTATTATATATTAGTTATGTACATTATTATGATTTTTTTTCCTTGATTATTTTTCTAATAATTTCGGATAGTTAACTTTAATTCTCATAAGAATATGTTTAATTTAGTTATTTACAGGATTATAATTTAATTCCTATGATTCTTTTTGTTTAAGTTATATACATTAATTTAATTTTCATGATTATGTTTCTAGGGGCGACATCACAGAAAATATTGGTAAAGAAAATATAATTGACTAATTATTTTTTTCCGGTAGGTGCTTCGCCAATTGTTTTTGATTCCATTGATTATTTTAATTTTGGTTAGTTAACTTTAATTCTCTTGAGAATATGTTTAGTTTAGTTATTTACAGGATTATTATTTCATTCCTATGATCCTTTTTGTTTAAGTTATATACATTAATTTAATTTACATGATTATGTTTCTAGGGGCGATACCACAGAAAATAATAGTATAGAAAATATAATTTATTGATTATTTATTTCTAGTAGGTGCTTCGCCATTTGTTTTTGATTCCATTGATTATTTTATTTTAGTTTATTTACATTTATTATCCAGAATTATTTTTCTAGTTACTTAGATTATAATGATTTGTTTTCCATGATTTTATTATATATTAGTTATTTACATTATTATGATTTTTTTTCCTTGATTATTTTTATAATAATTACGGTTAGTTAACTTCAATTCTCATGAGAATATGTTTAATTTAGTTATTTACAGGAGAATTATAATTTAATTCCTATGATACTTTTTGTTTAAGTTATATACATTAATTTAATTACATTTTCATGATTATGTTTCTAGGGGCGACACCACAGAAAATATTGGTAAAGAAAATATAATTAACTGATTATTTATTTCCGGTAGGTGCTTCGCCATTTGTTTTTGATTACATTGATTATTTTATATTAGTTTATTTACATTTATTATCCAGAATTATTTTGCTAGTTACTTAGATTATAATGATTTGTTTTCCATGATTTTATTATATATTAGCAATTTACATTATTATGATTTTTTCCCCTTGATTATTTGTAATAATAATTTCGGTTAGTTAACTTCCATTCTCATGATAATATGTTTAATTTAGTTATTTACAGGATTATAATTTCATTCCTATGATCCTTTTTTTTTAAGTTATATACATTAATTTGAGGGGGCCAGCAAGCCGACACGAACGGACGCCATCTTAATCAGCTCCCAAACTCTGCGGATAAAATCCACAAATATCAGCCTTTACATGACCCATCCAACATCATCACATACACAATCGGAGTCAGCACAACAAACTGCATCTCCAGATGCCTTTTTTTCAGCCACAAAGGCTGCAGAAACGGAGACGCAAGATCGGGGCCTACTATACCCCAACGATCCAGGGCCTCGAGGACCTGCTGAGCGGATACCCGGCAGAACACACAGACACATCCTACTCCCCGGACCTATCCAACGCTCAGGCTCACATACCAGCTATGGGACGCCGGTCACAAAAGACACAAGGTACGGCCGGGGGCAGGGATATTGGGACTCTGCTTCAAAAGCCCACCCAGCCTAATCCCACACCCGCAGCATCTATGCCGGAGGTAACCCTGACATCTACCTCACCCCAACAACGTCCAGAATCACCTGGGCTCCTTCAAGCACCAAAAACAAACCAGCAAGGGACTGCATCCCCAGGGCAGCACCAACCACCGCAGCTGGATATGACACACACCAAGGCACAACAAGGCCCAGACTTACAGGGACCCACATGGGCAACACAGCCTGAAAGGGAACCCAATCCACCTCAACCCAGGCCTGATATACCAGGGCACTCACAAGCACCGCTGCAACCGCTGATGGAGTCCCCAGATGACTCTGCACCAACCACCAAACGCGACTTAAAGCTCCTATTAGCAGACATCCACAAACTCCTTGCAGCTGACACAGCCCTCCTCAAGACCGAACTGCGCACGGTCACTGAAAAGGTGAGAGACACGCAGGCAGAAGTGGTGACAGTACACGCTCACATAATCACAATGGAAGACTCCATTAAACAAATCCAGCAACAACAAACGTACCTGTCATTCAAAGTGTCCAGCATGGAAGATAGACAACGCCGTTCTCACCTTAAAATCAGGGGCATCCCCGTGGAAATAACGGCCAAAGAGCTACCGCAATACACCAGACGCCTCCTAGCTACAATCCTCCCACACACAGCGGTCAAGAAAATGACCATAGATGGGGTGTACCGCCTGCCTACCCCTCCCCACCTAAAGTTCCCAACAGGCAGAGATGTTATTCTCAGATGCACCACAGTGCAAGACATATAATGGCCGGGCCGGGCTGAAAGGCAAGACACCACTGCTGTTCGAGAACTCATCCCTAGCGTTCTTTCAGGACTTATCAAAAGCCACCCTAATGGGGCGCAAATCCTATGGACCACTCACTACAAAACTCCGAGCAGCAGGAATCGCATACAAGTGGGGCGCTAACGGGACACTGGAGGTAACCCGAGATGGCACCACCCATGTCCTGACCTCCGTGGAGGATGCACCTACCCTCCTAACCACCCTGAGACTACACAACCTGGCACAAGACCCCGGGAATGCTGCCCAGCTGGAACCAGGACCCAGCGGATCACAGTACCCTGTACCGTGACTGATGTGCACAAATACCTCAGGATGGGTCAAAGAGACTGCTATACTCAATATATTTCAAGTTTTTATTGTGACTTTACCTATGTTTTCTTTTATTTTCTTGATTTGTTAACCCACGGTATAAATACCTAAACACTACGGACCACCGACGCACTGACCCTGGTAGAGGATACATAAGCTCCAAAACAAGGAGAGACAACACAATACACAACCAACCACAGGACGACTAAAAATCTACCCCCCCCCTGCAGCCCCCTCGGTTAGGGGTAACCACCCCAACAAGCCACCAACAACTAACAGCTCACCTCCACTAACGCAGCCAGACAACAACATCCGGCACAACACAGGGAGCCTAATCATGACACATGGAACTGACACAAACCCGCAGCCCCACAACTCGAGTAAAAACTAAAACCCCACATAGAGAACCACCACCACCAGACTCATACTTGACGGGACCTGCTACACTGCACCATGCCCTATCTTAAACACAAAGAAGCACAAAACAATATAACACCTAAGTATGGATCACTAAGTTTTGTTTTAACATGTTACTGTTATACTAAAAATTTTATAGCTCGACCCAAAAGCTGCAAACCACAAACGACACAGAACTTCGACCTCACTAGTGCACCTACGTGCACGACTGTCTGTAAAATTATTGCACCAAAACCGAAAATAAAGATAAAAAAAAAAAAAAATTATATACATTAATTTAATTACATTTGCATGACAATATTTTTCATTTAGTTATTTACAGGATTATAATTGAATTCCTATGATACTTTTTGTTTAAATTATATACATTAATTTAATTAAATTTTCATGATTATGTTTCTAGGGGCGACACCACAGAAAATATTGGTAAAGAAAATATAATTTATTGATTTTTTATTTCCGGTAGGTGCTTTGCCATTTGTTTTTGATTCCATTGATTATTTTATATTAGTTTATTTACATTTATTATCCAGAATTATTTTGCTAGTTACTTAGATTATAATGATTTGTTTTCCTTGATTTTATTATATATTAGCAATTTACATTATTATGATTTTCCCCCCCTGATTATTTTTATAATAATTTTGGTTAGTTAAGTGTTATTATCATGAGAATATTTTAAATTTAGTTATTTACAGGAATATAATTTTATTCCTATGATCCTTTTTGTTTAAGTTATATACATTAATTTAATTTTGATGATTATGTTTCTAGGGGCGACACCGCAGAAAATATTGGTAAAGAAAATATAATTGACTGATTATTTATTTCCGGTAGGTGCTTCGCCATTTGTTTTTGATTCCATTGATTATTTTATATTAGTTTATTTACATTTATTTCTCATGACTTTTTTATTTAAATCTTACTTAGATTATAATGTTTTGTTTTCCATGATTGTATTATATATTAGTTATGTACATTATTATGATTTTTTTTTCCTTGATTATTTTTATAATAATTTCGGATAGTTAACTTTAATTCTCATAAGAATATGTTTAATTTAGTTATTTACAGGATTATAATTTCATTCCTATGATCCTTTTTGTTTAAGTTATATACATTAATTTAATTTTCATGATTATGTTTCTAGGGGCGACATCGCAGAAAATATTGGTAAAGAAAATTTAATTGACTAATTATTTTTTTCCGGTAGGTGCTTCGCCAATTGTTTTTGATTCCATTGATTATTTTAATTTTGGTTAGTTAACTTTAATTCTCTTGAGAATATGTTTAGTTTAGTTATTTACAGGATTATAATTTCATTCCTATGATCCTTTTTGTTTAAGTTATATACATTAATTTAATTTTGATGATTACGTTTCTAGGGGCGACACCGCAGAAAATATTGGTAAAGAAAATATAATTGACTGATTATTTATTTCCGGTTGGTTCTTCGCCATATGTTTTTGATTCCATTGATTATTTTATATTAGTTTATTTACATTTAATTCTCATGAGTATTTTATTTAATTGTTACTTAGATTATAATGTTTTGTTTTCCATGATTTTATTATATATTAGTTATGTACATTATTATGATTTTTTTTTTCCTTGATTATTTTTATAATAATTTCGGATAGTTAACTTTAATTCTCATAAGAATATGTTTAATTTAGTTATTTACAGGATTATAATTTCATTCCTATGATACTTTTTGTTTAAGTTATAAACATTAATTTAATTTTCATGATTATGTTTCTAGGGGCGACATCACAGAAAATATTGGTAAAGAAAATATAATTGACTAATTATTTTTTTCCGGTAGGTGCTTCGCCAATTGTTTTTGATTCCATTGATTATTTTAATTTTGGTTAGTTAACTTTAATTCTCTTGAGAATTTGTTTAGTTTAGTTATTTACAGGATTATAATTTCATTCCTAAGATCCTTTTTGTTTAAGTTATATACATTAATTTAATTTACATGATTATGTTTCTAGGGGCGATACCACAGAAAATAATGGCATAGAAAATATAATGTATTGATTATTTATTTCTAGTAGGTGCTTCGCCATTTGTTTTTGATTCCATTGATTATTTTATTTTAGTTTATTTACATTTATTATCCAGAATTATTTTTCTAGTTACTTAGATTATAATGATTTGTTTTCCATAATTTTATTATATATTAGTTATTTACATTATTATGATTTTTTTTCTTTGATTATTTTTATAATAATTTCGGTTAGTTAACTTCAATTCTCATGAGAATATGTTTAATTTAGTTATTTACAGGAGGATTATAATTGAATTCCTATGATACTTTTTGTTTAAGTTATATACATTAATTTAATGACATTTTCATGATTACCGTATATACTCGAGTATAAGCCGACCCGAATATAAACCGAGGCCCCTAATTTTACCCCAAAAAACTGGGAAAACTTATTGACTCGAGTATAAGACTAGGGTGGGAAATGCAGCAGCTACTGGTAAATTTCTAAATAAAATTAGATCATAAAAAAATTATATGAATTGAATATTTATTTACAGTGTGTGTATATAATGAATGCAGTGTGTGTGTGTGAGTGCAGTGTGTGTATGAGTGCAGTGTGTGTATGAGTGCAGTGTGTGTATGAGTGCAGTGTGTATGCGTGCAGTGTGTATGAGTGCAGTATGTGTGTATGAGTGCAGTGTGTGTGTATGAGTGCAGTGTGTATGAGTGCAGTGTGTGTGTATGAGTGCAGTGTGTATGAGTGCAATGTGTGTGAGTGCAGTGTGTGTGAGTGCGTGCAGTGTGTGTGTATGAGTGCAGTGTTTATGAGTGCAGTGTGTGTGTATGAGTGCAGTGTGTGCAGTGTGTGTGCAGTGTGTTGCAGAGCCTTGGTGGGGGGTGGGCATTTTTATTATTTTTTTAAAATTATTATAATGGTAATCTTTTTTTTTGTTAGATTAATTTTTTTATTATTTTTATTTATTTTATTATTATTTATTATAATTTATTATTATTTTTAAAATATATTTAAAATATTATTTTTAAAATATAATTTTTTATTTTATTATTATTATATATTTTTTCGTCCCCCCCTCCCTGCTTGATACATGGCAGGGAGGGGGGCTCTCCTTCCCTGGTGGTCCAGTGTCATTGGTAGTTCAGTGGGGGGGAGAGGGGGGCTGTCAGAGCTGTAACTTACCTTCACAGCAGCTCCTGTCAGCTCCCTTCTCCTCCGCGCCGTCCATTCAGCTCTTCTGTCAGCTCACAGTGTAAGTCTCGCGAGAGCCGCGGCTCTCGCGAGACTTACACTGGGAGCTGACCGAGGTGCTGAACGGACGGCGCGGAGGAGAAGGGAGCTGACAGGAGCTGCTGTGACGGTAAGTTACAGCTCTGACAGCCCCCCTCTCCCCCCTGTCTGTATTATGGCAATGCAAATTGCCATAATACAGACTCTGACTCGAGTATAAGCCGAGTTGGGGTTTTTCAGCACAAAAAATGTGCTGAAAAACTCGGCTTATACTCGAGTATATACGGTATGTTTCTAGGGGCGACACCACAGAAAATATTGGTAAAGAAAATATAATTTACTGATTATTTATTTCCGGTAGGTGCTTCGCCATTTGTTTTTGATTCCATTGATTATTTTATATTAGTTTATTTACATTTATTATCCAGAATTATTTTGCTAGTTACTTAGATTATAATGATTTGTTTTCCATGATTTTATTATATATTAGCAATTTACATTATTATGATTTTTTCCCCTTGATTATTTTTAATAATAATTTCGGTTAGTTAACTTCAATTCTCATGAGAATATGTTTAATTTAGTTATTTACAGGATTATAATTTCATTCCTATAATCCTTTTTGTTTAAGTTATATACATTAATTTGAGGGGGCCAGCAAGCCGACACGAACGGACGCCATCTTAATCAGCTCCCAAACTCTGTGGATAAAATCCACAAATATCAGCCTTTACATGACCCATCCAACATCGTCACATACACAATCGGAGTCAGCACAACAAACTGCATCTCCAGATGCCTTTTTTTCAGCCACAAAGGCTGCAGAAACGGAGACGCAAGATCGGGGCCTACTATACCCCAACGATCCAGGGCCTCGAGGACCTGCTGAGCGGATACCCGGCAGAACACACAGACACATCCTACTCCCCGGACCTATCCAACGCTCAGGCTCACATACCAGCTATGGGACGCCGGTCACGAAAGACACAAGGTATGGCCGGGGGCAGGGATATTGGGACTCTGCTTCAAAAGCCCGCCCAGCCTAATCCCACACCCGCAGCATCTATGCCGGAGGTAACCCTGACATCTACCTCACCCCAACAACGTCCAGAATCACCTGGGCTCCTTCAAACACCAAAAACAAACCAGCAAGTGACTGCATCCCCAGGACAGCACCAACCACCGCAGCTGGATATGACACACACCAAGGCACAACAAGGCCCAGACTTACAGGGACCCACATGGGCAACACAGCCTGAAAGGGAACCCAATCCACCTCAACCCAGGCCTGTTATACCAGGGCACTCACAAGCACCGCTGCAACCGCTGATGGAGTCCCCAGATGACTCTGCACCAACCACCAAACGCGACTTAAAGCTCCTATTAGCAGACATCCACAAACTCCTTGCAGCTGACACAGCCCTCCTCAAGACCGAACTGCGCACGGTCACTGAAAAAGTGAGAGACACGCAGGCAGAAGTGGTGACAGTACACGCTCACATAATCACAATGGAAGACTCCATTAAACAAATCCAGCAACAACAAACGTACCTGTCATTCAAAGTGTCCAGCATGGAAGATAGACAACGCCGTTCTCACCTTAAAATCAGGGGCATCCCCGTGGAAATAACAGCCGAAGAGCTACCGCAATACACCAGACGCCTCCTAGTTACAATCCTCCCACACACAGCGGTCAAGAAAATGACCATAGATGGGGTGTACCGCCTGCCTACCCCTCCCCACCTAAAGTTCCCAACAGGCAGAGACGTTATTCTCAGATGCACCACAGTGCAAGACAAACTACATATAATGGCTGGGCTGAAAGGCAAGACACCACTGCTGTTCGAGAACTCATCCCTAGCATTCTTTCAGGACTTATCAAAAGCCACCCTAATGTGGCGCAAATCCTATGGACCACTCACTACAAAACTCCGAGCAGCAGGAATCGCATACAAGTGGGGCGCTAACGGGACACTGGAGGTAACCCGAGATGGCACCACCCATGTCCTGACCTCCGTGGAGGACGCACCTACCCTCCTAACCACCCTGAGACTACACAACCTGGCACAAGACCCCGGGAATGCCGCCCAGCTGGAACCTGGACCCAGCGGATCACAGTACCCTGTACCGTGACTGATGTGCACAGATACCTCAGGATGGGTCAAAGAGACTGCTATACTCAATATATTTCAAGTTTTTATTGTGACTTTACCTATGTTTTCTTTTATTTTCTTGATTTGTTAACCCACGGTATAAATACCTAAACACTACGGACCACCGACGCACTGACTCTGGTAGAGGATACATAAGCTCCAAAACAAGGAGAGACAACACAATACACAACCAACCACAGGGCGACTAAAAATCTACCCCCCCTGCAGCCCCCTCGGTTAGGGGTAACCACCCCAACAAGCCACCAACAACTAACAGCTCACCTCCACTAACGCAGCCAGACAACAACATCCGGCACAACACAGGGAGCCTAATCATGACACATGGAACTGACACAAACCCGCAGCCCCACAACTCGAGTAAAAACTAAAACCCCACATAGAGAACCACCACCACCAGACTCATTCTTGACGGGACCTGCTACACTGCACCATGCCCTATCTTAAACACAAATAAGCACAAAACAATATAACACCTAAGTATGGATCACTAAGTTTTGTTTTAACATGTTACTGTTATACTAAAAATGTTATAGCTCGACCCAAAAGGTGCAAACCACAAACGACACAGAACTTCGACCTCACTAGTGCACCTACGTGCACGACTGTCTGTAAAATTATTGCACCAAAACCGAAAATAAAGATTTAAAAAAAATAAAAAAATTATATACATTAATTTAATTACATTTTCATGACAATATTTTTCATTAAGTTATTTACAGGATTATAATTTAATTCCTATGATACTTTTTATTTAAATTATATACATTAATTTAATTACATTTTCATGATTATGTTTCTAGGGGCGACACCACAGAAAATATTGGTAAAGAAAATATAATTTATTGATTTTTTATTTCCGGTAGGTGCTTTGCCATTTGTTTTTGATTCCATTGATTATTTTATATTAGTTTATTTACATTTATTATCCAGAATTATTTTGCTAGTTACTTAGATTATAATGATTTGTTTTCCTTGATTTTATTATATATTAGCAATTTACATTATTATGATTTCCCCCCCTTGATTATTTTTACAATAATTTTGGTTAGTTAAGTGTTATTATCATGAGAATATTTAAAATTTAGTTATTTACAGGAATATAATTTAATTCCTATGATACTTTTTGTTTAAATTATATACATTAATTTAATTACATTTTCATGATTATGTTTCTAAGGGCGACACCACAGAAAATATTGGTAAAGAAAATATAATTTATTGATTTTTTATTTCCGGTAGGTGCTTTGCCATTTGTTTTTGATTCCATTGATTATTTTATATTAGTTTATTTACATTTATTATCCAGAATTATTTTTCTAGTTACTTAGATTATAATGATTTGTTTTCCTTGATTTTATTATATATTAGCAATTTACATTATTATGATTTGCCCCCCTTGATTATTTTTATAATAATTTTGGTTAGTTAAGTGTTATTATCATGAGAATATTTTAAATTTAGTTATTTACAGGAATATAATTTTATCCCTATGATCCTTTTTATTTAAGTTACATACATTAATTTAATTTACATGATTATGTTTCTAGGGGCGATACCACAGAAAATAATGGTATAGAAAATATAATTTATTGATTATTTATTTCTAGTAGGTGCTTCGCCATTTGTTTTTGATTCCATTGATTATTTAATTTTAGTTTATTTACATTTATTATCCAGAATTATTTTTCTAGTTACTTAGATTATAATGATTTGTTTTCCATAATTTTATTATATATTAGTTATTTACATTATTATGATTTTTTTTCCTTGATTATTTTTATAATAATTTCGGTTAGTTAACTTCAATTCTCATGAGAATATGTTTAATTTAGTTATTTACAGGAGGATTATAATTTAATTCCTATGATACTTTTTGTTTAAGTTATATACATTAATTTAATTACATGTTCATGATTATGTTTCTAGGGGCGACACCACAGAAAATATTGGTAAAGAAAATATAATTTGCTGATTATTTATTTCCGGTAGGTGCTTAGCCATTTGTTTTTGATTCCATTGATTATATTATATTAGTTTATTTACATTTATTATCCAGAATTATTTTGCTAGTTACTTAGATTATAATGATTTGTTTTCCATGATTTTATTATATATTAGCAATTTACATTATTATGATTTTTTCCCATGGATTATTTTTAACCCCTTAACGACGGGGGATTGCCTTAACGACGAGTGACGGACCTCGTCCGTCAACCGTTAAAATTAACCCCAGATCGCCGCAATCGCGGCGATCGTGGGGTTAATGGTGCTCCGGCCTGCCTCTGCATTAGAGGCAGACCGGGAGCACCGGATCGGGCTGTCAGAGTACATGTGCCCGCTCTGACAGCATGCCAGAGCGGGCACATGTGCTCTCTATACTCACCTCCGCCTCCCTGCACTTCCTGGTTCTGTGTGAAGTGCAGGGAGCCGGATCTTCAGTGATCCTGCCCCCTGGTGACAAAACAATAAAGTTAAATTAAAATCCCACCCCCCTTTACCCCCCTTTATCCATTTTAATATAAAATTAACCCCTTCCCTGCCAATTGATCACTGACTACAGTGATCAATTGGCAGGGATTACATTTTACTATGATCTGATTTTTTTTGAACCCCTGAGGGTTAATTATTATTTTTTTTAACCCTCAGGGGTTAAATTTATTTTATTAATTAATTTAAATTTTTTAAAGTTATAAATTTAGCTAGCTGGGGAGGGTGGAAGTTAGTGGGGAATTGGGGGATTTAGTATTAGGCTAACTACGGGTTAACGTTAAAAAAAGTTTAAAAATAAGCTTTAAAAAGTTAAAAAATTAAGTTAAAAAAAGTTTTAATAACGTTTAAGTAAAAAATGTAAAAAAATAAACCCTTTACCCAGTCCAAATAAAAATTAACCCCTTCCCTGCCAGTCGATCACTGCCTACAGTGATCAAAATTGTAGCGGTACTTACCTTATCCGGGGGCCGGCCGCGGTCCTCTCTTCAAGCCGCGCGCGGTCCTGCGGCTGCACGAGCCGCGCGCGGCTCATCCGACTGCTCAAACAGGAAGGCGGGCAGTGACCGCGAGAAGCGGTCACGTGTCCCGCCTGCAGCTAAGAGCGCGCCGCGAATCTCGGGCGCGCTCTTAAAGAGACAGTGGGAGCCTAAATTGCAAAAAGGCTCCCATTGGCTCCTGTCACGCCAATCACCCCATACACTTACCTGTTGGGGGAGTGGAAGTGACAGGAGCCAATCACGTTAGTTTGAAGGCTACTTATACTTACCCTTTTCCCTTAGTTCCTTGCCCTATCGTGGTTTCTGCTACAGTTCCCTTTAGTGCTTGTTGTATTCAGTTGTGTTTCTCCGTACTTGACCTTGGCTTTGTATTCTGACTTCGTTTTCGCTTTATCCTTGTCTGTACTGTTTGCCGGCTTGCTGATTCCTGTGTACCAGACCCCGGCTAGTTCTCGTTTACGCTGTCTCTTTGTGCCCTTGACCTCGGATCGCTCCTGACTCTGTACTTCTCCTTTACGTCGAGTCCGGCCACTCTAAGGTCCGGTAGACGTATCTCTCCTCTGTGCTGTCTTCTGTTTTGCTGGATCCTGCGTGTAGGGGTATATACTCGTTACATTACGATAGGGCCATGGACCCCGCAGATTTAGCTCAACAGATGGCGACCCATGAGGCTAGATTTGTAGAGCAGGATCACCGTATGGATCAAATAGCTCAGGCTCTCCAGACGCTCTTAGCTAGAACCATTCCAGCAACCGCACCTAACCCTCCTGCACCCCTGCTTCCTGAAGTATCGACTATGCCTAATGCTACAGCACATTTAACGCCTCCTCCTAGGTATGGAGGGGATTCTAAGACATGCAGAGGGTTCATTAACCAAATAGAGTTTCATTTTGAAATGTATCCACGTTCATTTCCCACAGAGAGGTCCAAAGTTGGGTTCTTTATGCACCAACTTACCGACAAAGCACTTGAATGGGCAAACCCTATTTGGGAGGCTAATGGACCTATGGTACATAACTTTCACAGTTTCCTAACAGCTTTTCGCAGAACTTTTGACACTATGAAAAGGTCTAAGAATGCCGCTAGAGCATTAATGAGGGTTAAACAGGGTTCTAGGTCTGTGGCTGATTACGCTATACAGTTTCGTACCCTTGCCTCACAGGTCGATTGGACCAATAATGGGTTAACTACTGCCTTCATGGAAGGCTTATCAGATTCTATATTGGATGAGGTAGCGGCTAAGGAACTTCCTGTTGCCTTAGAGGACCTTATTGACTACCTCATCGATATAGATAATAGGATTCGGGACAGGCTCTATACCAAGAACAGGAATAGAAGTTTTGTTACGCCTATTCACCCCAGAGTTAATCCACCGGAGAGTGTAAAAGTATCTGAAGAGGAGCCAATGCAATTAGGGGTTGCCAAACTCTCTGATAATGAAAAATTACATAGGAGAAGAGAGGGACTCTGCCTATATTGTGGTAGGAGAGAACATATGGTAAAGGAGTGTCCTCTGCTCCCGGAAAACTCTCGCACCTAAGACCTTATAGGGGACTGGCCTTGGGTGTGATTTCTAAGTCTCCTACATTGCCTCCTAACCGACTGCTTCTCCCTGTTTCTTTACATATGGGAGAGAGTTGTATAGTTGAAAACATATACGCCCTGGTTGACTCTGGGGCAGCTGAGAATTTTATAGACTCTGGTTTTGTAAAGAAAAACAATATTCCCATCAGGGAGAAGGAGATACCCTTGGCCGTTGAGGCCATAGATGGTAGACCATTGATATCTCCAGTTGTTACTCACGAGACTGCACCGCTACACATGTACACAGGGGTTCTACACTATGAAACCATTCGGTTCCAGGTCATCACCTCTCCCTCTTCACAGTTGGTATTAGGGTATCCATGGTTACGTGCCCACAATCCCATTTTTGACTGGGAGACAGGGCAGATAAAATCATGGAGTGAAGCCTGCCATGAGTCATGTACTATTGAAGTCACGCCTGTGAATTCTATTAACGTTCCTACTGTTCCTCCTTTATCTACGGCTATACCCTCTCAGTATTTAACTTTAAAGACTGTCTTTGATAAAAGAGAGGCTGACAAATTACCGCCTCACAGACCCTACGATTGTGCTATTGATTTGTTGCCTGGTACTATACCTCCCAAGGGCAGGGTGTACCCCCTATCGGTTCAAGAAAACCGTGTCATGGAGGAGTACATTAAAGAATCATTAGAAAAGGGATTTATTAGGAGATCCTCTTCTCCGGCTGGAGCGGGGTTCTTCTTTGTATCGAAGAAAGAAGGTGATTTAAGACCTTGCATTGATTATAGAGGTCTTAATAAAATCACCATCAAAAATGCTTACCCTATACCGTTAATAACAGAATTGTTTGACAGGCTCAAACATGCTACGGTATTCACCAAATTAGATCTTAGAGGAGCATACAATTTGATACGTATAAAAGAGGACCACGAATGGAAGACAGCCTTTAACACTCGGTCAGGTCATTATGAGTATACCGTCATGCCATTTGGGCTTTGCAATGCCCCAGCAGTGTTCCAAGAATTTATTAATGATGTCTTAAGGGACTTTATTCACTCATTTGTTATTGTGTACTTGGATGACATTTTAATATATTCTACAGACATTCACACTCATCACAGACATGTTACGACAGTTCTGAAGACCCTTCTTGCTAATGGTCTTTATTGCAAATTAGAAAAATGTCTATTCGACCAATCCGAGGTCCAGTTTTTAGGGTATTTGATTTCCGCTGAGGGTTTTCGGATGGATCCCCAGAAGCTCGCTGCGGTCATAGAATGGCCTCTGCCGCAAGGTCTGAAAGCCATCCAGCGTTTTCTGGGTTTCTCTAATTATTATAGACGTTTTATCAAAGGTTTTTCGTCTATAGTAGCGCCTATTACTCGTATGACTAAAAAGGATGGCAATACACGTGTCTGGTCTACTGAGGCACTTCAGGCTTTTGACTTTCTTAAGACTACGTTCGCCTCTGCCCCTATTTTACAGCATCCTGTCCCCTCATTGCCATATATACTTGAGGTTGATGCTTCCGATATAGGGGTAGGTGCTGTCTTATCCCAAAGAGAGTCTCCTGACAAGCCATTGCATCCTTGTGGCTTCTTTTCTAAACAAATGTCCAAAGCAGAAAGGAATTATGATGTGGGTAATCGCGAACTCCTTGCTATCATTTTAGCACTCAAAGAATGGAGACATTTGTTAGAAGGCACTAAAGATCCCATCCTCATATTTACGGATCATAAGAACCTGTCCTACCTTAGCGAAGCTAAAAGATTGTCTTCCAGGCAGGCTAGGTGGTCAATGTTCTTGTCTCATTTTAATTATATAATAACCTATAGGCCAGGCGACCGGAACACTAAAGCGGACGCTCTGTCCAGACAATTCGAGACTATTGACAAACAGGAGATTGATGTCACTCCTGTCATTCCCCCAGACAGGATAATAGCAACTACTATATTGTCTATTTCCTCGTCCCTCTTGCAGGCCATACAAGCGAAACAGAGCATGGCACCTGGCGAGAGGCCTAATGATAAATTGTTCGTTGACGTTCCCGAGAGACGGGATATTCTGTCACTGTATCACGATACTAAGACTGCTGGACATCCTGGTATTTCCAAAACAGTGTCAGCCGTTTCTCGGTATTTCTGGTGGGATACCTTACGTAAGGATGTTACTGACTATATAAGTGCTTGTTCTACTTGTGCATGTATGAAAACCTCTCGTAGAGTTCCTTGTGGGCTGTTGCATCCGTTACCCGTTCCCGAGAGACCTTGGTCTAATCTATCAATGGATTTTATTGTTGAATTACCCTCTTCGAATGGTAACACAGTCATCCTAATGATAGTAGATCGGTTTTCCAAAATGGCTCACTTTGTGTCTCTTCGCAAGTTGCCCACTTCCAAGGAACTGGCTCTTATCTTCGCTAAAGAAGTGTTTCGATTACATGGTATTCCCTTATCTATTGTATCCGATAGGGGTAGCCAATTTATTTCCAGGTTCTGGAAAGCCTTTTGTTCGGAGATGGGTATTTCCCTCTCATTTTCTTCCGCTTACCATCCCCAGTCTAATGGAGCTGCTGAACGTGCCAACCAGTCTCTGGAGCAGTACCTCCGTTGTTTTGTGTCTCACCATCAGGACAATTGGTCTGACCTGCTTCCTTGGGCTGAATTTGCTCGGAATAACGCCACTCATGATTCTTCCGGCAAAAGCCCTTTTCACGTTGTCTATGGCCAGCATCCCGTTGTTCTTCCGGCTGCATTCTCCTCACAGGGCATGCCAGTTCTGGATGAGCATTTGGCTGGTTTGCGTAATACTTGGGAGCAGGTTCAGCGTTCTTTGGTGGACTCTGCTGCCCGCCAGAAGGCTCAGGCTGACAAGCATCGCAGAGCGGCTCCTTCCTATGTTGTGGGGGACAGGGTTTTGCTTTCCACACGGAATATTCGCCTCCGGGTGCCTTCTATGAAATTGGCCCCCCGCTTCATTGGTCCTTATCGCATTATACATAAGGTTAATCCCGTTTCTTATGCCTTGGGTCTGCCTAAAAATCTGCGTATACCCAATGTATTTCACACCTCGTTGTTGAAGCCTTACGTACGCAACCGCTATACCCGGAGTACACCCCCTCCCCCTCCTGTCTCTGTGGAGGGTCATGAGGAGTTCGAAGTGTCTGCTGTTATTGACTCTCGTTTCCTCAGGGGTCGGCTTCAGTACTTGGTACATTGGAAGGGTTATGGGCCTGAGGAGCGCAGTTGGATTTCTGCGGATGCTGTTCATGCTCCCCGCCTTGTACGTTCTTTCCATTCGCGTTTTCCTGCCAGACCTGGTCCTGCCCGCCCGGAGGGCGTGTCCTCAGGGGGGGGTACTGTAGCGGTACTTACCTTATCCGGGGGCCGGCCGCGGTCCTCTCTTCAAGCCGCGCGCGGTCCTGCGGCTGCACGAGCCGCGCGCGGCTCATCCGACTGCTCAAACAGGAAGGCGGGCAGTGACCGCGAGAAGCGGTCACGTGTCCCGCCTGCAGCTAAGAGCGCGCCGCGAATCTCGGGCGCGCTCTTAAAGAGACAGTGGGAGCCTAAATTGCAAAAAGGCTCCCATTGGCTCCTGTCACGCCAATCACCCCATACACTTACCTGTTGGGGGAGTGGAAGTGACAGGAGCCAATCACGTTAGTTTGAAGGCTACTTATACTTACCCTTTTCCCTTAGTTCCTTGCCCTATCGTGGTTTCTGCTACAGTTCCCTTTAGTGCTTGTTGTATTCAGTTGTGTTTCTCCGTACTTGACCTTGGCTTTGTATTCTGACTTCGTTTTCGCTTTATCCTTGTCTGTACTGTTTGCCGGCTTGCTGATTCCTGTGTACCAGACCCCGGCTAGTTCTCGTTTACGCTGTCTCTTTGTGCCCTTGACCTCGGATCGCTCCTGACTCTGTACTTCTCCTTTACGTCGAGTCCGGCCACTCTAAGGTCCGGTAGACGTATCTCTCCTCTGTGCTGTCTTCTGTTTTGCTGGATCCTGCGTGTAGGGGTATATACTCGTTACAAAAATACAGATCACAGTATTATACTGTGATCTAATTTTTTTTAACCCCTGACGATTAACTTTTATTTATTTTTTAACCCTCAGGGGTTAAATTTATTTAATTAACTAATTTAAATATTGTATAATTAAATATTTTGCTAGCTGGGGTGGGTGGGAGTTATGGGAAAATGGGGAATTTACTGTTAGTGCTGCTTACTGCTAGTTAGGGGTTAACGTAAAAAAAAAGCTTAGAAAAATGTTAAGTCTGTTAAAAAAAGTTTTACGAAAGTTTAGGAAACTTTAAAAAAATTAATAAGCAAAACAAAAGTTTAAAAAATAGTTTTAAAAAGTAAAAAAAGTTTTAAAAAGTAAAAAAATAAATTTAATAATGCTCATTACCACTACACCTGGTACAAGCTAGCGGAAAAATGATCCCACGCTAAGGTTCAAAATATGCCTTTTAAAATACCCTGGGATGTCTTCTTTAAGAAATGGTATGGCTTTATGGGGTATTTGGTTTATATAGCCTGGTAAAATACTCTAAAATGGGACATGGGCACAGCGTAAAAATTGAAAGTTGGAAAAAAAAATGGAATGGCTGTGTCCCAAATGTGCCCCTCCGATGTCCACATATACCTGGCAAAGGTACATATGGGGGTATTTTTGTACTCAGCAGACATAGCTGAGCAACATATGAAGTATTATACAGTGGTAGTACACATATGGTTTGCAAAATATACTGTGCAAACTCACTTTGTGTGTCAAAAAGGCAGAAAAAAACGCTTATTACCACTACACCTGGTACACGCTAGCGGAAAAATGATCCCACGCTAAGGTTCAAAATATGCCTTTTGAAATACCCTGGGGTGTCTACATTAAGAAATGGTAGGCCTTTGTGGGGTAGTTTGAATTTAAAACCTGCGAAGATGCTTGGAAATTGCACTTAGGCCCGGTGTCAAAATTCAAAGTTCGGTAAAAACTGATATGGCTTGGTCTCCTATATGGCACTGTAGCTTCACGAAATAGTGCCATAGACATACAATGGGGGTGTCCTTTTACTCAGAAGACTTAGCTGAGCATAATTTGGGGGGTTTGAGCTTAGTGGCACATATGAAATATACAAAATGCCCAGCAAAAATGCAATCCGTATGTAAAAAATGCACAAAATTATTTTTTACCACATACTTTGGCATGTAATGGTAAAAAAATGGGGGCATGTTAAGGCACAATATGCACCTTATGACATACCCTGGGGTGTCTACTTTTACAAATGGTAGGCCTTTGTGGGGTTTTTTGAACAGTCAAACTGTTATAATACCCCAAATGGAAGCATAGGCTCATTAAATCCGTCTCTCAAAATTCTACTGTGAATACTAAAAAGGACAGGTCTCCTATATGGCACTGTAGCTTCACGAAATAGTGCCATAGACATACAATGGGGGTGTCCTTTTACTCAGAAGACTTAGCTGAGCATAATTTGGGGGGTTTGAACTTAGTGGCACATATGAAATATACAAAATGCCCAGCAAAAATGCAATCCGTATGTAAAAAATGCACAAAATTATTTTTTACCACATACTTTGGCATGTAATGGTAAAAAAAATGGGGGCATGTTAAGGCACAATATGCACCTTATGACATACCCTGGGGTGTCTACTTTTACAAATGGTAGGCCTTTGTGGGGTTTTTTTGAACAGTCAAACTGTTATAATACCCCAAATGGAAGCATAGGCTCATTAAATCCGTCTCTCAAAATTCTACTGTGAATACTGAAAAGGACAGGTCTCCTATATGGCACTGTAGCTTCACGAAATAGTGCCAAAGACATACAATGGGGGTACCGTTGTACTCAGCAGAAGTAACTGAACACATAATAAAACTTTGTACAGGAATAGCACACACCAACTTTACAAAATACACATGAGAAGTTCTTTGTTATAAGTTTGTGTGCGAAAACCCCCAAAAAACACAATTTTACTCCAATATTTAGCAGAGGTTGGCGGTAAAATGGCTACGTAGAAAGTGTCAAAACAACCTTAGGTAAATAGCCTGTGGTGTCTACTTTATATAAATATATACTTTTGTGTGGCAATTTTGTTTTCTTTTATGGCTATAAAGCTTACAAGACAAACATACCAAATTCTAAAATCGCTCCATATTAAAGTTTATTTTACTCCTTGTGCTTTGTGACCTGTAACTACCAAAAAAAAATTGAAAATCCCAGACACATTATATATTCTGTAAATCAGAACAACTAAATGAATTTATTTTTAATTACTTTCCTTAACCTGCACTAATTAGGCACACATTATTATTGCAAAAACTGTAAAAAAAATCAAATGTTTTCATTTTTTTTTCATTTTTCTGTATTTTTTTTATAATAAATAAGCATGTATATATATATATATGTTACATCAAATGAAAGCCCTTTCTGTCCTTTAAAAAACGGTATATAATATGCGTCGGTGCAATAAATTAGTCAAATGCAAATTGCAGTTGAACACAAACAGCAAAAAATGCAAAAAATGGCGTTGTCACAAAGTGAAAGACAAGCTTCAGAAGCTCTGTCCTTAAGGGGTTAATAATAATTTCGGTTAGTTAACTTCAATTCTCATGGGAATATGTTTAATTTAATTATTTAAAGGATTATAATTTCATTCCTATGATACTTTTTGTTTAAGTTATATACATTAATTTGAGGGGGCCAGCAAGCCGACACGAACGGACGCCATCTTAATCAGCTCCCAAACTCTGCGGATAAAATCCACAAATATCAGCCTTTACATGACCCATCCAACATCGTCACATACACAATCACAGTCAGCACAACAAACTGCATCTCCAGATGCCTTTTTTTCAGCCACAAAGCCTGCAGAAATGGAGATGCAAGATCGGGGCCTACTATACCCCAACGATCCAGGGCCTCGAGGACCTGCTGAGCGGATACCCGGCGGAACACACAGACAAATCCTACTCCTCGGACCTATCCAACGCTCAGGCTCACATACCAGCTATGGGAACGCCGGTCACAAAAGACACAAGGTACGGCCAAAAGGTGCAAACCACAAACGACACAGAACTTCGACCTCACTAGTGCACCTACGTGCACGACTGTCTGTAAAATTATTGCACCAAAACCGAAAATAAAGATTTAAAAAAAGTAAAAAAATTATATACATTAATTTAATTACATTTTCATGACAATATTTTTCATTTAGTTATTTACAGGATTATAATTTAATTCCTATGATACTTTTTGTTTAAATTATATACATTAATTTAATTACATTTTCATGATTATGTTTCTAGGGGCGACACCACAGAAAATATTGGTAAAGAAAATATAATTTATTGATTTTTTATTTCCGGTAGGTGCTTTGCCATTTGTTTTTGATTCCATTGATTATTTTATATTAGTTTATTTACATTTATTATCCAGAATTATTTTGCTAGTTACTTAGATTATAATGATTTGTTTTCCTTGATTTTATTATATATTAGCAATTTACATTATTATGATTTCCCCCCCTTGATTATTTTTATAATAATTTTGGTTAGTTAAGTGTTATTATCATGAGAACATTTTAAATTTAGTTATTTACAGGAATATAATTTTATTCCTATGATCCTTTTTGTTTAAGTTATATACATTAATTTAATTTTGATGATTATGTTTCTAGGGGCGACACCGCAGAAAATATTGGTAAAGAAAATATAATTGACTGATTATTTATTTCCGGTAGGTGCTTCGCCATTTGTTTTTGATTCCATTGATTATTTTATATTAGTTTATTTACATTTATTATAATGTTTTGTTTTCCATGATTTTATTATATATTAGTTAAGTACATTATTATGATTTTTTTTTCCTTGATTATTTTTATAATAATTTCGGATAGTTAACTTTAATTCTCATAAGAATATGTTTAATTTAGTTATTTACAGGATTATAATTTCATTCCTATGATCCTTTTTGTTTAAGTTATATACATTAATTTAATTTTCATGCTTATATTTCTAGGGGCGACATCACAGAAAATATTGGTAAAGAAAATATAATTGACTAATTATTTTTTTCCGGTAGGTGCTTCGCCAATTGTTTTTGATTCCATTGATTATTTTAATTTTGGTTAGTTAACTTTAATTCTCTTGAGAATATGTTTAGTTTAGTTATTTACAGGATTATAATTTCATTCCTATGATCCTTTTTGTTTAAGTTATATACATTAATTTAATTTACATGATTATGTTTCTAGGGGCGATACCACAGAAAATAATGGTATAGAAAATATAATTTATTGATTATTTATTTCTAGTAGGTGCTTTGCCATTTGTTTTTGATTCCATTGATTATTTTATATTAGTTTATTTACATTTATTATCCAGAATTATTTTGCTAGTTACTTAGATTATAATGATTTGTTTTCCATGATTTTATTATATATTAGCAATTTACATTATTATGATTTTTTCCCCTTGATTATTTTTAATACTAATTTCGGTTAGTTAACTTCAATTCTCATGAGAATATGTTTAATTTAGTTATTTACAGGATTATAATTTCATTCCTATGATCCTTTTTGTTTAAGTTATATACATTCATTTGAGGGGGCCAGCAAGCCGACACGAACGGACGCCATCTTAATCAGCTCCCAAACTCTGCGGATAAAATCCACAAATATCAGCCTTTACATGACCCATCCAACATCGTCACATACACAATCGGAATCAGCACAACAAACTGCATCTCCAGATGCCTTTTTTTCAGCCACAAAGGCTGCAGAAACGGAGACGCAAGATCGGGGCCTACTATACCCTAACGATCCAGGGCCTCGAGGACCTGCTGAGCGGATACCCGGCAGAACACACAGACACATCCTACTCCCCGGACCTATCCAACGCTCAGGCTCACATAGCAGCTATTGGACGCCGGTCACAAAAGACACAAGGTACGGCCGGGGGTGGGGATATTGGGACTCTGCTTCAAAAGCCCGCCCAGCCTAATCCCACACCTGCAGCATCTATGCCGGAGGTAACCCTGACATCTACCTCACCCCAACAACGTCCAGAATCACCTGGGCTCCTTCAAGCACCAAAAACAAACCAGCAAGGGACTGCATCCCCAGGGCAGCACCAACCACCGCAGCTGGATATGACACACACCAAGGCACAACAAGGCCCAAACTTACAGGGACCCACATGGGCAACACAGCCTGAAAGGGAACCCAATCCACCTCAACCCAGGCCTGATATACCAGGGCACTCACAAGCACCGCTGCAACCGCTGATGGAGTCCCCAGATTACTCTGCACCAACCACCAAATGCGACTTAAAGCTCCTATTAGCAGACATCCACAAACTCCTTGCAGCTGACACAGCCCTCCTCAAGACCGAACTGCGCACGATCACTGAAAAGGTGAGAGACACGCAGGCAGAAGTGGTGACAGTACACGCTCACATAATCACAATGGAAGACTCCATTAAACAAATCCAGCAACAACAAACGTACCTGTCATTCAAAGTGTCCAGCATGGAAGATAGACAACGCCGTTCTCACCTTAAAATCAGGGGCATCCCCGTGGAAATAACGGCCGAAGAGCTACCGCAATACACCAGACGCCTCCTAGCTACAATCCTCCCACACACAGCGGTCAAGAAAATGACCATAGATGGGGTGTACCGCCTGCCTACCCCTCCCCACCTAAAGTTCCCAACAGGCAGAGACGTTATTCTCAGATGCACCACAGTGCAAGACAAACTACATATAATGGCCGGGCTGAAAGGCAAGACACCACTGCTGTTCGAGAACTCATCCCTAGCATTCTTTCAGGACTTATCAAAAGCCACCCTAATGTGGTGCAAATCCTATGGCCCACTCACTACAAAACTCCGAGCAGCAGGAATCGCATACAAGTGGGGCGCTAACGGGACACTGGAGGTAGCCCGAGATGGCACCACCCATGTCCTGACCTCCGTGGAGGACGCACCTACTCTCCTAACCACCCTGAGACTACACAACCTGGCACAAGACCCCGGGAATGCCGCCCAGCTGGAACCAGGACCCAGCGGATCACAGTACCCTGTACCGTGACTGATGTGCACAGATACCTCAGGATGGGTCAAAGAGACTGCTATACTCAATATATTTCAAGTTTTTATTGTGACTTTACCTATGTTTTCTTTTATTTTCTTGATTTGTTAACCCACGGTATAAATACCTAAACACTACGGACCACCAACGCACTGACCCTGGTAGAGGATACATAAGCTCCAAAACAAGGAGAGACAACACAATACACAACCAACCACAGGGCGACTAAAAATCTACCCCCCCCCTGCAGCCCCCTTGGTTAGGGGTAACCACCCCAACAAGCCACCAACAACTAACAGCTCACCTCCACTAACGCAGCCAGACAACAACATCCGGCACAACACAGGGAGCCTAATCATGACACATGGAACTGACACAAACCCGCAGCCCCACAACTCGAGTAAAAACTAAAACCCCACATAGAGAACCACCACCACCAGACTCATTCTTGACGGGACCTCCTACACTGCACCATGCCCTATCTTAAACACAAAGAAGCACAAAATAATATAACACCTAAGTATGGATCACTAAGTTTTGTTTTAACATGTTACTGTTATACTAAAAATGTTATAGCTCGACCCAAAAGGTGCAAACCACAAACGACACAGACCTTCGACCTCACTAGTGCACCTACGTGCACGACTGTCTGTAAAATTATTGCACCAAAACCGAAAATAAAGATTTAAAAAAAATAAAAAATTATATACATTAATTTAATTACATTTTCATGACAATATTTTTCATTTAGTTATTTATAGGATTATAATTTAATTCCTATGATACTTTTTGTTTAAATTATATACATTAATTTAATTACATTTTCATGATTATGTTTCTAGGGGCGACACCACAGAAAATATTGGTAAAGAAAATATAATTTATTGATTTTTTATTTCCGGTAGGTGCTTTGCCATTTGTTTTTGATTCCATTGATTATTTTATATTAGTTTATTTACATTTATTATCCAGAATTATTTTGCTAGTTACTTAGATTATAATGATTTGTTTTCCTTGATTTTATTATATATTAGCAATTTACATTATTATGATTTTCCCCCCTTGATTATTTTTATAATAATTTTGGTTAGTTAAGTGTTATTATCATGAGAATATTTTACATTTAGTTATTTACAGGAATATAATTTTATTCCTATGATCCTTTTTGTTTTGTTTTTTTCAATTCTTTATTTTTATTGTGCACAGGTGTACAAATTCTCCTGCCTCGTCACAACAACGAAAGCAAGAACATGCGATTATTACAATGAAACAGGTTGCACAAAGCATGAGTCCTCATGAATTAAAGGACCACTCTAGGCACCCAGACCACTTCAGCTTAATGAGGTGGTCTGGGTGCCAGGTCCTTCTAGGGTTAACCCATTTTTTCATAAACATAGCAGTTTCAGAGAAACTGCTATGTTTATGAATGGGTTAAGCCTTCCCCCTATGTCCTCTAGTGGCTGTCTCATTGACAGCCGCTAGAGGCGCTTGCGTGCTTCTCACTGTGATTTTCACAGTGAGAGCACGCCAGCGTCCATAGGAAAGCATTATGAATGCTTTCCTATGTGACCGGCTGAATGCGCGCGCAGCTCTTGCCGCGCGTGCGCATTCAGCCGACGGGGAGGAGAAGAGGCGGATCGGAGGAGGAGAGCAGGAGGAGAGCTCTCCGCCCAGCGCTGGAAAAAGGTAAGATTTAACCCCTTTCCCCTTTCCAGAGCCGGGCGGGAGGGGGTCCCTGAGGGTGGGGGCACCCTCAGGGCACTCTAGTGCCAGGAAAACGAGTATGTTTTCCTGGCACTAGAGTGGTCCTTTAATACTTTGCTTCATTTTGTTGCGTCGGCACATTTTTTAAATTATAGGAAAATACAAGAAGTATCCGTACACATCTGAAGTGATATAATTAGTGCCCTATTGTCATAAATATGACCTGTGTGTTCGGGCGTGTATGTGTGACAGCGTTTATGTATCGCTCAGGTGTGTAAGGTGACAAGTTTTCTGTGATATGGTACACGCTTATAAACAGGGAGTATGAGAAAGGTAGAGGGACTCAAGAGAGTGCCTGGCAGCAGGCTAATCAATATGTGAGTAGCAGGTGACGTGGCCCCGTGTGGACAGCGCAACATAGAACATTTGATGGACATACAATTGTTATACTTGGACGAAAAAGACAAGAGAGATAATATACATTTAAACGTTGAAGGTTACTTAAGTGGTAAGCCAGTCTCAGTTGTGGAGGCTGTGGTAGGATCTGGGCAGCGTCCTTAGAGGCAATGTGTAAGGGCCTCTACCCTCTCCTGGGGTGCTGGTGCCCTGTCAGCCTATGCCTCGTTTATAAGAGGGCTCTGTATATGCTTGATTGTCCCGCAGGGGTCGAGCAAGGTGGGGCATTGTGGGTGCCGTCGTTTTCCTCTGCCACCCGTCTTTACACAGATCTGTGCTGATGTTGCCGGCATGCGGTGTTGTCGGCCAGGTTGATGGGGCGCTCTTTGGCAGTGGCTGTGCTCGATGCTGTGCGGTAGGCCCGCTTGCTGGTGGTAGCGTTGTGGTTCTCTGCCATGCATGGGGTCTGGTGAGGACCCTTGGGCCCTTTCGGGCTGGCCTCACTGTATGGCTTTGTTGTGGTGGTTTGCGTGCGCGTGGGTGAGGCCTCCATCTGCGGCGCCATCTTTGGGTTTGTGCCAGTTGGTTGCCAAAGTGGCTGTAGCAGGGGTCTTTGATTGTTCTGCCAGGCGAGTTCGCCGGGTCTTCGGTCTGTTGCTGTCTGCTCTCCAGGCTCGCCCAGAAGGTGTCGATCATGGCTTCAAGTCGTGCCCAGGTGAGGTGCCATATGGTGTCGCTGTGTTCACACGTGGCGTCCGCCATTGTATGCTTCCCTGCTTTTGCGGGCGACATGCTGGGTTTCGTATTCTGCTTGGATGAGCCTTGGTGCCAGGGGTGGTTGGACCGGGATCACCGCCGGTCCTGAGGGGGGGGAGCGTGTATGCAATAGCTTGGTACCCCCAGCTTTTGGGCGAGGAGAGCGGCCGTCTCTCCTCAGCTCCGTCTGCCGTAGGCCGCAGCCTGCCTTCGTCGGTTCAAGATCGCGGGAGGAACTCGGGTCTGGTATCATCGTGTTCGCCAGGGTGCCCCCAGCATGGGTAGCACCTCCCGGCATAATTTCAGGCTTGGTAGCGGTGAGTGGTCTCCTTATAGGTAGCATGTATAGCGGGAGCTCCTCCGCCATGCGACCGATCGGCTTGCAGGTCAGGCCCCGCCCCCGATCCTTTTTGTTTAAGTTATATACATTAATTTAATTTTGATGATTATGTTTCTAGGGGCGACACCGCAGAAAATATTGGTAAAGAAAATATAATTGACTGATTATTTATTTCCGGTAGGTGCTTCACCATTTGTTTTTGATTCCATTGATTATTTTATATTAGTTTATTTACATTTATTTCTCATGATTATTTTATTTAATTGTTACTTAGATTATAATATTTTGTTTTCCATGATTTTATTATATATTAGTTATGTACATTATTATGATATTTTTTCCTTGATTATTTTTATAATAATTTCGGATAGTTAACTTTAATTCTCATAAGAATATGTTTAATTTAGTTATTTACAGGATTATAACTTCATTCCTATGATCCTTTTTGTTTAAGTTATATACATTAATTTAATTTTCATGATTATGTTTCTAGGGGCGACATCACAGAAAATATTGGTAAAGAAAATATAATTGACTAATTATTTTTTTCCGGTAGGTGCTTCGCCAATTGTTTTTGATTCCATTGATTATTTTAATTTTGGTTAGTTAACTTTAATTCTCTTGAGAATATGTTTAGTTTAGTTATTTACAGGATTATAATTTCATTCCTATGATCCTTTTTGTTTAAGTTATATACATTAATTTAATTTACATGATTATGTTTCTAGGGGCGATACCACAGAAAATAATGGTATAGAAAATATAATTTATTGATTATTTATTTCTAGTAGGTGCTTCGCCATTTGTTTTTGATTCCATTGATTATTTTATTTTAGTTTATTTACATTTATTATCCAGAATTATTTTTTCTAGTTACTTAGATTATAATGATTTGTTTTCCATGATTTTATTATATATTAGTTATTTACATTATTATGATTTTTTTTCCTTGATTATTTTTATAATAATTTCGGTTAGTTAACTTCAATTCTCATGAGAATATGTTTAATTTAGTTATTTACAGGAGGATTATAATTTAATTCCTATGATACTTTTTGTTTAAGTTATATACATTAATTTAATTACATTTTCATGATTATGTTTCTAGGGGCGACACCACAAAAAATATTGGTAAAGAAAATATAATTTACTGATTATTTATTTCCGGTAGGTGCTTCGCCATTTGTTTTTGATTCCATTGATTATTTTATATTAGTTTATTTACATTTATTATCCAGAATTATTTTGCTAGTTACTTAGATTATAATGATTTGTTTTCCATGATTTTATTATATATTAGCAATTTACATTATTATGATTTTTTCCCCTTGATTATTTTTAATACTAATTTCGGTTAGTTAACTTCAATTCTCATGAGAATATGTTTAATTTAGTTATTTACAGGATTATAATTTCATTCCTATGATCCTTTTTGTTTAAGTTATATACATTAATTTGAGGGGGCCAGCAAGCCGACACGAACGGACGCCATCTTAATCAGCTCCCAAACTCTGCGGATAAAATCCACAAATATCAGCCTTTACATGACCCATCCAACATCGTCACATACACAATCGGAGTCAGCACAACAAACTGCATCTCCAGATGCCTTTTTTCAGCCACAAAGGCTGCAGAAACGGAGACGCAAGATCGGGGCCTACTATACCCCAACGATCCAGGGCCTCGAGGACCTGCTGAGCGGATACCCGGCAGAACACACAGACACATCCTACTCCCCGGACCTATCCAACGCTCAGGCTCACATACCAGCTATGGGACGCCGGTCACAAAAGACACAAGGTACGGCCGGGGGCAGGGATATTGGGACTCTGCTTCAAAAGCCCGCCCAGCCTAATCCCACACCCGCAGCATCTATGCCGGAGGTAACCCTGACATCTACCTCACCCCAACAACATCCAGAATCACCTGGGCTCCTTCAAGCACCAAAAACAAACCAGCAAGGGACTGCATCCCCAGGGCAGCACCAACCACCGCAGCTGGATATGACACACACCAAGGCACAACAAGGCCCAGACTTACAGGGACCCACATGGGCAACACAGCCTGAAAGGGAACCCAATCCACCTCAACCCAGGCCTGATATACCAGGGCACTCACAAGCACCGCTGCAACCGCTGATGGAGTCCCCAGATGACTCTGCACCAACCACCAAACGCGACTTAAAGCTCCTATTAGCAGACATCCACAAACTCCTTGCAGCTGACACAGCCCTCCTCAAGACCGAACTGCGCACGGTCACTGAAAAAGTGAGAGACACGCAGGCAGAAGTGGTGACAGTACACGCTCACATAATCACAATGGAAGACTCCATTAAACAAATCCAGCAACAACAAACGTACCTGTCATTCAAAGTGTCCAGCATGGAAGATAGACAACGCCGTTCTCACCTTAAAATCGGGGGCATCCCCGTGGAAATAACAGCCGAAGAGCTACCGCAATACACCAGACGCCTCCTAGCTACAATCCTCCCAAACACAGCGGTCAAGAAAATGACCATAGATGGGGTGTACCGCCTGCCTACCCCTCCCCACCTAAAGTTCCCAACAGGCAGAGACGTTATTCTCAGATGCACCACAGTGCAAGACAAACTACATATAATGGCTGGGCTGAAAGGCAAGACACCACTGCTGTTCGAGAACTCATCCCTAGCATTCTTTCAGGACTTATCAAAAGCCACCCTAATGTGGCGCAAATCCTATGGACCACTCACTACAAAACTCCGAGCAGCAGGAATCGCATACAAGTGGGGCGCTAACGGGACACTGAAGGTAACCCGAGATGGCACCACCCATGTCCTGACCTCCATGGAGGACGCACCTACCCTCCTAACCACCCTGAGACTACACAACCTGGCACAAGACCCCGGGAATGCCGCCCAGCTGGAACCAGGACCCAGCGGATCACAGTACCCTGTACCGTGACTGATGTGCACAGATACCTCAGGATGGGTCAAAGAGACTGCTATACTCAATATATTTCAAGTTTTTATTGTGACTTTACCTATGTTTTCTTTTATTTTCTTGATTTGTTAACCCACGGTATAAATACCTAAACACTACGGACCACCGACGCACTGACCCTGGTAGAGGATACATAAGCTCCAAAACAAGGAGAGACAACACAATACACAACCAACCACAGGGCGACTAAAAATCTACCCCCCCCCCTGCAGCCAACAAGCCACCAACAACTAACAGCTCACCTCCACTAACGCAGACAGACAACAACATCCGGCACAACACAGGGAGCCTATTCATGACACATGGAACTGACACAAACCCGCAGCCCCACAACTCGAGTAAAAACTAAAACCCCACATAGAGAACCACCACCACCAGACTCATACTTGACGGGACCTGCTACACTGCACCATGCCCTATCTTAAACACAAAGAAGCACAAAACAATATAACACCTAAGTATGGATCACTAAGTTTTGTTTTAACATGTTACTGTTATACTAAAAATGTAATAGCTCGACCCAAAAGGTGCGAACCACAAACGACACAGAACTTCGACCTCACTAGTGCACCTACGTGCACGACTGTCTGTAAAATTATTGCACCAAAACCGAAAATAAAGATTAAAAAAATAAATAAAAAAATTATATACATTAATTTAATTACATTTGCATGACAATATTTTTCATTTAGTTATTTACAGGATTATAATTTAATTCCTATGATACTTTTTGTTTAAATTATATACATTAATTTAATTACATTTTCATGATTATGTTTCTAGGGGCGACACCACAGAAAATATTGGTAAAGAAAATATAATTTATTGATTTTTTATTTCCGGTAGGTGCTTTGCCATTTGTTTTTGATTCCATTGATTATTCTATATTAGTTTATTTACATTTATTATCCAGAATTATTTTGCTAGTTACTTAGATTATAATGATTTGTTTTCCTTGATTTTATTATATATTAGCAATTTACATTATTAGGATTTTCCCCCCTTGATTATTTTTATAATAATTTTGGTTAGTTAAGTGTTATTATCATGAGAATATTTTAAATTTAGTTATTTACAGGAATATCATTTTATTCCTATGATCCTTTTTGTTTAAGTTATATACATTACTTTAATTTTGATGATTATGTTTCTAGGGGCGACACCGCAGAAAATATTGGTAAAGAAAATATAATTGACTGATTATTTATTTCCGGTAGGTGCTTCGCCATTTGTTTTTGATTCCATTGATTATTTTATATTAGTTTATTTACATTTATTTCTCATGATTATTTTATTTAATTGTTACTTAGATTATAATGTTTTGTTTTCCATGATTTTATTATATATTAGTTATGTACATTATTATGATTTTTTTTTCCTTGATTATTTTTATAATAATTTTGGATAGTTAACTTTAATTCTCATAAGAATATGTTTAATTTAGTTATTTACAGGATTATAATTTCATTCCTATGATCCTTTTTGTTTAAGTTATATACATTAATTTAATTTTCATGATTATGTTTCTAGGGTCGACATCGCAGAAAATATTGGTAAAGAAAATATAATTGACTAATAATTTTTTTCTGGTAGGTGCTTCGCCAATTGTTTTTGATTCCATTGATTATTTTAATTTTGGTTAGTTAACTTTAATTCTCTTGAGAATATGTTTAGTTTAGTTCTTTACAGGATTATAATTTCATTCCTATGATCCTTTTTGTTTAAGTTATATACATTAATTTAATTTACATGATTATGTTTCTAGGGGCGATACCACAGAAAATAATGGTATAGAAAATATAATTTATTGATTATTTATTTCTAGTAGGTGCTTCGCCATTTGTTTTTGATTCCATTGATTATTTAATTTTAGTTTATTTACATTTATTATCCAGAATTATTTTTCTAGTTACTTAGATTATAATGATTTGTTTTCCATAATTTTATTATATATTAGTTATCTACATTATTATGATTTTTTTTCCTTGATTATTTTTATAATAATTTCGGTTAGTTAACTTCAATTCTCATGAGAATATGTTTAATTTAGTTATTTACAGGAGGATTATAATTTAATTCCTATGATACTTTTTGTTTAAGTTATATACATTAATTTAATTACATTTTCATGATTATGTTTCTAGGGGCGACACCACAGAAAATATTGGTAAAGAAAATATAATGTACTGATTATTTATTTCCGGTAGGTGCTTCGCCATTTGTTTTTGATTCCATTGATTATTTTATATTAGTTTATTTACATTTATTATCCAGAATTATTTTGCTAGTTACTTAGATTATAATGATTTGTTTTCCATGATTTTATTATATATTAGCAATTTACATTATTATGATTTTTTCCCCTTGATTATTTTTAATACTAATTTCGGTTAGTTAACTTCAATTCTCATGAGAATATGTTTAATTTAGTTATTTACAGGATTATAATTTCATTCCTATGATCCTTTTTGTTTAAGTTATATACATTAATTTGAGGGGGCCAGCAAGCCGACACGAACGGACGCCATCTTAATCAGCTCCCAAACTCTGCGGATAAAATCCACAAATATCAGCCTTTACATGACCCATCCAACATCATCACATACACAATCGGAGTCAGCACAACAAACTGCATCTCCAGATGCCTTTTTTTCAGCCACAAAGGCTGCAGAAACGGAGACGCAAGATCGGGGCCTACTATACCCCAACGATCCAGGGCCTCGAGGACCTGCTGAGCGGATACCCGGCAGAACACACAGACACATCCTACTCCCCGGACCTATCCAACGCTCAGGCTCACATACCAGCTATGGGACGCCGGTCACAAAAGACACAAGGTACGGCCGGGGGCAGGGATATTGGGACTCTGCTTCAAAAGCCCGCCCAGCCTAATCCCACACCCGCAGCATCTATGCCGGAGGTAACCCTGACATCTACCTCACCCCAACAACATCCAGAATCACCTGGGCTTCTTCAAGCACCAAAAACAAACCAGCAAGGGACTGCATCCCCAGGGCAGCACCAACCACCGCAGCTGGATATGACACACACCAAGGCACAACAAGGCCCAGACTTACAGGGACCCACATGGGCAACACAGCCTGAAAGGGAACCCAATCCACCTCAACCCAGTCCTGATATACCAGGGCACTCACAAGCACCGCTGCAACCGCTGATGGAGTCCCCAGATGACTCTGCACCAACCACCAAACGCGACTTAAAGCTCCTATTAGCAGACATCCACAAACTCCTTGCAGCTGACACAGCCCTCCTCAAGACCGAACTGCGCACGGTCACTGAAAAAGTGAGAGACACGCAGGCAGAAGTGGTGACAGTACACGCTCACATAATCACAATGGAAGACTCCATTAAACAAATCCAGCAACAACAAACGTACCTGTCATTCAAAGTGTCCAGCATGGAAGATAGACAACGCCGTTCTCACCTTAAAATCAGGGGCATCCCCGTGGAAATAACAGCCGAAGAGCTACCGCAATACACCAGACGCCTCCTAGCTACAATCCTCCCATACACAGCGGTCAAGAAAATGACCATAGATGGGGTGTACCGCCTGCCTACCCCTCCCCACCTAAAGTTCCCAACAGGCAGAGACGTTATTCTCATATGCACCACAGTGCAAGACAAACTACATATAATGGCTGGGCTGAAAGGCAAGACACCACTGCTGTTCGAGAACTCATCCCTAGCATTCTTTCAGGACTTATCAAAAGCCACCCTAATGTGGCGCAAATCCTATGGACCACTCACTACAAAACTCCGAGCAGCAGGAATCGCATACAAGTGGGGCGCTAACAGGACACTGGAGGTAACCCGAGATGGCACCACCCATGTCCTGACCTCCGTGGAGGACGCACCTACCCTCCTAACCACCCTGAGACTACACAACCTGGCACAAGACCCCGGGAATGCCGCCCAGCTGGAACCAGGACCCAGCGGATCACAGTACCCTGTACCGTGACTGATGTGCACAGATACCTCAGGATGGGTCAAAGAGACTGCTATACTCAATATATTTCAAGTTTTTATTGTGACTTTACCTATGTTTTCTTTTATTTTCTTGATTTGTTAACCCACGGTATAAATACCTAAACACTACGGACCACCGACGCACTGACCCTGGTAGAGGATACATAAGCTCCAAAACAAGGAGAGACAACACAATACACAACCAACCACAGGGCGACTAAAAATCTACCCCCCCCCTGCAGCCAACAAGCCACCAACAACTAACAGCTCACCTCCACTAACGCAGACAGACAACAACATCCGGCACAACACAGGGAGCCTATTCATGACACATGGAACTGACACAAACCCGCAGCCCCACAACTCGAGTAAAAACTAAAACCCCACATAGAGAACCACCACCACCAGACTCATACTTGACGGGACCTGCTACACTGCACCATGCCCTATCTTAAACACAAAGAAGCACAAAACAATATAACACCTAAGTATGGATCACTAAGTTTTGTTTTAACATGTTACTGTTATACTAAAAATGTTATAGCTCGACCCAAAAGGTGCAAACCACAAACGACAGAGAACTTCGACCTCACTAGTGCACCTACGTGGACGACTGTCTGTAAAATTATTGCACCAAAACCGAAAATAAAGATTTAAAAAAAAAATAAAAAATTATATACATTAATTTAATTACATTTGCATGACAATATTTTTCATTTAGTTATTTACAGGATTATAATTTAATTCCTATGATACTTTTTGTTTAAATTATATACATTAATTTAATTACATTTTCATGATTATGTTTCTAGGGGCGACATCACAGAAAATATTGGTAAAGAAAATATAATTTATTGATTTTTTATTTCCGGTAGGTGCTTTGCCATTTGTTTTTGATTCCATTGATTATTTTATATTAGTTTATTTACATTTATTATCCAGAATTATTTTGCTAGTTACTTAGATTATAATGATTTGTTTTCCTTGATTTTATTATATATTAGCAATTTACATTATTAGGATTTCCCCCCCTTGATTATTTTTATAATAATTTTGGTTAGTTAAGTGTTATTATCATGAGAATATTTTAAATTTAGTTATTTACAGGAATATCATTTTATTCCTATGATCCTTTTTGTTTAAGTTATATACATTACTTTAATTTTGATGATTATGTTTCTAGGGGCGACACCGCAGAAAATATTGGTAAAGAAAATATAATTGACTGATTATTTATTTCCGGTAGGTGCTTCGCCATTTGTTTTTGATTCCATTGATTATTTTATATTAGTTTATTTACATTTATTTCTCATGATTATTTTATTTAATTGTTACTTAGATTATAATGTTTTGTTTTCCATGATTTTATTATATATTAGTTATGTACATTATTATGATTTTTTTTTCCTTGATTATTTTTATAATAATTTCGGATAGTTAACTTTAATTCTCATAAGAATATGTTTAATTTAGTTATTTACAGGATTATAATTTCATTCCTATGATCCTTTTTGTTTAAGTTATATACATTAATTTAATTTTCATGATTATGTTTCTAGGGGCGACATCGCAGAAAATATTGGTAAAGAAAATATAATTGACTAATTATTTTTTTCTGGTAGGTGCTTCGCCAATTGTTTTTGATTCCATTGATTATTTTAATTTTGGTTAGTTAACTTTAATTCTCTTGAGAATATGTTTAGTTTAGTTCTTTACAGGATTATAATTTCATTCCTATGATCCTTTTTGTTTAAGTTATATACATTAATTTAATTTACATGATTATGTTTCTAGGGGCGATACCACAGAAAATAATGGTATAGAAAATATAATTTATTGATTATTTATTTCTAGTAGGTGCTTCGCCATTTGTTTTTGATTCCATTGATTATTTTATTTTAGTTTATTTACATTTATTATCCAGAATTATTTTTCTAGTTACTTAGATTATAATGATTTGTTTTCCATAATTTTATTATATATTAGTTATCTACATTATTATGATTTTTTTCCTTGATTATTTTTATAATAATTTCGGTTAGTTAACTTCAATTCTCATGAGAATATGTTTAATTTAGTTATTTACAGGAGGATTATAATTTAATTCCTATGATACTTTTTGTTTAAGTTATATACATTAATTTAATTACATTTTCATGATTATGTTTCTAGGGGCGACACCACAGAAAATATTGGTAAAGGAAATATAATTTACTGATTATTTATTTCCGGTAGGTGCTTCGCCATTTGTTTTTGATTCCATTGATTATTTTATATTAGTTTATTTACATTTATTATCCAGAATTATTTTGCTAGTTACTTAGATTATAATGATTTGTTTTCCATGATTTTATTATATATTAGCAATTTACATTATTATGATTTTTTCCCCTTGATTATTTTTAATACTAATTTCGGTTAGTTAACTTCAATTCTCATGAGAATATGTTTAATTTAGTTATTTACAGGATTATAATTTCATTCCTATGATCCTTTTTGTTTAAGTTATATACATTAATTTGAGGGGGCCAGCAAGCCGACACGAACGGACGCCATCTTAATCAGCTCCCAAACTCTGCGGATAAAATCCACAAATATCAGCCTTTACATGACCCATCCAACATCGTCACATACACAATCGGAGTCAGCACAACAAGCTGCATCTCCAGATGCCTTTTTTTCAGCCACAAAGGCTGCAGAAACGGAGACGCAAGATCGGGGCCTACTATACCCCAACGTTCCAGGGCCTCGAGGACCTGCTGAGCGGATACCCGGCAGAACACACAGACACATCCTACTCCCCGGACCTATCCAACGCTCAGGCTCACATACCAGCTATGGGACGCCGGTCACAAAAGACACAAGGTACGGCCGGGGGCAGGGATATTGGGACTCTGCTTCAAAAGCCCGCCCAGCCTAATCCCACACCTGCAGCATCTATGCCGGAGGTAACCCTGACATCTACCTCACCCCAACAACATCCAGAATCACCTGGGCTCCTTCAAGCACCAAAAACAAACCAGCAAGGGACTGCATCCCCAGGGCAGCACCAACCACCGCAGCTGGATATGACACACACCAAGGCACAACAAGGCCCAGACTTACAGGGACCCACATGGGCAACACAGCCTGAAAGGGAACCCAATCCACCTCAACCCAGGCCTGATATACCAGGGCACTCACAAGCACCGCTGCAACCGCTGATGGAGTCCCCAGATGACTCTGCACCAACCACCAAACGCGACTTAAAGCTCCTATTAGCAGACATCCACAAACTCCTTGCAGCTGACACAGCCCTCCTCAAGACCGAACTGCGCACGGTCACTGAAAAAGTGAGAGACACGCAGGCAGAAGTGGTGACAGTACACGCTCACATAATCACAATGGAAGACTCCATTAAACAAATCCAGCAACAACAAACGTACCTGTCATTCAAAGTGTCCAGCATGGAAGATAGACAACGCCGTTCTCACCTTAAAATCAGGGGCATCCCCGTGGAAATAACAGCCGAAGAGCTACCGCAATACACCAGACGCCTCCTAGCTACAATCCTCCCACACACAGCCGTCAAGAAAATGACCATAGATGGGGTGTACCGCCTGCCTACCCCTCCCCACCTAAAGTTCCCAACAGGCAGAGACGTTATTCTCAGATGCACCACAGTGCAAGACAAACTACATATAATGGCTGGGCTGAAAGGCAAGACACCACTGCTGTTCGAGAACTCATCCCTAGCATTCTTTCAGGACTTATCAAAAGCCACCCTAATGTGGCGCAAATCCTATGGACCACTCACTACAAAACTCCGAGCAGCAGGAATCGCATACAAGTGGGGCGCTAACGGGACACTGGAGGTAACCCGAGATGGCACCACCCATGTCCTGACCTCCTTGGAGGACGCACCTACCCTCCTAACCACCCTGAGACTACACAACCTGGCACAAGACCCCGGGAATGCCGCCCAGCTGGAACCAGGACCCAGCGGATCACAGTACCCTGTACCGTGACTGATGTGCACAGATACCTCAGGATGGGTCAAAGAGACTGCTATACTCAATATATTTCAAGTTTTTATTGTGACTTTACCTATGTTTTCTTTTATTTTCTTGATTTGTTAACCCACGGTATAAATACCTAAACACTACGGACCACCGACGCACTGACCCTGGTAGAGGATACATAAGCTCCAAAACAAGGAGAGACAACACAATACACAACCAACCACAGGCCGACTAAAAATCTACCCCCCCCCCCCCTGCAGCCAACAAGCCACCAACAACTAACAGCTCACCTCCACTAACGCAGACAGACAACAACATCCGGCACAACACAGGGAGCCTATTCATGACACATGGAACTGACACAAACCCGCAGCCCCACAACTCGAGTAAAAACTAAAACCCCACATAGAGAACCACCACCACCAGACTCATACTTGACGGACCTGCTACACTGCACCATGCCCTATCTTAAACACAAAGAAGCACAAAACAATATAACACCTAAGTATGGATCACTAAGTTTTGTTTTAACATGTTACTGTTATATTAAAAATTTAATAGCTCGACCCAAAAGGTGCAAACCACAAACGACACAGAACTTCGACCTCACTAGTGCACCTACGTGCACGACTGTCTGTAAAATTATTGCACCAAAACCGAAAATAAAGATTTAAAAAAAAAAAAAAAATTATATACATTAATTTAATTACATTTGCATGACAATATTTTTCATTTAGTTATTTACAGGATTATAATTTAATTCCTATGATACTTTTTGTTTAAAATATATACATTAATTTAATTACATTTTCATGATTATGTTTCTAGGGGCGACACCACAGAAAATATTGGTAAAGAAAATATAATTTATTGATTTTTTATTTCCGGTAGGTGCTTTGCCATTTGTTTTTGATTCCATTGATTATTTTATATTAGTTTATTTACATTTATTATCCAGAATTATTTTGCTAGTTACTTAGATTATAATGATTTGTTTTCCTTGATTTTATTATATATTAGCAATTTACATTATTAGGATTTTCCCCCCTTGATTATTTTTATAATAATTTTGGTTAGTTAAGTGTTATTATCATGAGAATATTTTAAATTTAGTTATTTACAGGAATATCATTTTATTCCTATGATCCTTTTTGTTTAAGTTATATACATTACTTTAATTTTGATGATTATGTTTCTAGGGGCGACACCGCAGAAAATATTGGTAAAGAAAATATAATTGGCTGATTATTTATTTCCGGTAGGTGCTTCGCCATTTGTTTTTGATTCCATTGATTATTTTATATTAGTTTATTTACATTTATTTCTCATGATTATTTTATTTAATTGTTACTTAGATTATAATGTTTTGTTTTCCATGATTTTATTATATATTAGTTATGTACATTATTATGATTTTTTTTTCCTTGATTATTTTTATAATAATTTCGGATAGTTAACTTTAATTCTCATAAGAATATGTTTAATTTAGTTATTTACAGGATTATAATTTCATTCCTATGATCCTTTTTGTTTAAGTTATATACATTAATTTAATTTTCATGATTATGTTTCTAGGGGCGACATCGCAGAAAATATTGGTAAAGAAAATATAATTGACTAATTATTTTTTTCTGGTAGGTGCTTCGCCAATTGTTTTTGATTCCATTGATTATTTTAATTTTGGTTAGTTAACTTTAATTCTCTTGAGAATATGTTTAGTTTAGTTCTTTACAGGATTATAATTTCATTCCTATGATCCTTTTTGTTTAAGTTATATACATTAATTTAATTTACATGATTATGTTTCTAGGGGCGATACCACAGAAAATAATGGTATAGAAAATATAATTTATTGATTATTTATTTCTAGTAGGTGCTTCGCCATTTGTTTTTGATTCCATTGATTATTTAATTTTAGTTTATTTACATTTATTATCCAGAATTATTTTTCTAGTTACTTAGATTATAATGATTTGTTTTCCATAATTTTATTATATATTAGTTATCTACATTATTATGATTTTTTTTCCTTGATTATTTTTATAATAATTTCGGTTAGTTAACTTCAATTCTCATGAGAATATGTTTAATTTAGTTATTTACAGGAGGATTATAATTTAATTCCTATGATACTTTTTGTTTAAGTTATATACATTAATTTAATTACATTTTCATGATTATGTTTCTAGGGGCGACACCACAGAAAATATTGGTAAAGAAAATATAATGTACTGATTATTTATTTCCGGTAGGTGCTTCGCCATTTGTTTTTGATTCCATTGATTATTTTATATTAGTTTATTTACATTTATTATCCAGAATTATTTTGCTAGTTACTTAGATTATAATGATTTGTTTTCCATGATTTTATTATATATTAGCAATTTACATTATTATGATTTTTTCCCCTTGATTATTTTTATAATAATTTCGGTTAGTTAACTTCAATTCTCATGAGAATATGTTTAATTTAGTTATTTACAGGAGGATTATAATTTAATTCCTATGATACTTTTTGTTTAAGTTATATACATTAATTTAATTACATTTTCATGATTATGTTTCTAGGGGCGACACCACAGAAAATATTGGTAAAGAAAATATAATGTACTGATTATTTATTTCCGGTAGGTGCTTCGCCATTTGTTTTTGATTCCATTGATTATTTTATATTAGTTTATTTACATTTATTATCCAGAATTATTTTGCTAGTTACTTAGATTATAATGATTTGTTTTCCATGATTTTATTATATATTAGCAATTTACATTATTATGATTTTTTCCCCTTGATTATTTTTAATACTAATTTCGGTTAGTTAACTTAAATTCTCATGAGAATATGTTTAATTTAGTTATTTACAGGATTATAATTTCATTCCTATGATCCTTTTTGTTTAAGTTATATACATTAATTTGAGGGGGCCAGCAAGCCGACACGAACGGACGCCATCTTAATCAGCTCCCAAACTCTGCGGATAAAATCCACAAATATCAGCCTTTACATGACCCATCCAACATCGTCACATACACAATCGGAGTCAGCACAACAAACTGCATCTCCAGATGCCTTTTTTTCAGCCACAAAGGCTGCAGAAACGGAGACGCAAGATCGGGGCCTACTATACCCCAACGATCCAGGGCCTCGAGGACCTGCTGAGCGGATACCCGGCAGAACACACAGACACATCCTACTCCCCGGACCTATCCAACGCTCAGGCTCACATACCAGCTATGGGACGCCGGTCACAAAAGACACAAGGTACGGCCGGGGGCAGGGATATTGGGACTCTGCTTCAAAAGCCCGCCCAGCCTAATCCCACACCCGCAGCATCTATGCCGGAGGTAACCCTGACATCTACCTCACCCCAACAACATCCAGAATCACCTGGGCTCCTTCAAGCACCAAAAACAAACCAGCAAGGGACTGCATCCCCAGGGCAGCACCAACCACCGCAGCTGGATATGACACACACCAAGGCACAACAAGGCCCAGACTTACAGGGACCCACATGGGCAACACAGCCTGAAAGGGAACCCAATCCACCTCAACCCAGGCCTGATATACCAGGGCACTCACAAGCACCGCTGCAACCGCTGATGGAGTCCCCAGATGACTCTGCACCAACCACCAAACGCGACTTAAAGCTCCTATTAGCAGACATCCACAAACTCCTTGCAGCTGACACAGCCCTCCTCAAGACCGAACTGCGCACGGTCACTGAAAAAGTGAGAGACACGCAGGCAGAAGTGGTGACAGTACACGCTCACATAATCACAATGGAAGACTCCATTAAACAAATCCAGCAACAACAAACGTACCTGTCATTCAAAGTGTCCAGCATGGAAGATAGACAACGCCGTTCTCACCTTAAAATCAGGGGCATCCCCGTGGAAATAACAGCCGAAGAGCTACCGCAATACACCAGACGCCTCCTAGCTACAATCCTCCCACACACAGCGGTCAAGAAAATGACCATAGATGGGGTGTACCGCCTGCCTACCCCTCCCCACCTAAAGTTCCCAACAGGCAGAGACGTTATTCTCAGATGCACCACAGTGCAAGACAAACTACATATAATGGCTGGGCTGAAAGGCAAGACACCACTGCTGTTCGAGAACTCATCCCTAGCATTCTTTCAGGACTTATCAAAAGCCACCCTAATGTGGCGCAAATCCTATGGACCACTCACTACAAAACTCCGAGCAGCAGGAATCGCATACAAGTGGGGCGCTAACGGGACACTGGAGGTAACCCGAGATGGCACCACCCATGTCCTGACCTCCGTGGAGGACGCACCTACCCTCCTAACCACCCTGAGACTACACAACCTGGCACAAGACCCCGGGAATGCCGCCCAGCTGGAACCAGGACCCAGCGGATCACAGTACCCTGTACCGTGACTGATGTGCACAGATACCTCAGGATGGGTCAAAGAGACTGCTATACTCAATATATTTCAAGTTTTTATTGTGACTTTACCTATGTTTTCTTTTATTTTCTTGATTTGTTAACCCACGGTATAAATACCTAAACACTACGGACCACCGACGCACTGACCCTGGTAGAGGATACATAAGCTCCAAAACAAGGAGAGACAACACAATACACAACCAACCACAGGGCGACTAAAAATCTACCCCCCCCCCTGCAGCCAACAAGCCACCAAAACTAACAGCTCACCTCCACTAACGCAGACAGACAACAACATCCGGCACAACACAGGGAGCCTATTCATGACACATGGAACTGACACAAACCCGCAGCCCCACAACTCGAGTAAAAACTAAAACCCCACATAGAGAACCACCACCACCAGACTCATACTTGACGGGACCTGCTACACTGCACCATGCCCTATCTTAAACACAAAGAAGCACAAAACAATATAACACCTAAGTATGGATCACTAAGTTTTGTTTTAACATGTTACTGTTATACTAAAAATTTTATAGCTCGACCCAAAAGGTGCAAACCACAAACGACACAGAACTTCGACCTCACTAGTGCACCTACGTGGACGACTGTCTGTAAAATTATTGCACCAAAACCGAAAATAAAGATTTAAAAAAAAAATAAAAAATTATATACATTAATTTAATTACATTTGCATGACAATATTTTTCATTTAGTTATTTACAGGATTATAATTTAATTCCTATGATACTTTTTGTTTAAATTATGGGGCGCTAACGGGACACTGGAGGTAACTCGAGATGGCACCACCCATGTCCTGACCTCCGTGGAGGACGCACCTACCCTCCTAACCACCCTGAGACTACACAACCTGGCACAAGACCCCGGGAATGCCGCCCAGCTGGAACCAGGACCCAGCGGATCACAGTACCCTGTACCGTGACTGATGTGCACAGATACCTCAGGATGGGTCAAAGAGACTGCTATACTCAATATATTTCAAGTTTTTATTGTGACTTTACCTATGTTTTCTTTTATTTTCTTGATTTGTTAACCCACGGTATAAATACCTAAACACTACGGACCACCGACGCACTGACCCTGGTAGAGGATACATAAGCTCCAAAACAAGGAGAGACAACACAATACACAACCAACCACAGGGCGACTAAAAATCTACCCCCCCCCCCTGCAGCCAACAAGCCACCAAAACTAACAGCTCACCTCCACTAACGCAGACAGACAACAACATCCGGCACAACACAGGGAGCCTATTCATGACACATGGAACTGACACAAACCCGCAGCCCCACAACTCGAGTAAAAACTAAAACCCCACATAGAGAACCACCACCACCAGACTCATACTTGACGGGACCTGCTACACTGCACCATGCCCTATCTTAAACACAAAGAAGCACAAAACAATATAACACCTAAGTATGGATCACTAAGTTTTGTTTTAACATGTTACTGTTATACTAAAAATTTTATAGCTCGACCCAAAAGGTGCAAACCACAAACGACACAGAACTTCGACCTCACTAGTGCACCTACGTGGACGACTGTCTGTAAAATTATTGCACCAAAACCGAAAATAAAGATTTAAAAAAAAATAAAAAATTATATACATTAATTTAATTACATTTGCATGACAATATTTTTCATTTAGTTATTTACAGGATTATAATTTAATTCCTATGATACTTTTTGTTTAAATTATATACATTAATTTAATTACATTTTCATGATTATGTTTCTAGGGGCGACACCACAGAAAATATTGGTAAAGAAAATATAATTTATTGATTTTTTATTTCCGGTAGGTGCTTTGCCATTTGTTTTTGATTCCATTGATTATTTTATATTAGTTTATTTACATTTATTATCCAGAATTATTTTGCTAGTTACTTAGATTATAATGATTTGTTTTCCTTGATTTTATTATATATTAGCAATTTACATTATTAGGATTTTCCCCCCTTGATTATTTTTATAATAATTTTGGTTAGTTAAGTGTTATTATCATGAGAATATTTTAAATTTAGTTATTTACAGGAATATCATTTTATTCCTATGATCCTTTTTGTTTAAGTTATATACATTACTTTAATTTTGATGATTATGTTTCTAGGGGCGACACCGCAGAAAATATTGGTAAAGAAAATATAATTGACTGATTATTTATTTCCGGTAGGTGCTTCGCCATTTGTTTTTGATTCCATTGATTATTTTATATTAGTTTATTTACATTTATTTCTCATGATTATTTTATTTAATTGTTACTTAGATTATAATGTTTTGTTTTCCATGATTTTATTATATATTAGTTATGTACATTATTATGATTTTTTTTTCCTTGATTATTTTTATAATAATTTCGGATAGTTAACTTTAATTCTCATAAGAATATGTTTAATTTAGTTATTTACAGGATTATAATTTCATTCCTATGATCCTTTTTGTTTAAGTTATATACATTAATTTAATTTTCATGATTATGTTTCTAGGGGCGACATCGCAGAAAATATTGGTAAAGAAAATATAATTGACTAATTATTTTTTTCTGGTAGGTGCTTCGCCAATTGTTTTTGATTCCATTGATTATTTTAATTTTGGTTAGTTAACTTTAATTCTCTTGAGAATATGTTTAGTTTAGTTCTTTACAGGATTATAATTTCATTCCTATGATCCTTTTTGTTTAAGTTATATACATTAATTTAATTTACATGATTATGTTTCTAGGGGCGATACCACAGAAAATAATGGTATAGAAAATATAATTTATTGATTATTTATTTCTAGTAGGTGCTTCGCCATTTGTTTTTGATTCCATTGATTATTTTATTTTAGTTTATTTACATTTATTATCCATAATTATTTTTCTAGTTACTTAGATTATAATGATTTGTTTTCCATAATTTTATTATATATTAGTTATCTACATTATTATGATTTTTTTTCCTTGATTATTTTTATAATAATTTCGGTTAGTTAACTTCAATTCTCATGAGAATATGTTTAATTTAGTTATTTACAGGAGGATTATAATTTAATTCCTATGATACTTTTTGTTTAAGTTATATACATTAATTTAATTACATTTTCATGATTATGTTTCTAGGGGCGACACCACAGAAAATATTGGTAAAGAAAATATAATTTACTGATTATTTATTTCCGGTAGGTGCTTCGCCATTTGTTTTTGATTCCATTGATTATTTTATATTAGTTTATTTACATTTATTATCCAGAATTATTTTGCTAGTTACTTAGATTATAATGATTTGTTTTCCATGATTTTATTATATATTAGCAATTTACATTATTATGATTTTTTCCCCTTGATTATTTTTAATACTAATTTCGGTTAGTTAACTTCAATTCTCATGAGAATATGTTTAATTTAGTTATTTACAGGATTATAATTTCATTCCTATGATCCTTTTTGTTTAAGTTATATACATTAATTTGAGGGGGCCAGCAAGCCGACACGAACGGACGCCATCTTAATCAGCTCCCAAACTCTGCGGATAAAATCCACAAATATCAGCCTTTACATGACCCATCCAACATCGTCACATACACAATCGGAGTCAGCACAACAAACTGCATCTCCAGATGCCTTTTTTCAGCCACAAAGGCTGCAGAAACGGAGACGCAAGATCGGGGCCTACTATACCCCAACGATCCAGGGCCTCGAGGACCTGCTGAGCGGATACCCGGCAGAACACACAGACACATCCTACTCCCCGGACCTATCCAACGCTCAGGCTCACATACCAGCTATGGGACGCCGGTCACAAAAGACACAAGGTACGGCCGGGGGCAGGGATATTGGGACTCTGCTTCAAAAGCCCGCCCAGCCTAATCCCACACCCGCAGCATCTATGCCGGAGGTAACCCTGACATCTACCTCACCCCAACAACATCCAGAATCACCTGGGCTCCTTCAAGCACCAAAAACAAACCAGCAAGGGACTGCATCCCCAGGGCAGCACCAACCACCGCAGCTGGATATGACACACACCAAGGCACAACAAGGCCCAGACTTACAGGGACCCACATGGGCAACACAGCCTGAAAGGGAACCCAATCCACCTCAACCCAGGCCTGATATACCAGGGCACTCACAAGCACCGCTGCAACCGCTGATGGAGTCCCCAGATGACTCTGCACCAACCACCAAACGCGACTTAAAGCTCCTATTAGCAGACATCCACAAACTCCTTGCAGCTGACACAGCCCTCCTCAAGACCGAACTGCGCACGGTCACTGAAAAAGTGAGAGACACGCAGGCAGAAGTGGTGACAGTACACGCTCACATAATCACAATGGAAGACTCCATTAAACAAATCCAGCAACAACAAACGTACCTGTCATTCAAAGTGTCCAGCATGGAAGATAGACAACGCCGTTCTCACCTTAAAATCAGGGGCATCCCCGTGGAAATAACAGCCGAAGAGCTACCGCAATACACCAGACGCCTCCTAGCTACAATCCTCCCAAACACAGCGGTCAAGAAAATGACCATAGATGGGGTGTACCGCCTGCCTACCCCTCCCCACCTAAAGTTCACAACAGGCAGAGACGTTATTCTCAGATGCACCACAGTGCAAGACAAACTACATATAATGGCTGGGCTGAAAGGCAAGACACCACTGCTGTTCGAGAACTCATCCCTAGCATTCTTTCAGGACTTATCAAAAGCCACCCTAATGTGGCGCAAATCCTATGGACCACTCACTACAAAACTCCGAGCAGCAGGAATCGCATACAAGTGGGGCGCTAACGGGACACTGAAGGTAACCCGAGATGGCACCACCCATGTCCTGACCTCCATGGAGGACGCACCTACCCTCCTAACCACCCTGAGACTACACAACCTGGCACAAGACCCCGGGAATGCCGCCCAGCTGGAACCAGGACCCAGCGGATCACAGTACCCTGTACCGTGACTGATGTGCACAGATACCTCAGGATGGGTCAAAGAGACTGCTATACTCAATATATTTCAAGTTTTTATTGTGACTTTACCTATGTTTTCTTTTATTTTCTTGATTTGTTAACCCACGGTATAAATACCTAAACACTACGGACCACCGACGCACTGACCCTGGTAGAGGATACATAAGCTCCAAAACAAGGAGAGACAACACAATACACAACCAACCACAGGGCGACTAAAAATCTACCCCCCCCCCTGCAGCCAACAAGCCACCAAAACTAACAGCTCACCTCCACTAACGCAGACAGACAACAACATCCGGCACAACACAGGGAGCCTATTCATGACACATGGAACTGACACAAACCCGCAGCCCCACAACTCGAGTAAAAACTAAAACCCCACATAGAGAACCACCACCACCAGACTCATACTTGACGGGACCTGCTACACTGCACCATGCCCTATCTTAAACACAAAGAAGCACAAAACAATATAACACCTAAGTATGGATCACTAAGTTTTGTTTTAACATGTTACTGTTATACTAAAAATGTAATAGCTCGACCCAAAAGGTGCAAACCACAAACGACACAGAACTTCGACCTCACTAGTGCACCTACGTGCACGACTGTCTGTAAAATTATTGCACCAAAACCGAAAATAAAGATTAAAAAAAAAAATAAAAAAATTATATACATTAATTTAATTACATTTGCATGACAATATTTTTCATTTAGTTATTTACAGGATTATAATTTAATTCCTATGATACTTTTTGTTTAAATTATATACATTAATTTAATTACATTTTCATGATTATGTTTCTAGGGGCGACACCACAGAAAATATTGGTAAAGAAAATATAATTTATTGATTTTTTATTTCCGGTAGGTGCTTTGCCATTTGTTTTTGATTCCATTGATTATTTTATATTAGTTTATTTACATTTATTATCCAGAATTATTTTGCTAGTTACTTAGATTATAATGATTTGTTTTCCTTGATTTTATTATATATTAGCAATTTACATTATTAGGATTTTCCCCCCTTGATTATTTTTATAATAATTTTGGTTAGTTAAGTGTTATTATCATGAGAATATTTTAAATTTAGTTATTTACAGGAATATCATTTTATTCCTATGATCCTTTTTGTTTAAGTTATATACATTACTTTAATTTTGATGATTATGTTTCTAGGGGCGACACCGCAGAAAATATTGGTAAAGAAAATATAATTGACTGATTATTTATTTCCGGTAGGTGCTTCGCCATTTGTTTTTGATTCCATTGATTATTTTATATTAGTTTATTTACATTTATTTCTCATGATTATTTTATTTAATTGTTACTTAGATTATAATGTTTTGTTTTCCATGATTTTATTATATATTAGTTATGTACATTATTATGATTTTTTTTTCCTTGATTATTTTTATAATAATTTCGGATAGTTAACTTTAATTCTCATAAGAATATGTTTAATTTAGTTATTTACAGGATTATAATTTCATTCCTATGATCCTTTTTGTTTAAGTTATATACATTAATTTAATTTTCATGATTATGTTTCTAGGGGCGACATCGCAGAAAATATTGGTAAAGAAAATATAATTGACTAATTATTTTTTTCTGGTAGGTGCTTCGCCAATTGTTTTTGATTCCATTGATTATTTTAATTTTGGTTAGTTAACTTTAATTCTCTTGAGAATATGTTTAGTTTAGTTCTTTACAGGATTATAATTTCATTCCTATGATCCTTTTTGTTTAAGTTATATACATTAATTTAATTTACATGATTATGTTTCTAGGGGCGATACCACAGAAAATAATGGTATAGAAAATATAATTTATTGATTATTTATTTCTAGTAGGTGCTTCGCCATTTGTTTTTGATTCCATTGATTATTTTATTTTAGTTTATTTACATTTATTATCCATAATTATTTTTCTAGTTACTTAGATTATAATGATTTGTTTTCCATAATTTTATTATATATTAGTTATCTACATTATTATGATTTTTTTTCCTTGATTATTTTTATAATAATTTCGGTTAGTTAACTTCAATTCTCATGAGAATATGTTTAATTTAGTTATTTACAGGAGGATTATAATTTAATTCCTATGATACTTTTTGTTTAAGTTATATACATTAATTTAATTACATTTTCATGATTATGTTTCTAGGGGCGACACCACAGAAAATATTGGTAAAGAAAATATAATTTACTGATTATTTATTTCCGGTAGGTGCTTCGCCATTTGTTTTTGATTCCATTGATTATTTTATATTAGTTTATTTACATTTATTATCCAGAATTATTTTGCTAGTTACTTAGATTATAATGATTTGTTTTCCATGATTTTATTATATATTAGCAATTTACATTATTATGATTTTTTCCCCTTGATTATTTTTAATACTAATTTCGGTTAGTTAACTTCAATTCTCATGAGAATATGTTTAATTTAGTTATTTACAGGATTATAATTTCATTCCTATGATCCTTTTTGTTTAAGTTATATACATTAATTTGAGGGGGCCAGCAAGCCGACACGAACGGACGCCATCTTAATCAGCTCCCAAACTCTGCGGATAAAATCCACAAATATCAGCCTTTACATGACCCATCCAACATCGTCACATACACAATCGGAGTCAGCACAACAAACTGCATCTCCAGATGCCTTTTTTCAGCCACAAAGGCTGCAGAAACGGAGACGCAAGATCGGGGCCTACTATACCCCAACGATCCAGGGCCTCGAGGACCTGCTGAGCGGATACCCGGCAGAACACACAGACACATCCTACTCCCCGGACCTATCCAACGCTCAGGCTCACATACCAGCTATGGGACGCCGGTCACAAAAGACACAAGGTACGGCCGGGGGCAGGGATATTGGGACTCTGCTTCAAAAGCCCGCCCAGCCTAATCCCACACCCGCAGCATCTATGCCGGAGGTAACCCTGACATCTACCTCACCCCAACAACATCCAGAATCACCTGGGCTCCTTCAAGCACCAAAAACAAACCAGCAAGGGACTGCATCCCCAGGGCAGCACCAACCACCGCAGCTGGATATGACACACACCAAGGCACAACAAGGCCCAGACTTACAGGGACCCACATGGGCAACACAGCCTGAAAGGGAACCCAATCCACCTCAACCCAGGCCTGATATACCAGGGCACTCACAAGCACCGCTGCAACCGCTGATGGAGTCCCCAGATGACTCTGCACCAACCACCAAACGCGACTTAAAGCTCCTATTAGCAGACATCCACAAACTCCTTGCAGCTGACACAGCCCTCCTCAAGACCGAACTGCGCACGGTCACTGAAAAAGTGAGAGACACGCAGGCAGAAGTGGTGACAGTACACGCTCACATAATCACAATGGAAGACTCCATTAAACAAATCCAGCAACAACAAACGTACCTGTCATTCAAAGTGTCCAGCATGGAAGATAGACAACGCCGTTCTCACCTTAAAATCAGGGGCATCCCCGTGGAAATAACAGCCGAAGAGCTACCGCAATACACCAGACGCCTCCTAGCTACAATCCTCCCAAACACAGCGGTCAAGAAAATGACCATAGATGGGGTGTACCGCCTGCCTACCCCTCCCCACCTAAAGTTCACAACAGGCAGAGACGTTATTCTCAGATGCACCACAGTGCAAGACAAACTACATATAATGGCTGGGCTGAAAGGCAAGACACCACTGCTGTTCGAGAACTCATCCCTAGCATTCTTTCAGGACTTATCAAAAGCCACCCTAATGTGGCGCAAATCCTATGGACCACTCACTACAAAACTCCGAGCAGCAGGAATCGCATACAAGTGGGGCGCTAACGGGACACTGAAGGTAACCCGAGATGGCACCACCCATGTCCTGACCTCCATGGAGGACGCACCTACCCTCCTAACCACCCTGAGACTACACAACCTGGCACAAGACCCCGGGAATGCCGCCCAGCTGGAACCAGGACCCAGCGGATCACAGTACCCTGTACCGTGACTGATGTGCACAGATACCTCAGGATGGGTCAAAGAGACTGCTATACTCAATATATTTCAAGTTTTTATTGTGACTTTACCTATGTTTTCTTTTATTTTCTTGATTTGTTAACCCACGGTATAAATACCTAAACACTACGGACCACCGACGCACTGACCCTGGTAGAGGATACATAAGCTCCAAAACAAGGAGAGACAACACAATACACAACCAACCACAGGGCGACTAAAAATCTACCCCCCCCCCCTGCAGCCAACAAGCCACCAAAACTAACAGCTCACCTCCACTAACGCAGACAGACAACAACATCCGGCACAACACAGGGAGCCTATTCATGACACATGGAACTGACACAAACCCGCAGCCCCACAACTCGAGTAAAAACTAAAACCCCACATAGAGAACCACCACCACCAGACTCATACTTGACGGGACCTGCTACACTGCACCATGCCCTATCTTAAACACAAAGAAGCACAAAACAATATAACACCTAAGTATGGATCACTAAGTTTTGTTTTAACATGTTACTGTTATACTAAAAATGTAATAGCTCGACCCAAAAGGTGCAAACCACAAACGACACAGAACTTCGACCTCACTAGTGCACCTACGTGCACGACTGTCTGTAAAATTATTGCACCAAAACCGAAAATAAAGATTAAAAAAAAAAATAAAAAAATTATATACATTAATTTAATTACATTTGCATGACAATATTTTTCATTTAGTTATTTACAGGATTATAATTTAATTCCTATGATACTTTTTGTTTAAATTATATACATTAATTTAATTACATTTTCATGATTATGTTTCTAGGGGCGACACCACAGAAAATATTGGTAAAGAAAATATAATTTATTGATTTTTTATTTCCGGTAGGTGCTTTGCCATTTGTTTTTGATTCCATTGATTATTTTATATTAGTTTATTTACATTTATTATCCAGAATTATTTTGCTAGTTACTTAGATTATAATGATTTGTTTTCCTTGATTTTATTATATATTAGCAATTTACATTATTAGGATTTTCCCCCCTTGATTATTTTTATAATAATTTTGGTTAGTTAAGTGTTATTATCATGAGAATATTTTAAATTTAGTTATTTACAGGAATATCATTTTATTCCTATGATCCTTTTTGTTTAAGTTATATACATTACTTTAATTTTGATGATTATGTTTCTAGGGGCGACACCGCAGAAAATATTGGTAAAGAAAATATAATTGACTGATTATTTATTTCCGGTAGGTGCTTCGCCATTTGTTTTTGATTCCATTGATTATTTTATATTAGTTTATTTACATTTATTTCTCATGATTATTTTATTTAATTGTTACTTAGATTATAATGTTTTGTTTTCCATGATTTTATTATATATTAGTTATGTACATTATTATGATTTTTTTTTCCTTGATTATTTTTATAATAATTTCGGATAGTTAACTTTAATTCTCATAAGAATATGTTTAATTTAGTTATTTACAGGATTATAATTTCATTCCTATGATCCTTTTTGTTTAAGTTATATACATTAATTTAATTTTCATGATTATGTTTCTAGGGGCGACATCGCAGAAAATATTGGTAAAGAAAATATAATTGACTAATTATTTTTTTCTGGTAGGTGCTTCGCCAATTGTTTTTGATTCCATTGATTATTTTAATTTTGGTTAGTTAACTTTAATTCTCTTGAGAATATGTTTAGTTTAGTTCTTTACAGGATTATAATTTCATTCCTATGATCCTTTTTGTTTAAGTTATATACATTAATTTAATTTACATGATTATGTTTCTAGGGGCGATACCACAGAAAATAATGGTATAGAAAATATAATTTATTGATTATTTATTTCTAGTAGGTGCTTCGCCATTTGTTTTTGATTCCATTGATTATTTTATTTTAGTTTATTTACATTTATTATCCAGAATTATTTTTCTAGTTACTTAGATTATAATGATTTGTTTTCCATAATTTTATTATATATTAGTTATCTACATTATTATGATTTTTTTTCCTTGATTATTTTTATAATAATTTCGGTTAGTTAACTTCAATTCTCATGAGAATATGTTTAATTTAGTTATTTACAGGAGGATTATAATTTCATTCCTATGATCCTTTTTGTTTAAGTTATATACATTAATTTAATTTACATGATTATGTTTCTAGGGGCGATACCACAGAAAATAATGGTATAGAAAATATAATTTATTGATTATTTATTTCTAGTAGGTGCTTCGCCATTTGTTTTTGATTCCATTGATTATTTTATTTTAGTTTATTTACATTTATTATCCAGAATTATTTTGCTAGTTACTTAGATTATAATGATTTGTTTTCCATGATTTTATTATATATTAGCAATTTACATTATTATGATTTTTTCCCCTTGATTATTTTTAATACTAATTTCGGTTAGTTAACTTCAATTCTCATGAGAATATGTTTAATTTAGTTATTTACAGGATTATAATTTCATTCCTATGATCCTTTTTGTTTAAGTTATATACATTAATTTGAGGGGGCCAGCAAGCCGACACGAACGGACGCCATCTTAATCAGCTCCCAAACTCTGCGGATAAAATCCACAAATATCAGCCTTTACATGACCCATCCAACATCGTCACATACACAATCGGAGTCAGCACAACAAACTGCATCTCCAGATGCCTTTTTTTCAGCCACAAAGGCTGCAGAAACGGAGACGCAAGATCGGGGCCTACTATACCCCAACGATCCAGGGCCTCGAGGACCTGCTGAGCGGATACCCGGCAGAACACACAGACACATCCTACTCCCCGGACCTATCCAACGCTCAGGCTCACATACCAGCTATGGGACGCCGGTCACAAAAGACACAAGGTACGGCCGGGGGCAGGGATATTGGGACTCTGCTTCAAAAGCCCGCCCAGCCTAATCCCACACCCGCAGCATCTATGCCGGAGGTAACCCTGACATCTACCTCACCCCAACAACATCCAGAATCACCTGGGCTCCTTCAAGCACCAAAAACAAACCAGCAAGGGACTGCATCCCCAGGGCAGCACCAACCACCGCAGCTGGATATGACACACACCAAGGCACAACAAGGCCCAGACTTACAGGGACCCACATGGGCAACACAGCCTGAAAGGGAACCCAATCCACCTCAACCCAGGCCTGATATACCAGGGCACTCACAAGCACCGCTGCAACCGCTGATGGAGTCCCCAGATGACTCTGCACCAACCACCAAACGCGACTTAAAGCTCCTATTAGCAGACATCCACAAACTCCTTGCAGCTGACACAGCCCTCCTCAAGACCGAACTGCGCACGGTCACTGAAAAAGTGAGAGACACGCAGGCAGAAGTGGTGACAGTACACGCTCACATAATCACAATGGAAGACTCCATTAAACAAATCCAGCAACAACAAACGTACCTGTCATTCAAAGTGTCCAGCATGGAAGATAGACAACGCCGTTCTCACCTTAAAATCAGGGGCATCCCCGTGGAAATAACAGCCGAAGAGCTACCGCAATACACCAGACGCCTCCTAGCTACAATCCTCCCACACACAGCGGTCAAGAAAATGACCATAGATGGGGTGTATCGCCTGCCTACCCCTCCCCACCTAAAGTTCCCAACAGGCAGAGACTTTATTCTCAGATGCACCACAGTGCAAGACAAACTACATATAATGGCTGGGCTGAAAGGCAAGACACCACTGCTGTTCGAGAACTCATCCCTAGCATTCTTTCAGGACTTATCAAAAGCCACCCTAATGTGGCGCAAATCCTATGGACCACTCACTACAAAACTCCGAGCAGCAGGAATCGCATACAAGTGGGGCGCTAACGGGACACTGGAGGTAACCCGAGATGGCACCACCCATGTCCTGACCTCCGTGGAGGACGCACCTACCCTCCTAACCACCCTGAGACTACACAACCTGGCACAAGACCCCGGGAATGCCGCCCAGCTGGAACCAGGACCCAGCGGATCACAGTACCCTGTACCGTGACTGATGTGCACAGATACCTCAGGATGGGTCAAAGAGACTGCTATACTCAATATATTTCAAGTTTTTATTATGACTTTACCTATGTTTTCTTTTATTTTCTTGATTTGTTAACCCACGGTATAAATACCTAAACACTACGGACCACCGACGCACTGACCCTGGTAGAGGATACATAAGCTCCAAAACAAGGAGAGACAACACAATACACAACCAACCACAGGGCGACTAAAAATCTACCCCCCCCCCTGCAGCCAACAAGCCACCAACAACTAACAGCTCACCTCCACTAACGCAGACAGACAACAACATCCGGCACAACACAGGGAGCCTATTCATGACACATGGAACTGACACAAACCCGCAGCCCCACAACTCGAGTAAAAACTAAAACCCCACATAGAGAACCACCACCACCAGACTCATACTTGACGGGACCTGCTACACTGCACCATGCCCTATCTTAAACACAAAGAAGCACAAAACAATATAACACCTAAGTATGGATCACTAAGTTTTTTTTAACATGTTACTGTTATACTAAAAATGTAATAGCTCGACCCAAAAGGTGCAAACCACAAACGACACAGAACTTCGACCTTACTAGTGCACCTACGTGCACGACTGTCTGTAAAATTATTGCACCAAAACCGAAAATAAAGATTTAAAAAAAAAAAAAAATTATATACATTAATTTAATTACATTTGCATGACAATATTTTTCATTTAGTTATTTACAGGATTATAATTTAATTCCTATGATACTTTTTGTTTAAATTATATACATTAATTTAATTACATTTTCATGATTATGTTTCTAGGGGCGACACCACAGAAAATATTGGTAAAGAAAATATAATGTACTGATTATTTATTTCCGGTAGGTGCTTCGCCATTTGTTTTTGATTCCATTGATTATTTTATATTAGTTTATTTACATTTATTATCCAGAATTATTTTGCTAGTTACTTAGATTATAATGATTTGTTTTCCATGATTTTATTATATATTAGCAATTTACATTATTATGATTTTTTCCCCTTGATTATTTTTAATACTAATTTCCGTTAGTTAACTTCAATTCTCATGAGAATATGTTTAATTTAGTTATTTACAGGATTATAATTTCATTCCTATGATCCTTTTTGTTTAAGTTATATACATTAATTTGAGGGGGCCAGCAAGCCGACACGAACGGACGCCATCTTAATCAGCTCCCAAACTCTGCGGATAAAATCCACAAATATCAGCCTTTACATGACCCATCCAACATCATCACATACACAATCGGAGTCAGCACAACAAACTGCATCTCCAGATGCCTTTTTTTCAGCCACAAAGGCTGCAGAAACGGAGACGCAAGATCGGGGCCTACTATACCCCAACGATCCAGGGCCTCGAGGACCTGCTGAGCGGATACCCGGCAGAACACACAGACACATCCTACTCCCCGGACCTATCCAACGCTCAGGCTCACATACCAGCTATGGGACGCCGGTCACAAAAGACACAAGGTACGGCCGGGGGCAGGGATATTGGGACTCTGCTTCAAAAGCCCGCCCAGCCTAATCCCACACCCGCAGCATCTATGCCGGAGGTAACCCTGACATCTACCTCACCCCAACAACATCCAGAATCACCTGGGCTCCTTCAAGCACCAAAAACAAACCAGCAAGGGACTGCATCCCCAGGGCAGCACCAACCACCGCAGCTGGATATGACACACACCAAGGCACAACAAGGCCCAGACTTACAGGGACCCACATGGGCAACACAGCCTGAAAGGGAACCCAATCCACCTCAACCCAGGCCTGATATACCAGGGCACTCACAAGCACCGCTGCAACCGCTGATGGAGTCCCCAGATGACTCTGCACCAACCACCAAACGCGACTTAAAGCTCCTATTAGCAGACATCCACAAACTCCTTGCAGCTGACATAGCCCTCCTCAAGACCGAACTGCGCACGGTCACTGAAAAAGTGAGAGACACGCAGGCAGAAGTGGTGACAGTACACGCTCACATAATCACAATGGAAGACTCCATTAAACAAATCCAGCAACAACAAACGTACCTGTCATTCAAAGTGTCCAGCATGGAAGATAGACAACGCCGTTCTCACCTTAAAATCAGGGGCATCCCCGTGGAAATAACAGCCGAAGAGCTACCGCAATACACCAGACGCCTCCTAGCTACAATCCTCCCATACACAGCGGTCAAGAAAATGACCATAGATGGGGTGTACCGCCTGCCTACCCCTCCCCACCTAAAGTTCCCAACAGGCAGAGACGTTATTCTCAGATGCACCACAGTGCAAGACAAACTACATATAATGGCTGGGCTGAAAGGCAAGACACCACTGCTGTTCGAGAACTCATCCCTAGCATTCTTTCAGGACTTATCAAAAGCCACCCTAATGTGGCGCAAATCCTATGGACCACTCACTACAAAACTCCGAGCAGCAGGAATCGCATACAAGTGGGGCGCTAACGGGACACTGGAGGTAACCCGAGATGGCACCACCCATGTCCTGACCTCCGTGGAGGACGCACCTACCCTCCTAACCACCCTGAGACTACACAACCTGGCACAAGACCCCGGGAATGCCGCCCAGCTGGAACCAGGACCCAGCGGATCACAGTACCCTGTACCGTGACTGATGTGCACAGATACCTCAGGATGGGTCAAAGAGACTGCTATACTCAATATATTTCAAGTTTTTATTGTGACTTTACCTATGTTTTCTTTTATTTTCTTGATTTGTTAACCCACGGTATAAATACCTAAACACCACGGACCACCGACGCACTGACCCTGGTAGAGGATACATAAGCTCCAAAACAAGGAGAGACAACACAATACACAACCAACCACAGGGCGACTAAAAATCTACCCCCCCCCCTGCAGCCAACAAGCCACCAACAACTAACAGCTCACCTCCACTAACGCAGACAGACAACAACATCCGGCACAACACAGGGAGCCTATTCATGACACATGGAACTGACACACACCCGCAGCCCCACAACTCGAGTAAAAACTAAAACCCCACATAGAGAACCACCACCACCAGACTCATACTTGACGGGACCTGCTACACTGCACCATGCCCTATCTTAAACACAAAGAAGCACAAAACAATATAACACCTAAGTATGGATCACTAAGTTTTGTTTTAACATGTTACTGTTATACTAAAAATGTTATAGCTCGACCCAAAAGGTGCAAACCACAAACGACACAGAACTTCGACCTCACTAGTGCACCTACGTGGACGACTGTCTGTAAAATTATTGCACCAAAACCGAAAATAAAGATTTTAAAAAAAAATAAAAAATTATATACATTAATTTAATTACATTTGCATGACAATATTTTTCATTTAGTTATTTACAGGATTATAATTTAATTCCTATGATACTTTTTGTTTAAATTATATACATTAATTTAATTACATTTTCATGATTATGTTTCTAGGGGCGACATCACAGAAAATATTGGTAAAGAAAATATAATTTATTGATTTTTTATTTCCGGTAGGTGCTTTGCCATTTGTTTTTGATTCCATTGATTATTTTATATTAGTTTATTTACATTTATTATCCAGAATTATTTTGCTAGTTACTTAGATTATAATGATTTGTTTTCCTTGATTTTATTATATATTAGCAATTTACATTATTAGGATTTCCCCCCCTTGATTATTTTTATAATAATTTTGGTTAGTTAAGTGTTATTATCATGAGAATATTTTAAATTTAGTTATTTACAGGAATATCATTTTATTCCTATGATCCTTTTTGTTTAAGTTATATACATTACTTTAATTTTGATGATTATGTTTCTAGGGGCGACACCGCAGAAAATATTGGTAAAGAAAATATAATTGACTGATTATTTATTTCCGGTAGGTGCTTCGCCATTTGTTTTTGATTCCATTGATTATTTTATATTAGTTTATTTACATTTATTTCTCATGATTATTTTATTTAATTGTTACTTAGATTATAATGTTTTGTTTTCCATGATTTTTTTATATATTAGTTATGTACATTATTATGATTTTTTTTTCCTTGATTATTTTTATAATAATTTCGGATAGTTAACTTTAATTCTCATAAGAATATGTTTAATTTAGTTATTTACAGGATTATAATTTCATTCCTATGATCCTTTTTGTTTAAGTTATATACATTAATTTAATTTTCATGATTATGTTTCTAGGGGCGACATCGCAGAAAATATTGGTAAAGAAAATATAATTGACTAATTATTTTTTTCTGGTAGGTGCTTCGCCAATTGTTTTTGATTCCATTGATTATTTTAATTTTGGTTAGTTAACTTTAATTCTCTTGAGAATATGTTTAGTTTAGTTCTTTACAGGATTATAATTTCATTCCTATGATCCTTTTTGTTTAAGTTATATACATTAATTTAATTTACATGATTATGTTTCTAGGGGCGATACCACAGAAAATAATGGTATAGAAAATATAATTTATTGATTATTTATTTCTAGTAGGTGCTTCGCCATTTGTTTTTGATTCCATTGATTATTTAATTTTAGTTTATTTACATTTATTATCCAGAATTATTTTTCTAGTTACTTAGATTATAATGATTTGTTTTCCATAATTTTATTATATATTAGTTATCTACATTATTATGATTTTTTTTCCTTGATTATTTTTATAATAATTTCGGTTAGTTAACTTCAATTCTCATGAGAATATGTTTAATTTAGTTATTTACAGGAGGATTATAATTTAATTCCTATGATACTTTTTGTTTAAGTTATATACATTAATTTAATTACATTTTCATGATTATGTTTCTAGGGGCGACACCACAGAAAATATTGGTAAAGAAAATATAATGTACTGATTATTTATTTCCGGTAGGTGCTTCGCCATTTGTTTTTGATTCCATTGATTATTTTATATTAGTTTATTTACATTTATTATCCAGAATTATTTTGCTAGTTACTTAGATTATAATGATTTGTTTTCCATGATTTTATTATATATTAGCAATTTACATTATTATGATTTTTTCCCCTTGATTATTTTTAATACTAATTTCCGTTAGTTAACTTCAATTCTCATGAGAATATGTTTAATTTAGTTATTTACAGGATTATAATTTCATTCCTATGATCCTTTTTGTTTAAGTTATATACATTAATTTGAGGGGGCCAGCAAGCCGACACGAACGGACGCCATCTTAATCAGCTCCCAAACTCTGCGGATAAAATCCACAAATATCAGCCTTTACATGACCCATCCAACATCATCACATACACAATCGGAGTCAGCACAACAAACTGCATCTCCAGATGCCTTTTTTTCAGCCACAAAGGCTGCAGAAACGGAGACGCAAGATCGGGGCCTACTATACCCCAACGATCCAGGGCCTCGAGGACCTGCTGAGCGGATACCCGGCAGAACACACAGACACATCCTACTCCCCGGACCTATCCAACGCTCAGGCTCACATACCAGCTATGGGACGCCGGTCACAAAAGACACAAGGTACGGCCGGGGGCAGGGATATTGGGACTCTGCTTCAAAAGCCCGCCCAGCCTAATCCCACACCCGCAGCATCTATGCCGGAGGTAACCCTGACATCTACCTCACCCCAACAACATCCAGAATCACCTGGGCTCCTTCAAGCACCAAAAACAAACCAGCAAGGGACTGCATCCCCAGGGCAGCACCAACCACCGCAGCTGGATATGACACACACCAAGGCACAACAAGGCCCAGACTTAAAGGGACCCACATGGGCAACACAGCCTGAAAGGGAACCCAATCCACCTCAACCCAGGCCTGATATACCAGGGCACTCACAAGCACCGCTGCAACCGCTGATGGAGTCCCCAGATGACTCTGCACCAACCACCAAACGCGACTTAAAGCTCCTATTAGCAGACATCCACAAACTCCTTGCAGCTGACACAGCCCTCCTCAAGACCGAACTGCGCACGGTCACTGAAAAAGTGAGAGACACGCAGGCAGAAGTGGTGACAGTACACGCTCACATAATCACAATGGAAGACTCCATTAAACAAATCCAGCAACAACAAACGTACCTGTCATTCAAAGTGTCCAGCATGGAAGATAGACAACGCCGTTCTCACCTTAAAATCAGGGGCATCCCCGTGGAAATAACAGCCGAAGAGCTACCGCAATACACCAGACGCCTCCTAGCTACAATCCTCCCACACACAGCGGTCAAGAAAATGACCATAGATGGGGTGTACCGCCTGCCTACCCCTCCCCACCTAAAGTTCACAACAGGCAGAGACGTTATTCTCAGATGCACCACAGTGTAAGACAAACTACATATAATGGCTGGGCTGAAAGGCAAGACACCACTGCTGTTCGAGAACTCATCCCTAGCATTCTTTCAGGACTTATCAAAAGCCACCCTAATGTGGCGCAAATCCTATGGACCACTCACTACAAAACTCCGAGCAGCAGGAATCGCATACAAGTGGGGCGCTAACGGGACACTGGAGGTAACCCGAGATGGCACCACCCATGTCCTGACCTCCGTGGAGGACGCACCTACCCTCCTAACCACCCTGAGACTACACAACCTGGCACAAGACCCCGGGAATGCCGCCCAGCTGGAACCAGGACCCAGCGGATCACAGTACCCTGTACCGTGACTGATGTGCACAGATACCTCAGGATGGGTCAAAGAGACTGCTATACTCAATATATTTCAAGTTTTTATTGTGACTTTACCTATGTTTTCTTTTATTTTCTTGATTTGTTAACCCACGGTATAAATACCTAAACACTACGGACCACCGACGCACTGACCCTGGTAGAGGATACATAAGCTCCAAAACAAGGAGAGACAACACAATACACAACCAACCACAGGGCGACTAAAAATCTACCCCCCCCCTGCAGCCAACAAGCCACCAACAACTAACAGCTCACCTCCACTAACGCAGACAGAAAACAACATCCGGCACAACACAGGGAGCCTATTCATGACACATGGAACTGACACAAACCCGCAGCCCCACAACTCGAGTAAAAACTAAAACCCCACATAGAGAACCACCACCACCAGACTCATACTTGACGGGACCTGCTACACTGCACCATGCCCTATCTTAAACACAAAGAAGCACAAAACAATATAACACCTAAGTATGGATCACTAAGTTTTTTTTAACATGTTACTGTTATACTAAAAATGTAATAGCTCGACCCAAAAGGTGGAAACCACAAACGACACAGAACTTCGACCTTACTAGTGCACCTACGTGCACGACTGTCTGTAAAATTATTGCACCAAAACCGAAAATAAAGATTTAAAAAAAAAAAAAAAATTATATACATTAATTTAATTACATTTGCATGACAATATTTTTCATTTAGTTATTTACAGGATTATAATTTAATTCCTATGATACTTTTTGTTTAAATTATATACATTAATTTAATTACATTTTCATGATTATGTTTCTAGGGGCGACACCACAGAAAATATTGGTAAAGAAAATATAATTTATTGATTTTTTTATTTCCGGTAGGTGCTTTGCCATTTGTTTTTGATTCCATTGATTATTTTATATTAGTTTATTTACATTTATTATCCAGAATTATTTTGCTAGTTACTTAGATTATAATGATTTGTTTTCCTTGATTTTATTATATATTAGCAATTTACATTATTAGGATTTTCCCCCCTTGATTATTTTTATAATAATTTTGGTTAGTTAAGTGTTATTATCATGAGAATATTTTAAATTTAGTTATTTACAGGAATATCATTTTATTCCTATGATCCTTTTTGTTTAAGTTATATACATTACTTTAATTTTGATGATTATGTTTCTAGGGGCGACACCGCAGAAAATATTGGTAAAGAAAATATAATTGACTGATTATTTATTTCCGGTAGGTGCTTCGCCATTTGTTTTTGATTCCATTGATTATTTTATATTAGTTTATTTACATTTATTTCTCATGATTATTTTATTTAATTGTTACTTAGATTATAATGTTTTGTTTTCCATGATTTTATTATATATTAGTTATGTACATTATTATGATTTTTTTTCCTTGATTATTTTTATAATAATTTCAGATAGTTAACTTTAATTCTCATAAGAATATGTTTAATTTAGTTATTTACAGGATTATAATTTCATTCCTATGATCCTTTTTGTTTAAGTTATATACATTAATTTAATTTTCATGATTATGTTTCTAGGGGCGACATCGCAGAAAATATTGGTAAAGAAAATATAATTGACTGATTATTTATTTCCGGTAGGTGCTTCGCCATTTGTTTTTGATTCCATTGATTATTTTATATTAGTTTATTTACATTTATTTCTCATGATTATTTTATTTAATTGTTACTTAGATTATAATGTTTTGTTTTCCATGATTTTATTATATATTAGTTATGTACATTATTATGATTTTTTTTCCTTGATTATTTTTATAATAATTTCAGATAGTTAACTTTAATTCTCATAAGAATATGTTTAATTTAGTTATTTACAGGATTATAATTTCATTCCTATGATCCTTTTTGTTTAAGTTATATACATTAATTTAATTTTCATGATTATGTTTCTAGGGGCGACATCGCAGAAAATATTGGTAAAGAAAATATAATTGACTAATTATTTTTTTCTGGTAGGTGCTTCGCCAATTGTTTTTGATTCCATTGATTATTTTAATTTTGGTTAGTTAACTTTAATTTTCTTGAGAATATGTTTAGTTTAGTTCTTTACAGGATTATAATTTCATTCCTATGATCCTTTTTGTTTAAGTTATATACATTAATTTAATTTACATGATTATGTTTCTAGGGGCGATACCACAGAAAATAATGGTATAGAAAATATAATTTATTGATTATTTATTTCTAGTAGGTGCTTCGCCATTTGTTTTTGATTCCATTGATTATTTAATTTTAGTTTATTTACATTTATTATCCAGAATTATTTTTCTAGTTACTTAGATTATAATGATTTGTTTTCCATAATTTTATTATATATTAGTTATCTACATTATTATGATTTTTTTTCCTTGATTATTTTTATAATAATTTCGGTTAGTTAACTTCAATTCTCATGAGAATATGTTTAATTTAGTTATTTACAGGAGGATTATAATTTAATTCCTATGATACTTTTTGTTTAAGTTATATACATTAATTTAATTACATTTTCATGATTATGTTTCTAGGGGCGACACCACAGAAAATATTGGTAAAGAAAATATAATGTACTGATTATTTATTTCCGGTAGGTGCTTCGCCATTTGTTTTTGATTCCATTGATTATTTTATATTAGTTTATTTACATTTATTATCCAGAATTATTTTGCTAGTTACTTAGATTATAATGATTTGTTTTCCATGATTTTATTATATATTAGCAATTTACATTATTATGATTTTTTCCCCTTGATTATTTTTAATACTAATTTCGGTTAGTTAACTTCAATTCTCATGAGAATATGTTTAATTTAGTTATTTACAGGATTATAATTTCATTCCTATGATCCTTTTTGTTTAAGTTATATACATTAATTTGAGGGGGCCAGCAAGCCGACACGAACGGACGCCATCTTAATCAGCTCCCAAACTCTGCGGATAAAATCCACAAATATCAGCCTTTACATGACCCATCCAACATCATCACATACACAATCGGAGTCAGCACAACAAACTGCATCTCCAGATGCCTTTTTTTCAGCCACAAAGGCTGCAGAAACGGAGACGCAAGATCGGGGCCTACTATACCCCAACGATCCAGGGCCTCGAGGACCTGCTGAGCGGATACCCGGCAGAACACACAGACACATCCTACTCCCCGGACCTATCCAACGCTCAGGCTCACATACCAGCTATGGGACGCCGGTCACAAAAGACACAAGGTACGGCCGGGGGCAGGGATATTGGGACTCTGCTTCAAAAGCCCGCCCAGCCTAATCCCACACCCGCAGCATCTATGCCGGAGGTAACCCTGACATCTACCTCACCCCAACAACATCCAGAATCACCTGGGCTCCTTCAAGCACCAAAAACAAACCAGCAAGGGACTGCATCCCCAGGGCAGCACCAACCACCGCAGCTGGATATGACACACACCAAGGCACAACAAGGCCCAGACTTACAGGGACCCACATGGGCAACACAGCCTGAAAGGGAACCCAATCCACCTCAACCCAGGCCTGATATACCAGGGCACTCACAAGCACCGCTGCAACCGCTGATGGAGTCCCCAGATGACTCTGCACCAACCACCAAACGCGACTTAAAGCTCCTATTAGCAGACATCCACAAACTCCTTGCAGCTGACACAGCCCTCCTCAAGACCGAACTGCGCACGGTCACTGAAAAAGTGAGAGACACGCAGGCAGAAGTGGTGACAGTACACGCTCACATAATCACAATGGAAGACTCCATTAAACAAATCCAGCAACAACAAACGTACCTGTCATTCAAAGTGTCCAGCATGGAAGATAGACAACGCCGTTCTCACCTTAAAATCAGGGGCATCCCCGTGGAAATAACAGCCGAAGAGCTACCGCAATACACCAGACGCCTCCTAGCTACAATCCTCCCACACACAGCGGTCAAGAAAATGACCATAGATGGGGTGTACCGCCTGCCTACCCCTCCCCACCTAAAGTTCCCAACAGGCAGAGACGTTATTCTCAGATGCACCACAGTGCAAGACAAACTACATATAATGGCTGGGCTGAAAGGCAAGACACCACTGCTGTTCGAGAACTCATCCCTAGCATTCTTTCAGGACTTATCAAAAGCCACCCTAATGTGGCGCAAATCCTATGGACCACTCACTACAAAACTCCGAGCAGCAGGAATCGCATACAAGTGGGGCGCTAACGGGACACTGGAGGTAACCCGAGATGGCACCACCCATGTCCTGACCTCCATGGAGGACGCACCTACCCTCCTAACCACCCTGAGACTACACAACCTGGCACAAGACCCCGGGAATGCCGCCCAGCTGGAACCAGGACCCAGCGGATCACAGTACCCTGTACCGTGACTGATGTGCACAGATACCTCAGGATGGGTCAAAGAGACTGCTATACTCAATATATTTCAAGTTTTTATTGTGACTTTACCTATGTTTTCTTTTATTTTCTTGATTTGTTAACCCACGGTATAAATACCTAAACACTACGGACCACCGACGCACTGACCCTGGTAGAGGATGCATAAGCTCCAAAACAAGGAGAGACAACACAATACACAACCAACCACAGGGCGACTAAAAATCTACCCCCCCCCCCTGCAGCCAACAAGCCACCAACAACTAACAGCTCACCTCCACTAACGCAGACAGACAACAACATCCGGAACAACACAGGGAGCCTATTCATGACACATGGAACTGACACAAACCCGCAGCCCCACAACTCGAGTAAAAACTAAAACCCCACATAGAGAACCACCACCACCAGACTCATACTTGACGGGACCTGCTACACTGCACCATGCCCTATCTTAAACACAAAGAAGCACAAAACAATATAACACCTAAGTATGGATCACTAAGTTTTGTTTTAACATGTTACTGTTATATTAAAAATTTAATAGCTCGACCCAAAAGGTGCAAACCACAAACGACACAGAACTTCGACCTCACTAGTGCACCTACGTGCACGACTGTCTGTAAAATTATTGCACCAAAACCGAAAATAAAGATTAAAAAAAAAAAAAAAAATTATATACATTAATTTAATTACATTTGCATGACAATATTTTTCATTTAGTTATTTACAGGATTATAATTTAATTCCTATGATACTTTTTGTTTAAATTATATACATTAATTTAATTACATTTTCATGATTATGTTTCTAGGGGCGACACCACAGAAAATATTGGTAAAGAAAATATAATTTATTGATTTTTTATTTCCGGTAGGTGCTTTGCCATTTGTTTTTGATTCCATTGATTATTTTATATTAGTTTATTTACATTTATTATCCAGAATTATTTTGCTAGTTACTTAGATTATAATGATTTGTTTTCCTTGATTTTATTATATATTAGCAATTTACATTATTAGGATTTTCCCCCCTTGATTATTTTTATAATAATTTTGGTTAGTTAAGTGTTATCATGAGAATATTTTAAATTTAGTTATTTACAGGAATATCATTTTATTCCTATGATCCTTTTTGTTTAAGTTATATACATTACTTTAATTTTGATGATTATGTTTCTAGGGGCGACACCGCAGAAAATATTGGTAAAGAAAATATAATTGACTGATTATTTATTTCCGGTAGGTGCTTCGCCATTTGTTTTTGATTCCATTGATTATTTTATATTAGTTTATTTACATTTATTTCTCATGATTATTTTATTTAATTGTTACTTAGATTATAATGTTTTGTTTTCCATGATTTTATTATATATTAGTTATGTACATTATTATGATTTTTTTTTCCTTGATTATTTTTATAATAATTTCGGATAGTTAACTTTAATTCTCATAAGAATATGTTTAATTTAGTTATTTACAGGATTATAATTTCATTCCTATGATCCTTTTTGTTTAAGTTATATACATTAATTTAATTTTCATGATTATGTTTCTAGGGGCGACATCGCAGACAATATTGGTAAAGAAAATATAATTGACTAATTATTTTTTTCTGGTAGGTGCTTCGCCAATTGTTTTTGATTCCATTGATTATTTTAATTTTGGTTAGTTAACTTTAATTCTCTTGAGAATATGTTTAGTTTAGTTCTTTACAGGATTATAATTTCATTCCTATGATCCTTTTTGTTTAAGTTATATACATTAATTTAATTTACATGATTATGTTTCTAGGGGCGATACCACAGAAAATAATGGTATAGAAAATATAATTTATTGATTATTTATTTCTAGTAGGTGCTTCGCCATTTGTTTTTGATTCCATTGATTATTTAATTTTAGTTTATTTACATTTATTATCCAGAATTATTTTTCTAGTTACTTAGATTATAATGATTTGTTTTCCATAATTTTATTATATATTAGTTATCTACATTATTATGATTTTTTTTCCTTGATTATTTTTATAATAATTTCGGTTAGTTAACTTCAATTCTCATGAGAATATGTTTAATTTAGTTATTTACAGGAGGATTATAATTTAATTCCTATGATACTTTTTGTTTAAGTTATATACATTAATTTAATTACATTTTCATGATTATGTTTCTAGGGGCGACACCACAGAAAATATTGGTAAAGAAAATATAATGTACTGATTATTTATTTCCGGTAGGTGCTTCGCCATTTGTTTTTGATTCCATTGATTATTTTATATTAGTTTATTTACATTTATTATCCAGAATTATTTTGCTAGTTACTTAGATTATAATGATTTGTTTTCCATGATTTTATTATATATTAGCAATTTACATTATTATGATTTTTTCCCCTTGATTATTTTTAATACTAATTTCGGTTAGTTAACTTCAATTCTCATGAGAATATGTTTAATTTAGTTATTTACAGGATTATAATTTCATTCCTATGATCCTTTTTGTTTAAGTTATATACATTAATTTGAGGGGGCCAGCAAGCCGACACGAACGGACGCCATCTTAATCAGCTCCCAAACTCTGCGGATAAAATCCACAAATATCAGCCTTTACATGACCCATCCAACATCATCACATACACAATCGGAGTCAGCACAACAAACTGCATCTCCAGATGCCTTTTTTTCAGCCACAAAGGCTGCAGAAACGGAGACGCAAGATCGGGGCCTACTATACCCCAACGATCCAGGGCCTCGAGGACCTGCTGAGCGGATACCCGGCAGAACACACAGACACATCCTACTCCCCGGACCTATCCAACGCTCAGGCTCACATACCAGCTATGGGACGCCGGTCACAAAAGACACAAGGTACGGCCGGGGGCAGGGATATTGGGACTCTGCTTCAAAAGCCCGCCCAGCCTAATCCCACACCCGCAGCATCTATGCCGGAGGTAACCCTGACATCTACCTCACCCCAACAACATCCAGAATCACCTGGGCTCCTTCAAGCACCAAAAACAAACCAGCAAGGGACTGCATCCCCAGGGCAGCACCAACCACCGCAGCTGGATATGACACACACCAAGGCACAACAAGGCCCAGACTTACAGGGACCCACATGGGCAACACAGCCTGAAAGGGAACCCAATCCACCTCAACCCAGGCCTGATATACCAGGGCACTCACAAGCACCGCTGCAACCGCTGATGGAGTCCCCAGATGACTCTGCACCAACCACCAAACGCGACTTAAAGCTCCTATTAGCAGACATCCACAAACTCCTTGCAGCTGACACAGCCCTCCTCAAGACCGAACTGCGCACGGTCACTGAAAAAGTGAGAGACACGCAGGCAGAAGTGGTGACAGTACACGCTCACATAATCACAATGGAAGACTCCATTAAACAAATCCAGCAACAACAAACGTACCTGTCATTCAAAGTGTCCAGCATGGAAGATAGACAACGCCGTTCTCACCTTAAAATCAGGGGCATCCCCGTGGAAATAACAGCCGAAGAGCTACCGCAATACACCAGATGCCTCCTAACTACAATCCTCCCACACACAGCGGTCAAGAAAATGACCATAGATGGGGTGTACCGCCTGCCTACCCCTCCCCACCTAAAGTTCCCAACAGGCAGAGACATTATTCTCAGATGCACCACAGTGCAAGACAAACTACATATAATGGCTGGGCTGAAAGGCAAGACACCACTGCTGTTCGAGAACTCATCCCTAGCATTCTTTCAGGACTTATCAAAAGCCACCCTAATGTGGCGCAAATCCTATGGACCACTCACTACAAAACTCCGAGCAGCAGGAATCGCATACAAGTGGGGCGCTAACGGGACACTGGAGGTAACCCGAGATGGCACCACCCATGTCCTGACCTCCGTGGAGGACGCACCTACCCTCCTAACCACCCTGAGACTACACAACCTGGCACAAGACCCCGGGAATGCCGCCCAGCTGGAACCAGGAGCCAGCGGATCACAGTACCCTGTACCGTGACTGATGTGCACAGATACCTCAGGATGGGTCAAAGAGACTGCTATACTCAATATATTTCAAGTTTTTATTGTGACTTTACCTATGTTTTCTTTTATTTTCTTGATTTGTTATCCCACGGTATAAATACCTAAACACTACGGACCACCGACGCACTGACCCTGGTAGAGGATACATAAGCTCCAAAACAAGGAGAGACAACACAATACACAACCAACCACAGGGCGACTAAAAATCTACCCCCCCCTGCAGCCAACAAGCCACCAACAACTAACAGCTCACCTCCACTAACGCAGACAGACAACAACATCCGGCACAACACAGGGAGCCTATTCATGACACATGGAACTGACACAAACCCGCAGCCCCACAACTCGAGTAAAAACTAAAACCCCACATAGAGAACCACCACCACCAGACTCATACTTGACGGGACCTGCTACACTGCACCATGCCCTATCTTAAACACAAAGAAGCACAAAACAATATAACACCTAAGTATGGATCACTAAGTTTTGTTTTAACATGTTACTGTTATACTAAAAATGTTATAGCTCGACCCAAAAGGTGCAAACCACAAACGACACAGAACTTCGACCTCACCAGTGCACCTACGTGGACGACTGTCTGTAAAATTATTGCACCAAAACCGAAAATAAAGATTTTAAAAAAAAATAAAAAATTATATACATTAATTTAATTACATTTGCATGACAATATTTTTCATTTAGTTATTTACAGGATTATAATTTAATTCCTATGATACTTTTTGTTTAAATTATATACATTAATTTAATTACATTTTCATGATTATGTTTCTAGGGGCGACACCACAGAAAATATTGGTAAAGAAAATATAATTTATTGATTTTTTATTTCCGGTAGGTGCTTTGCCATTTGTTTTTGATTCCATTGATTATTTTATATTAGTTTATTTACATTTATTATCCAGAATTATTTTGCTAGTTACTTAGATTATAATGATTTGTTTTCCTTGATTTTATTATATATTAGCAATTTACATTATTAGGATTTTCCCCCCTTGATTATTTTTATAATAATTTTGGTTAGTTAAGTGTTATTATCATGAGAATATTTTAAATTTAGTTATTTACAGGAATATCATTTTATTCCTATGATCCTTTTTGTTTAAGTTATATACATTACTTTAATTTTGATGATTATGTTTCTAGGGGCGACACCGCAGAAAATATTGGTAAAGAAAATATAATTGACTGATTATTTATTTCCGGTAGGTGCTTCGCCATTTGTTTTTGATTCCATTGATTATTTTATATTAGTTTATTTACATTTATTTCTCATGATTATTTTATTTAATTGTTACTTAGATTATAATGTTTTGTTTTCCATGATTTTATTATATATTAGTTATGTACATTATTATGATTTTTTTTTCCTTGATTATTTTTATAATAATTTCGGATAGTTAACTTTAATTCTCATAAGAATATGTTTAATTTAGTTATTTACAGGATTATAATTTCATTCCTATGATCCTTTTTGTTTAAGTTATATACATTAATTTAATTTTCATGATTATGTTTCTAGGGGCGACATCGCAGAAAATATTGGTAAAGAAAATATAATTGACTAATTATTTTTTTCTGGTAGGTGCTTCGCCAATTGTTTTTGATTCCATTGATTATTTTAATTTTGGTTAGTTAACTTTAATTCTCTTGAGAATATGTTTAGTTTAGTTCTTTACAGGATTATAATTTCATTCCTATGATCCTTTTTGTTTAAGTTATATACATCAATTTAATTTACATGATTATGTTTCTAGGGGCGATACCACAGAAAATAATGGTATAGAAAATATAATTTATTGATTATTTATTTCTAGTAGGTGCTTCGCCATTTGTTTTTGATTCCATTGATTATTTAATTTTAGTTTATTTACATTTATTATCCAGAATTATTTTTCTAGTTACTTAGATTATAATGATTTGTTTTCCATAATTTTATTATATATTAGTTATCTACATTATTATGATTTTTTTTCCTTGATTATTTTTATAATAATTTCGGTTAGTTAACTTCAATTCTCATGAGAATATGTTTAATTTAGTTATTTACAGGAGGATTATAATTTAATTCCTATGATACTTTTTGTTTAAGTTATATACATTAATTTAATTACATTTTCATGATTATGTTTCTAGGGGCGACACCACAGAAAATATTGGTAAAGAAAATATAATGTACTGATTATTTATTTCCGGTAGGTGCTTCGCCATTTGTTTTTGATTCCATTGATTATTTTATATTAGTTTATTTACATTTATTATCCAGAATTATTTTGCTAGTTACTTAGATTATAATGATTTGTTTTCCATGATTTTATTATATATTAGCAATTTACATTATTATGATTTTTTCCCCTTGATTATTTTTAATACTAATTTCGGTTAGTTAACTTCAATTCTCATGAGAATATGTTTAATTTAGTTATTTACAGGATTATAATTTCATTCCTATGATCCTTTTTGTTTAAGTTATATACATTAATTTGAGGGGGCCAGCAAGCCGACACGAACGGACGCCATCTTAATCAGCTCCCAAACTCTGCGGATAAAATCCACAAATATCAGCCTTTACATGACCCATCCAACATCGTCACATACACAATCGGAGTCAGCACAACAAACTGCATCTCCAGATGCCTTTTTTTCAGCCACAAAGGCTGCAGAAACGGAGACGCAAGATCGGGGCCTACTATACCCCAACGATCCAGGGCCTCGAGGACCTGCTGAGCGGATACCCGGCAGAGCACACAGACACATCCTACTCCCCGGACCTATCCAACGCTCAGGCTCACATACCAGCTATGGGACGCCGGTCACAAAAGACACAAGGTACGGCCGGGGGCAGGGATATTGGGACTCTGCTTCAAAAGCCCGCCCAGCCTAATCCCACACCCGCAGCATCTATGCCGGAGGTAACCCTGACATCTACCTCACCCCAACAACATCCAGAATCACCTGGGCTCCTTCAAGCACCAAAAACAAACCAGCAAGGGACTGCATCCCCAGGGCAGCACCAACCACCGCAGCTGGATATGACACACACCAAGGCACAACAAGGCCCAGACTTACAGGGACCCACATGGGCAACACAGCCTGAAAGGGAACCCAATCCACCTCAACCCAGGCCTGATATACCAGGGCACTCACAAGCACCGCTGCAACCGCTGATGGAGTCCCCAGATGACTCTGCACCAACCACCAAACGCGACTTAAAGCTCCTATTAGCAGACATCCACAAACTCCTTGCAGCTGACACAGCCCTCCTCAAGACCGAACTGCGCACGGTCACTGAAAAAGTGAGAGACACGCAGGCAGAAGTGGTGACAGTACACGCTCACATAATCACAATGGAAGACTCCATTAAACAAATCCAGCAACAACAAACGTACCTGTCATTCAAAGTGTCCAGCATGGAAGATAGACAACGCCGTTCTCACCTTAAAATCAGGGGCATCCCCGTGGAAATAACAGCCGAAGAGCTACCGCAATACACCAGACGCCTCCTAGCTACAATCCTCCCACACACAGCGGTCAAGAAAATGACCATAGATGGGGTGTACCGCCTGCCTACCCCTCCCCACCTAAAGTTCCCAACAGGCAGAGACGTTATTCTCAGATGCACCACAGTGCAAGACAAACTACATATAATGGCTGGGCTGAAAGGCAAGACACCACTGCTGTTCGAGAACTCATCCCTAGCATTCTTTCAGGACTTATCAAAAGCCACCCTAATGTGGCGCAAATCCTATGGACCACTCACTACAAAACTCCGAGCAGCAGGAATCGCATACAAGTGGGGCGCTAACGGGACACTGGAGGTAACCCGAGATGGCACCACCCATGTCCTGACCTCCGTGGAGGACGCACCTACCCTCCTAACCACCCTGAGACTACACAACCTGGCACAAGACCCCGGGAATGCCGCCCAGCTGGAACCAGGACCAAGCGGATCACAGTACCCTGTACCGTGACTGATGTGCACAGATACCTCAGGATGGGTCAAAGAGACTGCTATACTCAATATATTTCAAGTTTTTATTGTGACTTTACCTATGTTTTCTTTTATTTTCTTGATTTGTTAACCCACGGTATAAATACCTAAACACTACGGACCACCGACGCACTGACCCTGGTAGAGGATACATAAGCTCCAAAACAAGGAGAGACAACACAATACACAACCAACCACAGGGCGACTAAAAATCTACCCCCCCCTGCAGCCAACAAGCCACCAACAACTAACAGCTCACCTCCACTAACGCAGACAGACAACAACATCCGGCACAACACAGGGAGCCTATTCATGACACATGGAACTGACACAAACCCGCAGCCCCACAACTCGAGTAAAAACTAAAACCCCACATAGAGAACCACCACCACCAGACTCATACTTGACGGGACCTGCTACACTGCACCATGCCCTATCTTAAACACAAAGAAGCACAAAACAATATAACACCTAAGTATGGATCACTAAGTTTTGTTTTAACATGTTACTGTTATACTAAAAATGTTATAGCTCGACCCAAAAGGTGCAAACCACAAACGACACAGAACTTCGACCTCACTAGTGCACCTACGTGGACGACTGTCTGTAAAATTATTGCACCAAAACCGAAAATAAAGATTTTTAAAAAAAATAAAAAAATTATATACATTCATTTAATTACATTTGCATGACAATATTTTTCATTTAGTTATTTACAGGATTATAATTTAATTCCTATGATACTTTTTGTTTAAGTTATATACATTAATTTAATTACATTTTCATGATTATGTTTCTAGGGGCGACACCACAGAAAATATTGGTAAAGAAAATATAATTTATTGATTTTTTATTTCCGGTAGGTGCTTTGCCATTTGTTTTTGATTCCATTGATTATTTTATATTAGTTTATTTACATTTATTATCCAGAATTATTTTGCTAGTTACTTAGATTATAATGATTTGTTTTCCTTGATTTTATTATATATTAGCAATTTACATTATTAGGATTTTCCCCCCTTGATTATTTTTATAATAATTTTGGTTAGTTAAGTGTTATTATCATGAGAATATTTTAAATTTAGTTATTTACAGGAATATCATTTTATTCCTATGATCCTTTTTGTTTAAGTTATATACATTACTTTAATTTTGATGATTATGTTTCTAGGGGCGACACCGCAGAAAATATTGGTAAAGAAAATATAATTGACTGATTATTTATTTCCGGTAGGTGCTTCGCCATTTGTTTTTGATTCCATTGATTATTTTATATTAGTTTATTTACATTTATTTCTCATGATTATTTTATTTAATTGTTACTTAGATTATAATGTTTTGTTTTCCATGATTTTATTATATATTAGTTATGTACATTATTATGATTTTTTTTTCCTTGATTATTTTTATAATAATTTCGGATAGTTAACTTTAATTCTCATAAGAATATGTTTAATTTAGTTATTTACAGGATTATAATTTCATTCCTATGATCCTTTTTGTTTAAGTTATATACATTAATTTAATTTTCATGATTATGTTTCTAGGGGCGACATCGCAGAAAATATTGGTAAAGAAAATATAATTGACTAATTATTTTTTTCTGGTAGGTGCTTCGCCAATTGTTTTTGATTCCATTGATTATTTTAATTTTGGTTAGTTAACTTTAATTCTCTTGAGAATATGTTTAGTTTAGTTCTTTACAGGATTATAATTTCATTCCTATGATCCTTTTTGTTTAAGTTATATACATTAATTTAATTTACATGATTATGTTTCTAGGGGCGATACCACAGAAAATAATGGTATAGAAAATATAATTTATTGATTATTTATTTCTAGTAGGTGCTTCGCCATTTGTTTTTGATTCCATTGATTATTTTATTTTAGTTTATTTACATTTATTATCCAGAATTATTTTTCTAGTTACTTAGATTATAATGATTTGTTTTCCATAATTTTATTATATATTAGTTATCTACATTATTATGATTTTTTTTCCTTGATTATTTTTATAATAATTTCGGTTAGTTAACTTCAATTCTCATGAGAATATGTTTAATTTAGTTATTTACAGGAGGATTATAATTTAATTCCTATGATACTTTTTGTTTAAGTTATATACATTAATTTAATTACATTTTCATGATTATGTTTCTAGGGGCGACACCACAGAAAATATTGGTAAAGAAAATATAATGTACTGATTATTTATTTCCGGTAGGTGCTTCGCCATTTGTTTTTGATTCCATTGATTATTTTATATTAGTTTATTTACATTTATTATCCAGAATTATTTTGCTAGTTACTTAGATTATAATGATTTGTTTTCCATGATTTTATTATATATTAGCAATTTACATTATTATGATTTTTTCCCCTTGATTATTTTTAATACTAATTTCGGTTAGTTAACTTCAATTCTCATGAGAATATGTTTAATTTAGTTATTTACAGGATTATAATTTCATTCCTATGATCCTTTTTGTTTAAGTTATATACATTAATTTGAGGGGGCCAGCAAGCCGACACGAACGGACGCCATCTTAATCAGCTCCCAAACTCTGCGGATAAAATCCACAAATATCAGCCTTTACATGACCCATCCAACATCGTCACATACACAATCGGAGTCAGCACAACAAACTGCATCTCCAGATGCCTTTTTTTCAGCCACAAAGGCTGCAGAAACGGAGACGCAAGATCGGGGCCTACTATACCCCAACGATCCAGGGCCTCGAGGACCTGCTGAGCGGATACCCGGCAGAACACACAGACACATCCTACTCCCCGGACCTATCCAACGCTCAGGCTCACATAGCAGCTATTGGACGCCGGTCACAAAAGACACAAGGTACGGCCGGGGGCAGGGATATTGGGACTCTGCTTCAAAAGCCCGCCCAGCCTAATCCCACACCCGCAGCATCTATGCTGGAGGTAACCCTGACATCTACCTCACCCCAACAACATCCAGAATCACCTGGGCTCCTTCAAGCACCAAAAACAAACCAGCAAGGGACTGCATCCCCAGGGCAGCACCAACCACCGCAGCTGGATATGACACACACCAAGGCACAACAAGGCCCAGACTTACAGGGACCCACATGGGCAACACAGCCTGAAAGGGAACCCAATCCACCTCAACCCAGGCCTGATATACCAGGGCACTCACAAGCACCGATGCAACCGCTGATGGAGTCCCCAGATGACTCTGCACCAACCACCAAACGCGACTTAAAGCTCCTATTAGCAGACATCCACAAACTCCTTGCAGCTGACACAGCCCTCCTCAAGACCGAACTGCGCACGGTCACTGAAAAAGTGAGAGACACGCAGGCAGAAGTGGTGACAGTACACGCTCACATAATCACAATGGAAGACTCCATTAAACAAATCCAGCAACAACAAACGTACCTGTCATTCAAAGTGTCCAGCATGGAAGATAGACAACGCCGTTCTCACCTTAAAATCAGGGGCATCCCCGTGGAAATAACAGCCGAAGAGCTACCGCAATACACCAGACGCCTCCTAGCTACAATCCTCCCACACACAGCGGTCAAGAAAATGACCATAGATGGGGTGTACCGCCTGCCTACCCCTCCCCACCTAAAGTTCCCAACAGGCAGAGACGTTATTCTCAGATGCACCACAGTGCAAGACAAACTACATATAATGGCTGGGCTGAAAGGCAAGACACCACTGCTGTTCGAGAACTCATCCCTAGCATTCTTTCAGGACTTATCAAAAGCCACCCTAATGTGGCGCAAATCCTATGGACCACTCACTACAAAACTCCGAGCAGCAGGAATCGCATACAAGTGGGGCGCTAACGGGACACTGGAGGTAACCCGAGATGGCACCACCCATGTCCTGACCTCCGTGGAGGACGCACCTACCCTCCTAACCACCCTGAGACTACACAACCTGGCACAAGACCCCGGGAATGCCGCCCAGCTGGAACCAGGACCCAGCGGATCACAGTACCCTGTACCGTGACTGATGTGCACAGATACCTCAGGATGGGTCAAAGAGACTGCTATACTCAATATATTTCAAGTTTTTATTGTGACTTTACCTATGTTTTCTTTTATTTTCTTGATTTGTTAACCCACGGTATAAATACCTAAACACTACGGACCACCGACGCACTGACCCTGGTAGAGGATACATAAGCTCCAAAACAAGGAGAGACAACACAATACACAACCAACCACAGGGCGACTAAAAATCTACCCCCCCCTGCAGCCAACAAGCCACCAACAACTAACAGCTCACCTCCACTAACGCAGACAGACAACAACATCCGGCACAACACAGGGAGCCTATTCATGACACATGGAACTGACACAAACCCGCAGCCCCACAACTCGAGTAAAAACTAAAACCCCACATAGAGAACCACCACCACCAGACTCATACTTGACGGGACCTGCTACACTGCACCATGCCCTATCTTAAACACAAAGAAGCACAAAACAATATAACACCTAAGTATGGATCACTAAGTTTTGTTTTAACATGTTACTGTTATACTAAAAATGTTATAGCTCGACCCAAAAGGTGCAAACCACAAACGACACAGAACTTCGACCTCACTAGTGCACCTACGTGGACGACTGTCTGTAAAATTATTGCACCAAAACCGAAAATAAAGATTTAAAAAAAAAATAAAAAAATTATATACATTAATTTAATTACATTTGCATGACAATATTTTTCATTTAGTTATTTACAGGATTATAATTTAATTCCTATGATACTTTTTGTTTAAATTATATACATTAATTTAATTACATTTTCATGATTATGTTTCTAGGGGCGACACCACAGAAAATATTGGTAAAGAAAATATAATTTATTGATTTTTTATTTCCGGTAGGTGCTTTGCCATTTGTTTTTGATTCCATTGATTATTTTATATTAGTTTATTTACATTTATTATCCAGAATTATTTTGCTAGTTACTTAGATTATAATGATTTGTTTTCCTTGATTTTATTATATATTAGCAATTTACATTATTAGGATTTTCCCCCCTTGATTATTTTTATAATAATTTTGGTTAGTTAAGTGTTATTATCATGAGAATATTTTAAATTTAGTTATTTACAGGAATATCATTTTATTCCTATGATCCTTTTTGTTTAAGTTATATACATTACTTTAATTTTGATGATTATGTTTCTAGGGGCGACACCGCAGAAAATATTGGTAAAGAAAATATAATTGACTGATTATTTATTTCCGGTAGGTGCTTCGCCATTTGTTTTTGATTCCATTGATTATTTTATATTAGTTTATTTACATTTATTTCTCATGATTATTTTATTTAATTGTTACTTAGATTATAATGTTTTGTTTTCCATGATTTTATTATATATTAGTTATGTACATTATTATGATTTTTTTTTCCTTGATTATTTTTATAATAATTTCGGATAGTTAACTTTAATTCTCATAAGAATATGTTTAATTTAGTTATTTACAGGATTATAATTTCATTCCTATGATCCTTTTTGTTTAAGTTATATACATTAATTTAATTTTCATGATTATGTTTCTAGGGGCGACATCGCAGAAAATATTGGTAAAGAAAATATAATTGACTAATTATTTTTTTCTGGTAGGTGCTTCGCCAATTGTTTTTGATTCCATTGATTATTTTAATTTTGGTTAGTTAACTTTAATTCTCTTGAGAATATGTTTAGTTTAGTTCTTTACAGGATTATAATTTCATTCCTATGATCCTTTTTGTTTAAGTTATATACATTAATTTAATTTACATGATTATGTTTCTAGGGGCGATACCACAGAAAATAATGGTATAGAAAATATAATTTATTGATTATTTATTTCTAGTAGGTGCTTCGCCATTTGTTTTTGATTCCATTGATTATTTTATTTTAGTTTATTTACATTTATTATCCAGAATTATTTTTCTAGTTACTTAGATTATAATGATTTGTTTTCCATAATTTTATTATATATTAGTTATCTACATTATTATGATTTTTTTTCCTTGATTATTTTTATAATAATTTCGGTTAGTTAACTTCAATTCTCATGAGAATATGTTTAATTTAGTTATTTACAGGAGGATTATAATTTAATTCCTATGATACTTTTTGTTTAAGTTATATACATTAATTTAATTACATTTTCATGATTATGTTTCTAGGGGCGACACCACAGAAAATATTGGTAAAGAAAATATAATGTACTGATTATTTATTTCCGGTAGGTGCTTCGCCATTTGTTTTTGATTCCATTGATTATTTTATATTAGTTTATTTACATTTATTATCCAGAATTATTTTGCTAGTTACTTAGATTATAATGATTTGTTTTCCATGATTTTATTATATATTAGCAATTTACATTATTATGATTTTTTCCCCTTGATTATTTTTAATACTAATTTCGGTTAGTTAACTTCAATTCTCATGAGAATATGTTTAATTTAGTTATTTACAGGATTATAATTTCATTCCTATGATCCTTTTTGTTTAAGTTATATACATTAATTTGAGGGGGCCAGCAAGCCGACACGAACGGACGCCATCTTAATCAGCTCCCAAACTCTGCGGATAAAATCCACAAATATCAGCCTTTACATGACCCATCCAACATCGTCACATACACAATCGGAGTCAGCACAACAAACTGCATCTCCAGATGCCTTTTTTTCAGCCACAAAGGCTGCAGAAACGGAGACGCAAGATCGGGGCCTACTATACCCCAACGATCCAGGGCCTCGAGGACCTGCTGAGCGGATACCCGGCAGAACACACAGACACATCCTACTCCCCGGACCTATCCAACGCTCAGGCTCACATAGCAGCTATTGGACGCCGGTCACAAAAGACACAAGGTACGGCCGGGGGCAGGGATATTGGGACTCTGCTTCAAAAGCCCGCCCAGCCTAATCCCACACCCGCAGCATCTATGCTGGAGGTAACCCTGACATCTACCTCACCCCAACAACATCCAGAATCACCTGGGCTCCTTCAAGCACCAAAAACAAACCAGCAAGGGACTGCATCCCCAGGGCAGCACCAACCACCGCAGCTGGATATGACACACACCAAGGCACAACAAGGCCCAGACTTACAGGGACCCACATGGGCAACACAGCCTGAAAGGGAACCCAATCCACCTCAACCCAGGCCTGATATACCAGGGCACTCACAAGCACCGCTGCAACCGCTGATGGAGTCCCCAGATGACTCTGCACCAACCACCAAACGCGACTTAAAGCTCCTATTAGCAGACATCCACAAACTCCTTGCAGCTGACACAGCCCTCCTCAAGACCGAACTGCGCACGGTCACTGAAAAAGTGAGAGACACGCAGGCAGAAGTGGTGACAGTACACGCTCACATAATCACAATGGAAGACTCCATTAAACAAATCCAGCAACAACAAACGTACCTGTCATTCAAAGTGTCCAGCATGGAAGATAGACAACGCCGTTCTCACCTTAAAATCAGGGGCATCCCCGTGGAAATAACAGCCGAAGAGCTACCGCAATACACCAGACGCCTCCTAGCTACAATCCTCCCACACACAGCGGTCAAGAAAATGACCATAGATGGGGTGTACCGCCTGCCTACCCCTCCCCACCTAAAGTTCCCAACAGGCAGAGACGTTATTCTCAGATGCACCACAGTGCAAGACAAACTACATATAATGGCTGGGCTGAAAGGCAAGACACCACTGCTGTTCGAGAACTCATCCCTAGCATTCTTTCAGGACTTATCAAAAGCCACCCTAATGTGGCGCAAATCCTATGGACCACTCACTACAAAACTCCGAGCAGCAGGAATCGCATACAAGTGGGGCGCTAACGGGACACTGGAGGTAACCCGAGATGGCACCACCCATGTCCTGACCTCCGTGGAGGACGCACCTACCCTCCTAACCACCCTGAGACTACACAACCTGGCACAAGACCCCGGGAATGCCGCCCAGCTGGAACCAGGACCCAGCGGATCACAGTACCCTGTACCGTGACTGATGTGCACAGATACCTCAGGATGGGTCAAAGAGACTGCTATACTCAATATATTTCAAGTTTTTATTGTGACTTTACCTATGTTTTCTTTTATTTTCTTGATTTGTTAACCCACGGTATAAATACCTAAACACTACGGACCACCGACGCACTGACCCTGGTAGAGGATACATAAGCTCCAAAACAAGGAGAGACAACACAATACACAACCAACCACAGGGCGACTAAAAATCTACCCCCCCCCTGCAGCCCCCTCGGTTAGGGGTAACCACCCCAACAAGCCACCAACAACTAACAGCTCACCTCCACTAACGCAGCCAGACAACAACATCCGGCACAACACAGGGAGCCTAATCATGACACATGGAACTGACACAAACCCGCAGCCCCACAACTCGAGTAAAAACTAAAACCCCACATAGAGAACCACCACCACCAGACTCATTCTTGACGGGACCTGCTACACTGCACCATGCCCTATCTTAAACACAAAGAAGCACAAAACAATATAACACCTAAGTATGGATCACTAAGTTTTGTTTTAACATGTTACTGTTATACTAAAAATGTAATAGCTCAACCCAAAAGGTGCAAACCACAAACGACACAGAACTTCGACCTCACTAGTGCACCTACGTGCACGACTGTCTGTAAAATTATTGCACCAAAACCGAAAATAAAGATTTAAAAAAAATAAAAAAATTATATACATTAATTTAATTACATTTTCATGACAATATTTTTCATTTAGTTATTTACAGGATTATAATTTAATTCCTATGATACTTTTTGTTTAAGTTATATACATTAATTTAATTACATTTTCATGATTATGTTTCTAGGGGCGACACCACAGAAAATATTGGTAAAGAAAATATAATTTATTGATTTTTTATTTCCGGTAGGTGCTTTGCCATTTGTTTTTGATTCCATTGATTATTTTATATTAGTTTATTTACATTTATTATCCAGAATTTTTTTGCTAGTTACTTAGATTATAATGATTTGTTTTCCTTGATTTTATTATATATTAGCAATTTACATTATTATGATTTCCCCCCCTTGATTATTTTTATAATAATTTTGGTTAGTTAAGTGTTATTATCATGAGAATATTTTAAATTTAGTTATTTACAGGAATATAATTTTATTCCTATGATCCTTTTTGTTTAAGTTATATACATTAATTTAATTTTGATGATTATGTTTCTAGGGGCGACACCGCAGAAAATATTGGTAAAGAAAATATAATTGACTGATTATTTATTTCCGGTAGGTGCTTCGCCATTTGTTTTTGATTCCATTGATTATTTTATATTAGTTTATTTACATTTATTTCTCATGATTATTTTATTTAATTGTTACTTAGATTATAATGTTTTGTTTTCCATGATTTTATTATATATTAGTTATGTACATTATTATGATTTTTTTTCCTTGATTATTTTCATAATAATTTCGGATAGTTAACTTTAATTCTCATAAGAATATGTTTAATTTAGTTATTTACAGGATTATAATTTCATTCCTATGATCCTTTTTGTTTAAGTTATATACATTAATTTAATTTTCATGATTATGTTTCTAGGGGCGACATCGTAGAAAATATTGGTAAAGAAAATATAATTGACTAATTATTTTTTTCTGGTAGGTGCTTCGCCAATTGTTTTTGATTCCATTGATTATTTTAATTTTGGTTAGTTAACTTTAATTCTCTTGAGAATATGTTTAGTTTAGTTCTTTACAGGATTATAATTTCATTCCTATGATCCTTTTTGTTTAAGTTATATACATTAATTTAATTTACATGATTATGTTTCTAGGGGCGATACCACAGAAAATAATGGTATAGAAAATATAATTTATTGATTATTTATTTCTAGTAGGTGCTTCGCCATTTGTTTTTGATTCCATTGATTATTTTATTTTAGTTTATTTACATTTATTATCCAGAATTATTTTTCTAGTTACTTAGATTATAATGATTTGTTTTCCATAATTTTATTATATATTAGTTATCTACATTATTTTTTTTTTATTTTTTTTTATTTTTTTTATTTCAGTTTTGTAAATGGTACAATAACAATTCTTAGGCATAGTGGTTCATTCAGTCAACATGACAGGGTATCAAATATTTTCATTTGTGTACTGTACATTTCAGCGTCTTATATATACTATGGTCAAACATTTGTAAGGTGTTGTCTGCGAACGGCCTGAACTTCGTGGTTCAGTTATCAGATGGAGTGTTTTCGTAGGTACTGAATCCATGGGTCCCATATATGTGTGTATTCCTGGTATTGGTGTGTTAATGAGTAGCATGTTTCTTCCAGATTTCTAATAGTTTCTACCTTTTGTAACCATTCCCGTGTAGTGGGTGTCTGTGGTTGTTTCCAGAGGGCCGGGATGAGTTGGTTGGCTGCTGTGATGAGATGTATCAAAAGTGTTTTCTCGTGTTTATGCATTTCTAGGGGTGGTAGGAGAAAGATGTATGTGTCTGGATGTAGGGGGATGTTCATCCTGAAGATCTTGTACAGTGCCCCTGAGATACGCGTCCAGTATTTGCGGATCTCAGGACAGGTCCACCATATGTGCGCGGTTGTGCTTTTGGTTTGCTGGCATCTCCAACATCTGTCTACAGTTGTGGGAAAAAGATGGTGAAGTTTTGACGGTGTATAGTGCCACCTGGCTATCCGTTTGTAGTTACTTTCCTGTGCTATCGTATTTCTAGAAGTTTTGTGTATTTGTCTGAAAATCTGTTTCCATTTGTTTTTGGGTATCTCTATCTGTAGTTCCCTTTCCCAAGTGGTGGTAAACGTTGGTAGATTGTGGGTAGTTGTTGCTTGGATAATAGTGTACATTAGTGTGATGTGTTTCTTTTTGATATCCTGACTGGAGCAATGGTGTTCAAATGCCGTTTGTGACCTGCTCTGTCTCTGTGTTAGTGGTCCTGAGTGTACGAAGTGCTTTAGTTGGTTGTAATGGAACTTTTGTATCACAGTTGGGGATTCGATTAGGTCCTGTATTGGTTTGATCTGCTGTTCCCCAGATTCCTCTAGAATGTCTTGCAACGAGAGGTATGTGCTCGTGCAAAAGGGTTTTAGAGCCTTACCATCTGCCCCTGGTTGGAAGAGTGGGTTATGTGAGATCGGGTAGAGTGGGGACGGATAAGGTGAGATAAGTTCGTTTGGCTTGAGGGTCTCCCAAATGCGCAAGGTGGGTGTAATCGTGGGATGCGGGCCCTGTATCAGTAGAGGTTGTCCTGTTTTGTGCCATGGAATTGTGTATATGGGTGCTCGGAAGAAAGTGCCTTCGATGGTTACCCATTGTTTCATAGTGTTAGTGCTTGACCAATCATAGAGTCTGGTCAGGTGGACCGCTTTATAGTATCTGCCTATATCGGATAGGCCTAGGCCCCCCTCATCTTTTGGGCGTGTGAGTAGTGTATGCGCTAAACGAGGGCTTTTGTGCGACCAGATGAAGATCGTGAATAATTTGCGTATTGTGCTGAACCATGCCTTTGGTATCGTTATGGGGAGTACCTGAAGCATGTACAGGATCCTGGGCAGGACATTCATTTTTAGAATGTTTAGCCTGCAGAACCACCCAAATTGTGGCTTATTCCAGGCTATAAGATCTGATTGGATTGCTTTTTGTAGGTTTGGGAAGTTGCTGTCAAATAGGCGTGCTGTATCTCTGGTGATGTGTATTCCTAGATATTTTATACTATGTGGGGCCCACTCAAATTGATATTCACGTTTCAGTACTGTTGCGGTGTTTGCATGTACGTTTATTGGAAGGATTTCACATTTAGTGAGATTTGCCTTGAAGTTAGAAATGTAACTGTATTTATTCATTTCTTCCATCAGGTGTGGTAGTGATTCTAGCGGGTGTGAGATTGAGAAGAGCATATCGTCCGCAAATGCGGCTATTTTATGGTCTTGTTGACCCGCATTAATGCCTCTAATGTTGATGTTATCCCGTATACCTTGGAGGAATGGCTCTAAGACAATAACAAAGAGGAGAGGGGAGAGGGGGCACCCCTGCCTAGTGCCATTGGAGATTGGCACGCTATCTGATAACTGTCCATTAACTCTAATGTTGGCTGTGGGATTTGAATAGATTGCTTTAATCCATTTTTGCCAGTTAGGGCCAAAGCCCAAGTATTGGAGCGTGTGTAGCATTAGGGCCCAATCCACTCTGTCAAATGCTTTTTCCGCATCTATGGACAAGAGTAGACTGGATTCTTCCGAGCGCGCGGCTTGGTGTATTAAGTTTATGATTTTCGTGGTATTATTTTTTGCTTCCCTACCGGGTACGAAGCCTGATTGATCTGCATTTATTATTCCCGGTAGTAGGGGGCGGAGCCTGTTGGCCAGGATTTTAGTAAAGAGTTTGAGATCTACATTTATCAAGGAGATCGGTCTATAACTACCGCATTGGGATAAGTCTTTGCCTGGTTTCGGGATAAGTGTGATTGTAGCATTTAACGCTTGAGGGGGAAGTGAGGTGCCTTGAAGAAGGGAATTAAAAGATTTTGTAAAATGTGGGATGAGGGTGGTGGCGTATGTTTTATAATATTTCGTTGTAAACCCATCAGGGCCTGGGCTTTTCCCTATCGGGAGGTTTTTAATCGTGTTTCGGCATTCTTCCGTTGTGATTGGGTACTCTAGAGTTTCGCTCAAATTGGTCGGTAGTGTAGTATGTATTCTGTTCTCGAGGAAGCTCTGAATGTCCCGGGTCGATGGGGGTGTTTGTCTTAGGTTGTATAGGGAACGATAGTATTCCTGAAATGCTTTGGCTATGTCTGTTACAAGGTGGGAGATGTTCCCCTTTTTATCCCTTATGCACGGTATGAAAGTGTTTTCTCTCTGTTTTTTGAGTGCATTGGCTAAGAAAACGCCCACTTTTCCCTCCTTGTGCATAGTAGAGGCTACGTGTCTTTGCTATTGCGTATTTTGTGCGGACGTTCAGGATTGTGTTGAGTTCTGTTCGTTTCTCCAAAAGTCTTTTGTATAGGGGTAGTGTGTCGTTTCGGGCGTGAGCTTCTTCTAGTTCTCTGATGTCTTTTGTTAGTTGTGTCACCTTTGTCTCACGTTGTTTTTTGTGTCTGGATGCTATTTGTATAATTGTTCCTCTAATAGTACTTTTGTGTGCTTCCCATACGATGGGGTGTGGTGTTTCCGCTCTAGTGTTTGTTTCAAAGTAATGAACCAAATGTTCATCTATTTGAGTCCGTATTACTTGATCGTTAAGTAGGTTGTCGTTTAGTTTCCATTGAGCCCTAGTGGGGTGTAGGGTGGGTATTGTCATCGACATGGACAGTGGGGCGTGGTCCGACCATGTTATAGGGGCATATTCGCAAGTCTTGATAAGGTTCAGGAATCTATGTGGGGTAAAGAGCATATCTATTCTTGAGTATGTTTTCGATGAGTGTGAGTAAAATGAGTAGTTTCTGCTATTAGGGTGGAGTACCCGCCAGGTGTCATATAGTTGGTGTGTGTCTAGGAGTTTTTGCACTTGGTTTCTCGTTGAAGTCTGATAGGATCGGGCTTGAGAGGTGGTATCCAGTATCCCATCTAGTGAGACATTAAGGTCCCCACCCAATATTAGTAGACCCTCTGAGAATGTTTCTAACTTGTGAAGTATTTTGCGTAGAGTGGGGGCTTGTTTCCTGTTTGGGAGGTACACATTAGCTAGGGTTGTGGTAGTATTTCCTATTCGTCCTTTTAGGAAAATGTATCTGCCTCCCTCATCTGAGAAATGTTCTTTGTACGTGAAGGGTAGTCGTGAGGAGAGTAGGATCGCAACTCCCCTTGATTTTGAGCCACTATAGTTACTGAAGTAACCATTGGTGTAGGGTTTCGATCTGAGAGTGGGGGCTGAGTCTTTACGGAAGTGTGTTTCTTGTATATAAATGATGTCTGCTTTTTGCCTGTGGTAGTCTGCCAGTGCTTTGTGTCTTTTCTCGGGTGTGTTGAGGCCCTTAGTGTTGTGTGTAAGTATTTTTATGGTTGTCATTGTTTTGCTGTAGGACTTGTTGCGTAATCCTTATGACGTTTGTGTGGGCTTGTAGTGTAGACTGATTTAATTAGAGTGTGTGTTCTGTGTGTTTAGCCTTATGTTCAGCAAGTTCGCACAGACACCTACAGTACACAGCTGTACAGTTATTAAGTTTGTTAAACAATAAATATAAAACAGTAGTTAAAACAATATGATTTAAAACAGTAATCACATATGAAACCAGAGACCGTCTGTAGTTCCCTTCTGGTGTTCCTGTGGGTTGTCGGTCAACTATGTACAATGGTATGATACAAGTGAGTATCTAGGAGAGTGGTGCTTCTTACTTCGGAAGGGTGGCACTCTCCTGTGGGTGGAATTCACTGGTGTCTGCCCCTGAGATGACCCTGTATCTGCAGTGGGCTATGTTGGATGACACCGTGTTTCGTGTCGAGGGTGGTGCGTCTGCGTTAGTGTATAGTTTAAATATTGAATGGTTGTCGTCTATCGGCGAGATGGTTTCGTGTTGTGTAAGGTTTCTGTTAATTTCTATTTTTTGTAGTAGTGTTAGTAGCTGGTCGGGTGGAGCTTGCGGGCGAGGTCGCTTATTCCGTTTGTCTGTTTGGAGGAGGATATTTGCGTGGGATAGCGTGGGTGTAGTGGGGAGTGGGGAGCGTGTGGTTATCTGTGTGTTTGTTGTGCAATCCCAGATGGACTGTGAGCTGTACGATTGTAGGTGGTTGTCTTGCGTAGTTATTTGTGTTCTCGTCTTTGTGTGGGCCTAGCGTCTCTTTAGGGTCTAGTTTAGTAGTGTCTCTGTTTTGTGTGTCTGAGTATCGTCTTTGAGGGTCGACCTAGAACAGCTGAATGTCTCGTGGTTTTGGTTCAGAGTGTATAGGTCGCGTGTAACATCTGAGTCATACTGCTCAAATAAGTATGGTCTTACTTAATCTTGTGCATTAGACCCAGTATGGTGCTACAGCCTAAATATCTTTGACTTATGCAAGGAGACAGTATATAAATTATAAAAATCATACGACCTGTGCAGGAGCCTCACTCAATTTATCTTTCAGCAATGTTTTTTATGGTTTTTTTTTTTTTGGTTTTTTTTTATGTTTTTGTTGTGTTCAGTCTCTGAGTCCCATTTTCAAGTTTTTTCGGCTCTAACGTCCCGTTCTGTATTTGTTGCTTGCTATGGGGAATTGCGTGTCCCTTGGCTTATATCAACAATTTTAGGACTGTCCCTCTGGGTGTAGTCGTGAGGTCTTGGCGTGAGTGCTGTACGTTGTGATATTCTCGATTAGTCCCATCTATTTGTGTCCTGTGAGTTGCTTGTAGTCCATCTGGGAGTTTCACAGATGCGTTGCTTATTCATCCCTGGGTCTTCTGGTTCGTCTGTCGTCCCTCTGTGGAAGGCCATTCTGTCCCATTCTTTGCCTCTTTGATGGTGTATGCCAATTGTGGCCGTATGGTTGTGCGTCAAGCGTGACCGCCGGGTCCGGGGCATACCAGTTTGCTATGCTGACTTTTGTCAGGTTCAGGGCTTCGGTGAAAGGGATGACGTCCTGGTATGTGGCGATCGTGTAAGTCGACCCTTTCAAGCCTACAATCAAGGCGAAGGGGAATCCCCATCTGTAGCGTATGTTACGTGCTCTTAATTGGTCCGTGATCGGTCGTAGCGCTCTTCTTGCCTGGAGGGTATGCCAGGATAAGTCGGGTTATATCTGGATTTCGTGTCCCTGGTACAATAGCGGTGAGGACGTGTCCCTTAGTGCCTTTAGGATATCCTCCTTTAGGGTATAGTAGTGAATGCGGCATATCACGTCACGTGGTGTCTCGCCCGTGCTATTTTTGGGTCGTAGGGATCTATGTGCCCTATCTAGTATCACTGGGGCGTCTGGGGAGCGGTTTAGAATTAGGTTGAATAAGGTGGGTAGCTGTACCTTTAAATTTTCTTTTTCTGTCTCAGGCATCCCCCTAATGCGTAAATTGTTCCCCCTGCCCCTATTATCTATATCATCTAGGGACCTCTGTAGCATGGTCAGATGTCTTTCTTGGATGGTAAGTGCCTGGGTGAGATCCTGTATTTGTGTCTGACATGAGCCCCTGTCATCTTCCAGGTCCTGCACCCTTCTGCCTACCTGTTTGATTTCTGAGCTCAGGCCCTCCATTTTGAGTTGGAAGGTATTCTCTAGTTTTCCTAGCATTTGTGCTAGGTCTAGTCTGGATGGCAGGCTTTTCAGGATGTCCTTGATGTCTATATCCGCAGATGTGATTTCAGACTGAGCAGGGCTTGGTGGCTCGGAGTCTGTGTGGGTTGCCGCCGGCGCCATGTTGGATTCCCCTGTGTCTCCCACGCGGTCGGCGTATTCTTTAAACAGACGGGTAACCGAGCCCGGTTTACCCGCTGGCGGTTTCCCCTGTTGTTGGTGAGGGGTTTGCTGCCTCCTATTGTTCCCCATCTCAGTTGTATTCCTCCGTTTGGTTCCGATCTCTGCCCGTTTTGCTCGGAGCCTGTTTAGTGTGCGGCCATTCCGGTCGGCTGCAAGCCACGCCCCTAGTTATCTACATTATTATGATTTTTTTTCCTTGATTATTTTTATAATAATTTCGGTTAGTTAACTTCAATTCTCATGAGAATATGTTTAATTTAGTTATTTACAGGAGGATTATAATTTAATTCCTATGATACTTTTTGTTTAAGTTATATACATTAATTTAATTACATTTTCATGATTATGTTTCTAGGGGCGACACCACAGAAAATATTGGTAAAGAAAATATAATTTACTGATTATTTATTTCCGGTAGGTGCTTCGACATTTGTTTTTGATTCCATTGATTATTTTATATTAGTTTATTTACATTTATTATCCAGAATTATTTTGCTAGTTACTTAGATTATAATGATTTGTTTTCCATGATTTTATTATATATTAGCAATTTACATTATTATGATTTTTTCCCCTTGATTATTTTTAATACTAATTTCGGTTAGTTAACTTCAATTCTCTTGAGAATATGTTTAATTTAGTTATTTACAGGATTATAATTTCATTCCTATGATCCTTTTTGTTTAAGTTATATACATTAATTTGAGGGGGCCAGCAAGCCGACACGAACGGACGCCATCTTAATCAGCTCCCAAACTCTGCGGATAAAATCCACAAATATCAGCCTTTACATGACCCATCCAACATCGTCACATACAAAATCGGAGTCAGAACAACAAACTGCATCTCCAGATGCCTTTTTTTCAGCCACAAAGGCTGCAGAAACGGAGACGTAAGATCGGGGCCTACTATACCCCAACGATCCAGGGCCTCGAGGACCTGCTGAGCGGATACCCGGCAGAACACACAGACACATCCTACTCCCCGGACCTATCCAACGCTCAGGCTCACATACCAGCTATGGGACGCCGGTCACAAAAGACACAAGGTACGGCCGGGGGCAGGGATATTGGGACTCTGCTTCAAAAGCCCGCCCAGCCTAATCCCACACCCGCAGCATCTATGCTGGAGGTAACCCTGACATCTACCTCACCCCAACAACATCCAGAATCACCTGGGCTCCTTCAAGCACCAAAAACAAACCAGCAAGGGACTGCATCCCCAGGGCAGCACCAACCACCGCAGCTGGATATGACACACACCAAGGCACAACAAGGCCCAGACTTACAGGGACCCACATGGGCAACACAGCCTGAAAGGGAACCCAATCCACCTCAACCCAGGCCTGATATACCAGGGCACTCACAAGCACCGCTGCAACCGCTGATGGAGTCCCCAGATGACTCTGCACCAACCACCAAACGCGACTTAAAGCTCCTATTAGCAGACATCCACAAACTCCTTGCAGCTGACACAGCCCTCCTCAAGACCGAACTGCGCACGGTCACTGAAAAAGTGAGAGACACGCAGGCAGAAGTGGTGACAGTACACGCTCACATAATCACAATGGAAGACTCCATTAAACAAATCCAGCAACAACAAACGTACCTGTCATTCAAAGTGTCCAGCATGGAAGATAGACAACGCCGTTCTCACCTTAAAATCAGGGGCATCCCCGTGGAAATAACAGCCGAAGAGCTACCGCAATACACCAGACGCCTCCTAGCTACAATCCTCCCACACAGCGGTCAAGAAAATGACCATAGATGGGGTGTACCGCCTGCCTACCCCTCCCCACCTAAAGTTCCCAACAGGCAGAGACGTTATTCTCAGATGCACCACAGTGCAAGACAAACTACATATAATGGCTGGGCTGAAAGGCAAGACACCACTGCTGTTCGAGAACTCATCCCTAGCATTCTTTCAGGACTTATCAAAAGCCACCCTAATGTGGCGCAAATCCTATGGACCACTCACTACAAAACTCCGAGCAGCAGGAATCGCATACAAGTGGGGCGCTAACGGGACACTGGAGGTAACCCGAGATGGCACCACCCATGTCCTGACCTCCGTGGAGGACGCACCTACCCTCCTAACCACCCTGAGACTACACAACCTGGCACAAGACCCCGGGAATGCCGCCCAGCTGGAACCAGGACCCAGCGGATCACAGTACCCTGTACCGTGACTGATGTGCACAGATACCTCAGGATGGGTCAAAGAGACTGCTATACTCAATATATTTCAAGTTTTTATTGTGACTTTACCTATGTTTTCTTTTATTTTCTTGATTTGTTAACCCACGGTATAAATACCTAAACACTACGGACCACCGACGCACTGACCCTGGTAGAGGATACATAAGCTCAAAAACAAGGAGAGACAACACAATACACAACCAACCACAGGGCGACTAAAAATCTACCCCCCCTGCAGCCCCCTCGGTTAGGGGTAACCACCCCAACAAGCCACCAACAACTAACAGCTCACCTCCACTAACGCAGCCAGACAACAACATCCGGCACAACACAGGGAGCCTAATCATGACACATGGAACTGACACAAACCCGCAGCCCCACAACTCGAGTAAAAACTAAAACCCCACATAGAGAACCACCACCACCAGACTCATTCTTGACGGGACCTGCTACACTGCACCATGCCCTATCTTAAACACAAAGAAGCACAAAACAATATAACACCTAATTATGGATCACTAAGTTTTGTTTTAACATGTTACTGTTATACTAAAAATGTAATAGCTCAACCCAAAAGGTGCAAACCACAAACGACACAGAACTTCGACCTCACTAGTGCACCTACGTGCACGACTGTCTGTAAAATGATTGCACCAAAACCGAAAATAAAGATTTAAAAAAAATAAAAAAATTATATACATTAATTTAATTACATTTTCATGACAATATTTTTCATTTAGTTATTTACAGGATTATAATTTAATTCCTATGATACTTTTTGTTTAAATTATATACATTAATTTAATTACATTTTCATGATTATGTTTCTAGGGGCGACACCACAGAAAATATTGGTAAAGAAAATATAATTTATTGATTTTTTATTTCCGGTAGGTGCTTTGCCATTTGTTTTTGATTCCATTGATTATTTTATATTAGTTTATTTACATTTATTATCCAGAATTTTTTTGCTAGTTACTTAGATTATAATGATTTGTTTTCCTTGATTTTATTATATATTAGCAATTTACATTATTATGATTTCCCCCCCTTGATTATTTTTATAATAATTTTGGTTAGTTAAGTGTTATTATCATGAGAATATTTTAAATTTAGTTATTTACAGGAATATAATTTTATTCCTATGATCCTTTTTGTTTAAGTTATATACATTAATTTAATTTTGATGATTATGTTTCTAGGGGCGACACCGCAGAAAATATTGTTAAAGAAAATATAATTGACTGATTATTTATTTCCGGTAGGTGCTTCGCCATTTGTTTTTGATTCCATTGATTATTTTATATTAGTTTATTTACATTTATTTCTCATGATTATTTTATTTAATTGTTACTTAGATTATAATGTTTTGTTTTCCATGATTTTATTATATATTAGTTATGTACATTATTATGATTTTTTTTCCCTTGATTATTTTCATAATAATTTCGGATAGTTAACTTTAATTCTCATAAGAATATGTTTAATTTAGTTATTTACAGGATTATAATTTCATTCCTATGATCCTTTTTGTTTAAGTTATACACATTAATTTAATTTTCATGATTATGTTTCTAGGGGCGACATCGCAGAAAATATTGGTAAAGAAAATATAATTGACTAATTATTTTTTTCTGGTAGGTGCTTCGCCAATTGTTTTTGATTCCATTGATTATTTTAATTTTGGTTAGTTAACTTTAATTCTCTTGAGAATATGTTTAGTTTAGTTCTTTACAGGATTATAATTTCATTCCTATGATCCTTTTTGTTTAAGTTATATACATTAATTTAATTTACATGATTATGTTTCTAGGGGCGATACCACAGAAAATAATGGTATAGAAAATATAATTTATTGATTATTTATTTCTAGTAGGTGCTTCGCCATTTGTTTTTGATTCCATTGATTATTTTATTTTAGTTTATTTACATTTATTATCCAGAATTATTTTTCTAGTTACTTAGATTATAATGATTTGTTTTCCATAATTTTATTATATATTAGTTATCTACATTATTATGATTTTTTTTCCTTGATTATTTTTATAATAATTTCGGTTAGTTAACTTCAATTCTCATGAGAATATGTTTAATTTAGTTATTTACAGGAGGATTATAATTTAATTCCTATGATACTTTTTGTTTAAGTTATATACATTAATTTAATTACATTTTCATGATTATGTTTCTAGGGGCGACACCACAGAAAATATTGGTAAAGAAAATATAATTTACTGATTATTTATTTCCGGTAGGTGCTTCGACATTTGTTTTTGATTCCATTGATTATTTTATATTAGTTTATTTACATTTATTATCCAGAATTATTTTGCTAGTTACTTAGATTATAATGATTTGTTTTCCATGATTTTATTATATATTAGCAATTTACATTATTATGATTTTTTACCCTTGATTATTTTTAATACTAATTTCGGTTAGTTAACTTCAATTCTCATGAGAATATGTTTAATTTAGTTATTTACAGGATTATAATTTCATTCCTATGATCCTTTTTGTTTAAGTTATATACATTAATTTGAGGGGGCCAGCAAGCCGACACGAACGGACGCCATCTTAATCAGCTCCCAAATTCTGCGGATAAAATCCACAAATATCAGCCTTTACATGACCCATCCAACATCGTCTATGCTGGAGGTAACCCTGACATCTACCTCACCCCAACAACATCCAGAATCACCTGGGCTCCTTCAAGCACCAAAAACAAACCAGCAAGGGACTGCATCCCCAGGGCAGCACCAACCACCGCAGCTGGATATGACACACACCAAGGCACAACAAGGCCCAGACTTACAGGGACCCACATGGGCAACACAGCCTGAAAGGGAACCCAATCCACCTCAACCCAGGCCTGATATACCAGGGCACTCACAAGCACCGCTGCAACCGCTGATGGAGTCCCCAGATGACTCTGCACCAACCACCAAACGCGACTTAAAGCTCCTATTAGCAGACATCCACAAACTCCTTGCAGCTGACACAGCCCTCCTCAAGACCGAACTGCGCACGGTCACTGAAAAAGTGAGAGACACGCAGGCAGAAGTGGTGACAGTACACGCTCACATAATCACAATGGAAGACTCCATTAAACAAATCCAGCAACAACAAACGTACCTGTCATTCAAAGTGTCCAGCATGGAAGATAGACAACGCCGTTCTCACCTTAAAATCAGGGGCATCCCCGTGGAAATAACAGCCGAAGAGCTACCGCAATACACCAGACGCCTCCTAGCTACAATCCTCCCACACACAGCGGTCAAGAAAATGACCATAGATGGGGTGTACCGCCTGCCTACCCCTCCCCACCTAAAGTTCCCAACAGGCAGAGACGTTATTCTCAGATGCACCACAGTGCAAGACAAACTACATATAATGGCTGGGCTGAAAGGCAAGACACCACTGCTGTTCGAGAACTCATCCCTAGCATTCTTTCAGGACTTATCAAAAGCCACCCTAATGTGGCGCAAATCCTATGGACCACTCACTACAAAACTCCGAGCAGCAGGAATCGCATACAAGTGGGGCGCTAACGGGACACTGGAGGTAACCCGAGATGGCACCACCCATGTCCTGACCTCCGTGGAGGACGCACCTACCCTCCTAACCACCCTGAGACTACACAACCTGGCACAAGACCCCGGGAATGCCGCCCAGCTGGAACCAGGACCCAGCGGATCACAGTACCCTGTACCGTGACTGATGTGCACAGATACCTCAGGATGGGTCAAAGAGACTGCTATACTCAATATATTTCAAGTTTTTATTGTGACTTTACCTATGTTTTCTTTTATTTTCTTGATTTGTTAACCCACGGTATAAATACCTAAACACTACGGACCACCGACGCACTGACCCTGGTAGAGGATACATAAGCTCCAAAACAAGGAGAGACAACACAATACACAACCAACCACAGGGCGACTAAAAATCTACCCCCCCTGCAGCCCCCTCGGTTAGGGGTAACCACCCCAACAAGCCACCAACAACTAACAGCTCACCTCCACTAACGCAGCCAGACAACAACATCCGGCACAACACAGGGAGCCTAATCATGACACATGGAACTGACACAAACCCGCAGCCCCACAACTCGAGTAAAAACTAAAACCCCACATAGAGAACCACCACCACCAGACTCATTCTTGACGGGACCTGCTACACTGCACCATGCCCTATCTTAAACACAAAGAAGCACAAAACAATATAACACCTAATTATGGATCACTAAGTTTTGTTTTAACATGTTACTGTTATACTAAAAATGTAATAGCTCAACCCAAAAGGTGCAAACCACAAACGACACAGAACTTCGACCTCACTAGTGCACCTACGTGCACGACTGTCTGTAAAATGATTGCACCAAAACCGAAAATAAAGATTTAAAAAAAATAAAAAAATTATATACATTAATTTAATTACATTTTCATGACAATATTTTTCATTTAGTTATTTACAGGATTATAATTTAATTCCTATGATACTTTTTGTTTAAATTATATACATTAATTTAATTACATTTTCATGATTATGTTTCTAGGGGCGACACCACAGAAAATATTGGTAAAGAAAATATAATTTATTGATTTTTTATTTCCGGTAGGTGCTTTGCCATTTGTTTTTGATTCCATTGATTATTTTATATTAGTTTATTTACATTTATTATCCAGAATTTTTTTGCTAGTTACTTAGATTATAATGATTTGTTTTCCTTGATTGTATTATATATTAGCAATTTACATTATTATGATTTCCCCCCCTTGATTATTTTTATAATAATTTTGGTTAGTTAAGTGTTATTATCATGAGAATATTTTAAATTTAGTTATTTACAGGAATATAATTTTATTCCTATGATCCTTTTTGTTTAAGTTATATACATTAATTTAATTTTGATGATTATGTTTCTAGGGGCAACACCGCAGAAAATATTGTTAAAGAAAATATAATTGACTGATTATTTATTTCCGGTAGGTGCTTCGCCATTTGTTTTTGATTCCATTGATTATTTTATATTAGTTTATTTACATTTATTTCTCATGATTATTTTATTTAATTGTTACTTAGATTATAATGTTTTGTTTTCCATGATTTTATTATATATTAGTTATGTACATTATTATGATTTTTTTTTCCTTGATTATTTTCATAATAATTTCGGATAGTTAACTTTAATTCTCATAAGAATATGTTTAATTTAGTTATTTACAGGATTATAATTTCATTCCTATGATCCTTTTTGTTTAAGTTATATACATTAATTTAATTTTCATGATTATGTTTCTAGGGGCAACATCGCAGAAAATATTGGTAAAGAAAATATTGGTAAAGAAAATATAATTGACTAATTATTTTTTTCTGGTAGGTGCTTCGCCAATTGTTTTTGATTCCATTGATTATTTTAATTTTGGTTAGTTAACTTTAATTCTCTTGAGAATATGTTTAGTTTAGTTCTTTACAGGATTATAATTTCATTCCTATGATCCTTTTTGTTTAAGTTATATACATTAATTTAATTTACATGATTATGTTTCTAGGGGCGATACCGCAGAAAATAATGGTATAGAAAATATAATTTATTGATTATTTATTTCTAATAGGTGCTTCGCCATTTGTTTTTGATTCCATTGATTATTTTATTTTAGTTTATTTACATTTATTATCCAGAATTATTTTTCTAGTTACTTAGATTATAATGATTTGTTTTCCATAATTTTATTATATATTAGTTATCTACATTATTATGATTTTTTTTCCTTGATTATTTTTATAATAATTTCGGTTAGTTAACTTCAATTCTCATGAGAATATGTTTAATTTAGTTATTTACAGGAGGATTATAATTTAATTCCTATGATACTTTTTGTTTAAGTTATATACATTAATTTAATTACATTTTCATGATTATGTTTCTAGGGGCGACACCACAGAAAATATTGGTAAAGAAAATATAATTTACTGATTATTTATTTCCGGTAGGTGCTTCGACATTTGTTTTTGATTCCATTGATTATTTTATATTAGTTTATTTACATTTATTATCCAGAATTATTTTGCTAGTTACTTAGATTATAATGATTTGTTTTCCATGATTTTATTATATATTAGCAATTTACATTATTATGATTTTTTCCCCTTGATTATTTTTAATACTAATTTCGGTTAGTTAACTTCAATTCTCATGAGAATATGTTTAATTTAGTTATTTACAGGATTATAATTTCATTCCTATGATCCTTTTTGTTTAAGTTATATACATTAATTTGAGGGGGCCAGCAAGCCGACACGAACGGACGCCATCTTAATCAGCTCCCAAACTCTGCGGATAAAATCCACAAATATCAGCCTTTACATGACCCATCCAACATCGTCACATACAAAATCGGAGTCAGAACAACAAACTGCATCTCCAGATGCCTTTTTTTCAGCCACAAAGGCTGCAGAAACGGAGACGTAAGATCGGGGCCTACTATACCCCAACGATCCAGGGCCTCGAGGACCTGCTGAGCGGATACCCGGCAGAACACACAGACACATCCTACTCCCCGGACCTATCCAACGCTCAGGCTCACATACCAGCTATGGGACGCCGGTCACAAAAGACACAAGGTAAGGCCGGGGGCAGGGATATTGGGACTCTGCTTCAAAAGCCCGCCCAGCCTAATCCCACACCCGCAGCATCTATGCCGGAGGTAACCCTGACATCTACCTCACCCCAACAACATCCAGAATCACCTGGGCTCCTTCAAGCACCAAAAACAAACCAGCAAGGGACTGCATCCCCAGGGCAGCACCAACCACCGCAGCTGGATATGACACACACCAAGGCACAACAAGGCCCAGACTTACAGGGACCCACATGGGCAACACAGCCTGAAAGGGAACCCAATCCACCTCAACCCAGGCCTGATATACCAGGGCACTCACAAGCACCGCTGCAACCGCTGATGGAGTCCCCAGATGACTCTGCACCAACCACCAAACGCGACTTAAAGCTCCTATTAGCAGACATCCACAAACTCCTTGCAGCTGACACAGCCCTCCTCAAGACCGAACTGCGCACGGTCACTGAAAAAGTGAGAGACACGCAGGCAGAAGTGGTGACAGTACACGCTCACATAATCACAATGGAAGACTCCATTAAACAAATCCAGCAACAACAAACGTACCTGTCATTCAAAGTGTCCAGCATGGAAGATAGACAACGCCGTTCTCACCTTAAAATCAGGGGCATCCCCGTGGAAATAACAGCCGAAGAGCTACCGCAATACACCAGACGCCTCCTAGCTACAATCCTCCCACACACAGCGGTCAAGAAAATGACCATAGATGGGGTGTACCGCCTGCCTACCCCTCCCCACCTAAAGTACCCAACAGGCAGAGACGTTATTCTCAGATGCACCACAGTGCAAGACAAACTACATATAATGGCTGGGCTGAAAGGCAAGACACCACTGCTGTTCGAGAACTCATCCCTAGCATTCTTTCAGGACTTATCAAAAGCCACCCTAATGTGGCGCAAATCCTATGGACCACTCACTACAAAACTCCGAGCAGCAGGAATCGCATACAAGTGGGGCGCTAACGGGACACTGGAGGTAACCCGAGATGGCACCACCCATGTCCTGACCTCCGTGGAGGACGCACCTACCCTCCTAACCACCCTGAGACTACACAACCTGGCACAAGACCCCGGGAATGCCGCCCAGCTGGAACCAGGACCCAGCGGATCACAGTACCCTGTACCGTGACTGATGTGCACAGATACCTCAGGATGGGTCAAAGAGACTGCTATACTCAATATATTTCAAGTTTTTATTGTGACTTTACCTATGTTTTCTTTTATTTTCTTGATTTGTTAACCCACGGTATAAATACCTAAACACTACGGACCACCGACGCACTGACCCTGGTAGAGGATACATAAGCTCCAAAACAAGGAGAGACAACACAATACACAACCAACCACAGGGCGACTAAAAATCTACCCCCCCTGCAGCCCCCTCGGTTAGGGGTAACCACCCCAACAAGCCACCAACAACTAACAGCTCACCTCCACTAACGCAGCCAGATAACAACATCCGGCACAACACAGGGAGCCTAATCATGACACATGGAACTGACACAAACCCGCAGCCCCACAACTCGAGTAAAAACTAAAACCCCACATAGAGAACCACCACCACCAGACTCATTCTTGACGGGACCTGCTACACTGCACCATGCCCTATCTTAAACACAAAGAAGCACAAAACAATATAACACCTAATTATGGATCACTAAGTTTTGTTTTAACATGTTACTGTTATACTAAAAATGTAATAGCTCAACCCAAAAGGTGCAAACCACAAACGACACAGAACTTCGACCTCACTAGTGCACCTACGTGCACGACTGTCTGTAAAATGATTGCACCAAAACCGAAAATAAAGATTTAAAAAAAATAAAAAAATTATATACATTAATTTAATTACATTTTCATGACAATATTTTTCATTTAGTTATTTACAGGATTATAATTTAATTCCTATGATACTTTTTGTTTAAATTATATACATTAATTTAATTACATTTTCATGATTATGTTTCTAGGGGCGACACCACAGAAAATATTGGTAAAGAAAATATAATTTATTGATTTTTTATTTCCGGTAGGTGCTTTGCCATTTGTTTTTGATTCCATTGATTATTTTATATTAGTTTATTTACATTTATTATCCAGAATTTTTTTGCTAGTTACTTAGATTATAATGATTTGTTTTCCTTGATTTTATTATATATTAGCAATTTACATTATTATGATTTCCCCCCCTTGATTATTTTTATAATAATTTTGGTTAGTTAAGTGTTATTATCATGAGAATATTTTAAATTTAGTTATTTACAGGAATATAATTTTATTCCTATGATCCTTTTTGTTTAAGTTATATACATTAATTTAATTTTGATGATTATGTTTCTAGGGGCGACACCGCAGAAAATATTGTTAAAGAAAATATAATTGACTGATTATTTATTTCCGGTAGGTGCTTCGCCATTTGTTTTTGATTCCATTGATTATTTTATATTAGTTTATTTACATTTATTTCTCATGATTATTTTATTTAATTGTTACTTAGATTATAATGTTTTGTTTTCCATGATTTTATTATATATTAGTTATGTACATTATTATGATTTTTTTTTCCTTGATTATTTTCATAATAATTTCGGATAGTTAACTTTAATTCTCATAAGAATATGTTTAATTTAGTTATTTACAGGATTATAATTTCATTCCTATGATCCTTTTTGTTTAAGTTATATACATTAATTTAATTTTCATGATTATGTTTCTAGGGGCGACATCGCAGAAAATATTGGTAAAGAAAATATAATTGACTAATTATTTTTTTCTGGTAGGTGCTTCGCCAATTGTTTTTGATTCCATTGATTATTTTAATTTTGGTTAGTTAACTTTAATTCTCTTGAGAATATGTTTAGTTTAGTTCTTTACAGGATTATAATTTCATTCCTATGATCCTTTTTGTTTAAGTTATATACATTAATTTAATTTACATGATTATGTTTCTAGGGGCGATACCACAGAAAATAATGGTATAGAAAATATAATTTATTGATTATTTATTTCTAGTAGGTGCTTCGCCATTTGTTTTTGATTCCATTGATTATTTTATTTTAGTTTATTTACATTTATTATCCAGAATTATTTTTCTAGTTACTTAGATTATAATGATTTGTTTTCCATAATTTTATTATATATTAGTTATCTACATTATTATGATTTTTTTTCCTTGATTATTTTTATAATAATTTCGGTTAGTTAACTTCAATTCTCATGAGAATATGTTTAATTTAGTTATTTACAGGAGGATTATAATTTAATTCCTATGATACTTTTTGTTTAAGTTATATACATTAATTTAATTACATTTTCATGATTATGTTTCTAGGGGCGACACCACAGAAAATATTGGTAAAGAAAATATAATTTACTGATTATTTATTTCCGGTAGGTGCTTCGACATTTGTTTTTGATTCCATTGATTATTTTATATTAGTTTATTTACATTTATTATCCAGAATTATTTTGCTAGTTACTTAGATTATAATGATTTGTTTTCCATGATTTTATTATATATTAGCAATTTACATTATTATGATTTTTTACCCTTGATTATTTTTAATACTAATTTCGGTTAGTTAACTTCAATTCTCATGAGAATATGTTTAATTTAGTTATTTACAGGATTATAATTTCATTCCTATGATCCTTTTTGTTTAAGTTATATACATTAATTTGAGGGGGCCAGCAAGCCGACACGAACGGACGCCATCTTAATCAGCTCCCAAATTCTGCGGATAAAATCCACAAATATCAGCCTTTACATGACCCATCCAACATCGTCTATGCTGGAGGTAACCCTGACATCTACCTCACCCCAACAACATCCAGAATCACCTGGGCTCCTTCAAGCACCAAAAACAAACCAGCAAGGGACTGCATCCCCAGGGCAGCACCAACCACCGCAGCTGGATATGACACACACCAAGGCACAACAAGGCCCAGACTTACAGGGACCCACATGGGCAACACAGCCTGAAAGGGAACCCAATCCACCTCAACCCAGGCCTGATATACCAGGGCACTCACAAGCACCGCTGCAACCGCTGATGGAGTCCCCAGATGACTCTGCACCAACCACCAAACGCGACTTAAAGCTCCTATTAGCAGACATCCACAAACTCCTTGCAGCTGACACAGCCCTCCTCAAGACCGAACTGCGCACGGTCACTGAAAAAGTGAGAGACACGCAGGCAGAAGTGGTGACAGTACACGCTCACATAATCACAATGGAAGACTCCATTAAACAAATCCAGCAACAACAAACGTACCTGTCATTCAAAGTGTCCAGCATGGAAGATAGACAACGCCGTTCTCACCTTAAAATCAGGGGCATCCCCGTGGAAATAACAGCCGAAGAGCTACCGCAATACACCAGACGCCTCCTAGCTACAATCCTCCCACACACAGCGGTCAAGAAAATGACCATAGATGGGGTGTACCGCCTGCCTACCCCTCCCCACCTAAAGTTCCCAACAGGCAGAGACGTTATTCTCAGATGCACCACAGTGCAAGACAAACTACATATAATGGCTGGGCTGAAAGGCAAGACACCACTGCTGTTCGAGAACTCATCCCTAGCATTCTTTCAGGACTTATCAAAAGCCACCCTAATGTGGCGCAAATCCTATGGACCACTCACTACAAAACTCCGAGCAGCAGGAATCGCATACAAGTGGGGCGCTAACGGGACACTGGAGGTAACCCGAGATGGCACCACCCATGTCCTGACCTCCGTGGAGGACGCACCTACCCTCCTAACCACCCTGAGACTACACAACCTGGCACAAGACCCCGGGAATGCCGCCCAGCTGGAACCAGGACCCAGCGGATCACAGTACCCTGTACCGTGACTGATGTGCACAGATACCTCAGGATGGGTCAAAGAGACTGCTATACTCAATATATTTCAAGTTTTTATTGTGACTTTACCTATGTTTTCTTTTATTTTCTTGATAAACCCACGGTATAAATACCTAAACACTACGGACCACCGACGCACTGACCCTGGTAGAGGATACATAAGCTCCAAAACAAGGAGAGACAACACAATACACAACCAACCACAGGGCGACTAAAAATCTACCCCCCCTGCAGCCCCCTCGGTTAGGGGTAACCACCCCAACAAGCCACCAACAACTAACAGCTCACCTCCACTAACGCAGCCAGACAACAACATCCGGCACAACACAGGGAGCCTAATCATGACACATGGAACTGACACAAACCCGCAGCCCCACAACTCGAGTAAAAACTAAAACCCCACATAGAGAACCACCACCACCAGACTCATTCTTGACGGGACCTGCTACACTGCACCATGCCCTATCTTAAACACAAAGAAGCACAAAACAATATAACACCTAATTATGGATCACTAAGTTTTGTTTTAACATGTTACTGTTATACTAAAAATGTAATAGCTCAACCCAAAAGGTGCAAACCACAAACGACACAGAACTTCGACCTCACTAGTGCACCTACGTGCACGACTGTCTGTAAAATGATTGCACCAAAACCGAAAATAAAGATTTTAAAAAAATAAAAAAATTATATACATTAATTTAATTACATTTTCATGACAATATTTTTCATTTAGTTATTTACAGGATTATAATTTAATTCCTATGATACTTTTTGTTTAAATTATATACATTAATTTAATTACATTTTCATGATTATGTTTCTAGGGGCGACACCACAGAAAATATTGGTAAAGAAAATATAATTTATTGATTTTTTATTTCCGGTAGGTGCTTTGCCATTTGTTTTTGATTCCATTGATTATTTTATATTAGTTTATTTACATTTATTATCCAGAATTTTTTTGCTAGTTACTTAGATTATAATGATTTGTTTTCCTTGATTTTATTATATATTAGCAATTTACATTATTATGATTTCCCCCCCCTTGATTATTTTTATAATAATTTTGGTTAGTTAAGTGTTATTATCATGAGAATATTTTAAATTTAGTTATTTACAGGAATATCATTTTATTCCTATGATCCTTTTTGTTTAAGTTATATACATTAATTTAATTTTGATGATTATGTTTCTAGGGGCGACACCGCAGAAAATATTGTTAAAGAAAATATAATTGACTGATTATTTATTTCCGGTAGGTGCTTCGCCATTTGTTTTTGATTCCATTGATTATTTTATATTAGTTTATTTACATTTATTTCTCATGATTATTTTATTTAATTGTTACTTAGATTATAATGTTTTGTTTTCCATGATTTTATTATATATTAGTTATGTACATTATTATGATTTTTTTTTCCTTGATTATTTTCATAATAATTTCGGATAGTTAACTTTAATTCTCAAAAGAATATGTTTAATTTAGTTATTTACAGGATTATAATTTCATTCCTATGATCCTTTTTGTTTAAGTTATATACATTAATTTAATTTTCATGATTATGTTTCTAGGGGCGACATCGCAGAAAATATTGGTAAAGAAAATATAATTGACTAATTATTTTTTTCTGGTAGGTGCTTCGCCAATTGTTTTTGATTCCATTGATTATTTTAATTTTGGTTAGTTAACTTTAATTCTCTTGAGAATATGTTTAGTTTAGTTCTTTACAGGATTATAATTTCATTCCTATGATCCTTTTTGTTTAAGTTATATACATTAATTTAATTTACATGATTATGTTTCTAGGGGCGATACCACAGAAAAAAATGGTATAGAAAATATAATTTATTGATTATTTATTTCTAGTAGGTGCTTCGCCATTTGTTTTTGATTCCATTGATTATTTTATATTAGTTTATTTACATTTATTATCCAGAATTATTTTGCTAGTTACTTAGATTATAATGATTTGTTTTCCATGATTTTATTATATATTAGCAATTTACATTATTATGATTTTTTCCCCTTGATTATTTTTAATACTAATTTCGGTTAGTTAACTTCAATTCTCATGAGAATATGTTTAATTTAGTTATTTACAGGATTATAATTTCATTCCTATGATCCTTTTTGTTTAAGTTATATAAATTAATTTGAGGGGGCCAGCAAGCCGACACGAACGGACGCCATCTTAATCAGCTCCCAAACTCTGCGGATAAAATCCACAAATATCAGCCTTTACATGACCCATCCAACATCGTCACATACAAAATCGGAGTCAGAACAACAAACTGCATCTCCAGATGCTTTTTTTTCAGCCACAAAGGCTGCAGAAACGGAGACGCAAGATCGGGGCCTACTATACCCCAACGATCCAGGGCCTCGAGGACCTGCTGAGCGGATACCCGGCAGAACACACAGACACATCCTACTCCCCGGACCTATCCAACGCTCAGGCTCACATACCAGCTATGGGACGCCGGTCACAAAAGACACAAGGTACGGCCGGGGGCAGGGATATTGGGACTCTGCTTCAAAAGCCCGCCCAGCCTAATCCCACACCTGCAGCATCTATGCCGGAGGTAACCCTGACATCTACCTCACCCCAACAACGTCCAGAATCACCTGGGCTCCTTCAAGCACCAAAAACAAACCAGCAAGGGACTGCATCCCCAGGGCAGCACCAACCACCGCAGCTGGATATGACACACACCAAGGCACAACAAGGCCCAGACTTACAGGGACCCACATGGGCAACACAGCCTGAAAGGGAACCCAATCCACCTCAACCCAGGCCTGATATACCAGGGCACTCACAAGCACCGCTGCAACCGCTGATGGAGTCCCCAGATGACTCTGCACCAACCACCAAACGCGACTTAAAGCTCCTATTAGCAGACATCCACAAACTCCTTGCAGCTGACACAGCCCTCCTCAAGACCGAACTGCGCACGGTCACTGAAAAAGTGAGAGACACGCAGGCAGAAGTGGTGACAGTACACGCTCACATAATCACAATGGAAGACTCCATTAAACAAATCCAGCAACAACAAACGTACCTGTCATTCAAAGTGTCCAGCATGGAAGATAGACAACGCCGTTCTCACCTTAAAATCAGGGGCATCCCCGTGGAAATAACAGCCGAAGAGCTACCGCAATACACCAGACGCCTCCTAGCTACAATCCTCCCACACACAGCGGTCAAGAAAATGACCATAGATGGGGTGTACCGCCTGCCTACCCCTCCCCACCTAAAGTTCCCAACAGGCAGAGACGTTATTCTCAGATGCACCACAGTGCAAGACAAACTACATATAATGGCTGGGCTGAAAGGCAAGACACCACTGCTGTTCGAGAACTCATCCCTAGCATTCTTTCAGGACTTATCAAAAGCCACCCTAATGTGGCGCAAATCCTATGGACCACTCACTACAAAACTCCGAGCAGCAGGAATCGCATACAAGTGGGGCGCTAACGGGACACTGGAGGTAACCCGAGATGGCACCACCCATGTCCTGACCTCCGTGGAGGACGCACCTACCCTCCTAACCACCCTGAGACTACACAACCTGGCACAAGACCCCGGGAATGCCGCCCAGCTGGAACCAGGACCCAGCGGATCACAGTACCCTGTACCGTGACTGATGTGCACAGATACCTCAGGATGGGTCAAAGAGACTGCTATACTCAATATATTTCAAGTTTTTATTGTGACTTTACCTATGTTTTCTTTTATTTTCTTGATTTGTTAACCCACGGTATAAATACCTAAACACTACGGACCACCGACGCACTGACCCTGGTAGAGGATACATAAGCTCCAAAACAAGGAGAGACAACACAATACACAACCAACCACAGGGCGACTAAAAATCTACCCCCCCTGCAGCCCCCTCGGTTAGGGGTAACCACCCCAACAAGCCACCAACAACTAACAGCTCACCTCCACTAACGCAGCCAGACAACAACATCCGGCACAACACAGGGAGCCTAATCATGACACATGGAACTGACACAAACCCGCAGCCCCACAACTCGAGTAAAAACTAAAACCCCACATAGAGAACCACCACCACCAGACTCATTCTTGACGGGACCTGCTACACTGCACCATGCCCTATCTTAAACACAAAGAAGCACAAAACAATATAACACCTAATTATGGATCACTAAGTTTTGTTTTAACATGTTACTGTTATACTAAAAATGTAATAGCTCAACCCAAAAGGTGCAAACCACAAACGACACAGAACTTCGACCTCACTAGTGCACCTACGTGCACGACTGTCTGTAAAATGATTGCACCAAAACCGAAAATAAAGATTTTAAAAAAATAAAAAAATTATATACATTAATTTAATTACATTTTCATGACAATATTTTTCATTTAGTTATTTACAGGATTATAATTTAATTCCTATGATACTTTTTGTTTAAATTATATACATTAATTTAATTACATTTTCATGATTATGTTTCTAGGGGCGACACCACAGAAAATATTGGTAAAGAAAATATAATTTATTGATTTTTTATTTCCGGTAGGTGCTTTGCCATTTGTTTTTGATTCCATTGATTATTTTATATTAGTTTATTTACATTTATTATCCAGAATTTTTTTGCTAGTTACTTAGATTATAATGATTTGTTTTCCTTGATTTTATTATATATTAGCAATTTACATTATTATGATTTCCCCCCCCTTGATTATTTTTATAATAATTTTGGTTAGTTAAGTGTTATTATCATGAGAATATTTTAAATTTAGTTATTTACAGGAATATAATTTTATTCCTATGATCCTTTTTGTTTAAGTTATATACATTAATTTAATTTTGATGATTATGTTTCTAGGGGCGACACCGCAGAAAATATTGTTAAAGAAAATATAATTGACTGATTATTTATTTCCGGTAGGTGCTTCGCCATTTGTTTTTGATTCCATTGATTATTTTATATTAGTTTATTTACATTTATTTCTCATGATTATTTTATTTAATTGTTACTTAGATTATAATGTTTTGTTTTCCATGATTTTATTATATATTAGTTATGTACATTATTATGATTTTTTTTTCCTTGATTATTTTCATAATAATTTCGGATAGTTAACTTTAATTCTCAAAAGAATATGTTTAATTTAGTTATTTACAGGATTATAATTTCATTCCTATGATCCTTTTTGTTTAAGTTATATACATTAATTTAATTTTCATGATTATGTTTCTAGGGGCGACATCGCAGAAAATATTGGTAAAGAAAATATAATTGACTAATTATTTTTTTCTGGTAGGTGCTTCGCCAATTGTTTTTTATTCCATTGATTATTTTAATTTTGGTTAGTTAACTTTAATTCTCTTGAGAATATGTTTAGTTTAGTTCTTTACAGGATTATAATTTCATTCCTATGATCCTTTTTGTTTAAGTTATATACATTAATTTAATTTACATGATTATGTTTCTAGGGGCGATACCACAGAAAAAAATGGTATAGAAAATATAATTTATTGATTATTTATTTCTAGTAGGTGCTTCGCCATTTGTTTTTGATTCCATTGATTATTTTATATTAGTTTATTTACATTTATTATCCAGAATTATTTTGCTAGTTACTTAGATTATAATGATTTGTTTTCCATGATTTTATTATATATTAGCAATTTACATTATTATGATTTTTTCCCCTTGATTATTTTTAATACTAATTTCGGTTAGTTAACTTCAATTCTCATGAGAATATGTTTAATTTAGTTATTTACAGGATTATAATTTCATTCCTATGATCCTTTTTGTTTAAGTTATATACATTAATTTGAGGGGGCCAGCAAGCCGACACGAACGGACGCCATCTTAATCAGCTCCCAAACTCTGCGGATAAAATCCACAAATATCAGCCTTTACATGACCCATCCAACATCGTCACATACAAAATCGGAGTCAGAACAACAAACTGCATCTCCAGATGCCTTTTTTTCAGCCACAAAGGCTGCAGAAACGGAGACGCAAGATCGGGGCCTACTATACCCCAACGATCCAGGGCCTCGAGGACCTGCTGAGCGGATACCCGGCAGAACACACAGACACATCCTACTCCCCGGACCTATCCAACGCTCAGGCTCACATACCAGCTATGGGACGCCGGTCACAAAAGACACAAGGTACGGCCGGGGGCAGGGATATTGGGACTCTGCTTCAAAAGCCCGCCCAGCCTAATCCCACACCTGCAGCATCTATGCCGGAGGTAACCCTGACATCTACCTCACCCCAACAACGTCCAGAATCACCTGGGCTCCTTCAAGCACCAAAAACAAACCAGCAAGGGACTGCATCCCCAGGGCAGCACCAACCACCGCAGCTGGATATGACACACACCAAGGCACAACAAGGCCCAGACTTACAGGGACCCACATGGGCAACACAGCCTGAAAGGGAACCCAATCCACCTCAACCCAGGCCTGATATACCAGGGCACTCACAAGCACCGCTGCAACCGCTGATGGAGTCCCCAGATGACTCTGCACCAACCACCAAACGCGACTTAAAGCTCCTATTAGCAGACATCCACAAACTCCTTGCAGCTGACACAGCCCTCCTCAAGACCGAACTGCGCACGGTCACTGAAAAAGTGAGAGACACGCAGGCAGAAGTGGTGACAGTACACGCTCACATAATCACAATGGAAGACTCCATTAAACAAATCCAGCAACAACAAACGTACCTGTCATTCAAAGTGTCCAGCATGGAAGATAGACAACGCCGTTCTCACCTTAAAATCAGGGGCATCCCCGTGGAAATAACAGCCGAAGAGCTACCGCAATACACCAGACGCCTCCTAGCTACAATCCTCCCACACACAGCGGTCAAGAAAATGACCATAGATGGGGTGTACCGCCTGCCTACCCCTCCCCACCTAAAGTTCCCAACAGGCAGAGACGTTATTCTCAGATGCACCACAGTGCAAGACAAACTACATATAATGGCTGGGCTGAAAGGCAAGACACCACTGCTGTTCGAGAACTCATCCCTAGCATTCTTTCAGGACTTATCAAAAGCCACCCTAATGTGGCGCAAATCCTATGGACCACTCACTACAAAACTCCGAGCAGCAGGAATCGCATACAAGTGGGGCGCTAACGGGACACTGGAGGTAACCCGAGATGGCACCACCCATGTCCTGACCTCCGTGGAGGACGCACCTACCCTCCTAACCACCCTGAGACTACACAACCTGGCACAAGACCCCGGGAATGCCGCCCAGCTGGAACCAGGACCCAGCGGATCACAGTACCCTGTACCGTGACTGATGTGCACAGATACCTCAGGATGGGTCAAAGAGACTGCTATACTCAATATATTTCAAGTTTTTATTGTGACTTTACCTATGTTTTCTTTTATTTTCTTGATTTGTTAACCCACGGTATAAATACCTAAACACTACGGACCACCGACGCACTGACCCTGGTAGAGGATACATAAGCTCCAAAACAAGGAGAGACAACACAATACACAACCAACCACAGGGCGACTAAAAATCTACCCCCCCTGCAGCCCCCTCGGTTAGGGGTAACCACCCCAACAAGCCACCAACAACTAACAGCTCACCTCCACTAACGCAGCCAGACAACAACATCCGGCACAACACAGGGAGCCTAATCATGACACATGGAACTGACACAAACCCGCAGCCCCACAACTCGAGTAAAAACTAAAACCCCACATAGAGAACCACCACCACCAGACTCATTCTTGACGGGACCTGCTACACTGCACCATGCCCTATCTTAAACACAAAGAAGCACAAAACAATATAACACCTAATTATGGATCACTAAGTTTTGTTTTAACATGTTACTGTTATACTAAAAATGTAATAGCTCAACCCAAAAGGTGCAAACCACAAACGACACAGAACTTCGACCTCACTAGTGCACCTACGTGCACGACTGTCTGTAAAATGATTGCACCAAAACCGAAAATAAAGATTTTAAAAAAATAAAAAAATTATATACATTAATTTAATTACATTTTCATGACAATATTTTTCATTTAGTTATTTACAGGATTATAATTTAATTCCTATGATACTTTTTGTTTAAATTATATACATTAATTTAATTACATTTTCATGATTATGTTTCTAGGGGCGACACCACAGAAAATATTGGTAAAGAAAATATAATTTATTGATTTTTTATTTCCGGTAGGTGCTTTGCCATTTGTTTTTGATTCCATTGATTATTTTATATTAGTTTATTTACATTTATTATCCAGAATTTTTTTGCTAGTTACTTAGATTATAATGATTTGTTTTCCTTGATTTTATTATATATTAGCAATTTACATTATTATGATTTCCCCCCCCTTGATTATTTTTATAATAATTTTGGTTAGTTAAGTGTTATTATCATGAGAATATTTTAAATTTAGTTATTTACAGGAATATAATTTTATTCCTATGATCCTTTTTGTTTAAGTTATATACATTAATTTAATTTTGATGATTATGTTTCTAGGGGCGACACCGCAGAAAATATTGTTAAAGAAAATATAATTGACTGATTATTTATTTCCGGTAGGTGCTTCGCCATTTGTTTTTGATTCCATTGATTATTTTATATTAGTTTATTTACATTTATTTCTCATGATTATTTTATTTAATTGTTACTTAGATTATAATGTTTTGTTTTCCATGATTTTATTATATATTAGTTATGTACATTATTATGATTTTTTTTTCCTTGATTATTTTCATAATAATTTCGGATAGTTAACTTTAATTCTCAAAAGAATATGTTTAATTTAGTTATTTACAGGATTATAATTTCATTCCTATGATCCTTTTTGTTTAAGTTATATACATTAATTTAATTTTCATGATTATGTTTCTAGGGGCGACATCGCAGAAAATATTGGTAAAGAAAATATAATTGACTAATTATTTTTTTCTGGTAGGTGCTTCGCCAATTGTTTTTGATTCCATTGATTATTTTAATTTTGGTTAGTTAACTTTAATTCTCTTGAGAATATGTTTAGTTTAGTTCTTTACAGGATTATAATTTCATTCCTATGATCCTTTTTGTTTAAGTTATATACATTAATTTAATTTACATGATTATGTTTCTAGGGGCGATACCACAGAAACAAATGGTATAGAAAATATAATTTATTGATTATTTATTTCTAGTAGGTGCTTCGCCATTTGTTTTTGATTCCATTGATTATTTTATATTAGTTTATTTACATTTATTATCCAGAATTATTTTGCTAGTTACTTAGATTATAATGATTTGTTTTCCATGATTTTATTATATATTAGCAATTTACATTATTATGATTTTTTCCCCTTGATTATTTTTAATACTAATTTCGGTTAGTTAACTTCAATTCTCATGAGAATATGTTTAATTTAGTTATTTACAGGATTATAATTTCATTCCTATGATCCTTTTTGTTTAAGTTATATACATTAATTTGAGGGGGCCAGCAAGCCGACACGAACGGACGCCATCTTAATCAGCTCCCAAACTCTGCGGATAAAATCCACAAATATCAGCCTTTACATGACCCATCCAACATCGTCACATACAAAATCGGAGTCAGAACAACAAACTGCATCTCCAGATGCCTTTTTTTCAGCCACAAAGGCTGCAGAAACGGAGACGCAAGATCGGGGCCTACTATACCCCAACGATCCAGGGCCTCGAGGACCTGCTGAGCGGATACCCGGCAGAACACACAGACACATCCTACTCCCCGGACCTATCCAACGCTCAGGCTCACATACCAGCTATGGGACGCCGGTCACAAAAGACACAAGGTACGGCCGGGGGCAGGGATATTGGGACTCTGCTTCAAAAGCCCGCCCAGCCTAATCCCACACCTGCAGCATCTATGCCGGAGGTAACCCTGACATCTACCTCACCCCAACAACGTCCAGAATCACCTGGGCTCCTTCAAGCACCAAAAACAAACCAGCAAGGGACTGCATCCCCAGGGCAGCACCAACCACCGCAGCTGGATATGACACACACCAAGGCACAACAAGGCCCAGACTTACAGGGACCCACATGGGCAACACAGCCTGAAAGGGAACCCAATCCACCTCAACCCAGGCCTGATATACCAGGGCACTCACAAGCACCGCTGCAACCGCTGATGGAGTCCCCAGATGACTCTGCACCAACCACCAAACGCGACTTAAAGCTCCTATTAGCAGACATCCACAAACTCCTTGCAGCTGACACAGCCCTCCTCAAGACCGAACTGCGCACGGTCACTGAAAAAGTGAGAGACACGCAGGCAGAAGTGGTGACAGTACACGCTCACATAATCACAATGGAAGACTCCATTAAACAAATCCAGCAACAACAAACGTACCTGTCATTCAAAGTGTCCAGCATGGAAGATAGACAACGCCGTTCTCACCTTAAAATCAGGGGCATCCCCGTGGAAATAACAGCCGAAGAGCTACCGCAATACACCAGACGCCTCCTAGCTACAATCCTCCCACACACAGCGGTCAAGAAAATGACCATAGATGGGGTGTACCGCCTGCCTACCCCTCCCCACCTAAAGTTCCCAACAGGCAGAGACGTTATTCTCAGATGCACCACAGTGCAAGACAAACTACATATAATGGCTGGGCTGAAAGGCAAGACACCACTGCTGTTCGAGAACTCATCCCTAGCATTCTTTCAGGACTTATCAAAAGCCACCCTAATGTGGCGCAAATCCTATGGACCACTCACTACAAAACTCCGAGCAGCAGGAATCGCATACAAGTGGGGCGCTAACGGGACACTGGAGGTAACCCGAGATGGCACCACCCATGTCCTGACCTCCGTGGAGGACGCACCTACCCTCCTAACCACCCTGAGACTACACAACCTGGCACAAGACCCCGGGAATGCCGCCCAGCTGGAACCAGGACCCAGCGGATCACAGTACCCTGTACCGTGACTGATGTGCACAGATACCTCAGGATGGGTCAAAGAGACTGCTATACTCAATATATTTCAAGTTTTTATTGTGACTTTACCTATGTTTTCTTTTATTTTCTTGATTTGTTAACCCACGGTATAAATACCTAAACACTACGGACCACCGACGCACTGACCCTGGTAGAGGATACATAAGCTCCAAAACAAGGAGAGACAACACAATACACAACCAACCACAGGGCGACTAAAAATCTACCCCCCCTGCAGCCCCCTCGGTTAGGGGTAACCACCCCAACAAGCCACCAACAACTAACAGCTCACCTCCACTAACGCAGCCAGACAACAACATCCGGCACAACACAGGGAGCCTAATCATGACACATGGAACTGACACAAACCCGCAGCCCCACAACTCGAGTAAAAACTAAAACCCCACATAGAGAACCACCACCACCAGACTCATTCTTGACGGGACCTGCTACACTGCACCATGCCCTATCTTAAACACAAAGAAGCACAAAACAATATAACACCTAATTATGGATCACTAAGTTTTGTTTTAACATGTTACTGTTATACTAAAAATTTAATAGCTCAACCCAAAAGGTGCAAACCACAAACGACACAGAACTTCGACCTCACTAGTGCACCTACGTGCACGACTGTCTGTAAAATGATTGCACCAAAACCGAAAATAAAGATTTAAAAAAAATAAAAAAATTATATACATTAATTTAATTACATTTTCATGACAATATTTTTCATTTAGTTATTTACAGGATTATAATTTAATTCCTATGATACTTTTTGTTTAAATTATATACATTAATTTAATTACATTTTCATGATTATGTTTCTAGGGGCGACACCACAGAAAATATTGGTAAAGAAAATATAATTTATTGATTTTTTATTTCCGGTAGGTGCTTTGCCATTTGTTTTTGATTCCATTGATTATTTTATATTAGTTTATTTACATTTATTATCCAGAATTTTTTTGCTAGTTACTTAGATTATAATGATTTGTTTTCCTTGATTTTATTATATATTAGCAATTTACATTATTATGATTTCCCCCCCTTGATTATTTTTATAATAATTTTGGTTAGTTAAGTGTTATTATCATGAGAATATTTTAAATTTAGTTATTTACAGGAATATAATTTTATTCCTATGATCCTTTTTGTTTAAGTTATATACATTAATTTAATTTTGATGATTATGTTTCTAGGGGCGACACCGCAGAAAATATTGTTAAAGAAAATATAATTGACTGATTATTTATTTCCGGTAGGTGCTTCGCCATTTGTTTTTGATTCCATTGATTATTTTATATTAGTTTATTTACATTTATTTCTCATGATTATTTTATTTAATTGTTACTTAGATTATAATGTTTTGTTTTCCATGATTTTATTATATATTAGTTATGTACATTATTATGATTTTTTTTTCCTTGATTATTTTCATAATAATTTCGGATAGTTAACTTTAATTCTCATAAGAATATGTTTAATTTAGTTATTTACAGGATTATAATTTCATTCCTATGATCCTTTTTGTTTAAGTTATATACATTAATTTAATTTTCATGATTATGTTTCTAGGGGCGACATCGCAGAAAATATTGGTAAAGAAAATATAATTGACTAATTATTTTTTTCTGGTAGGTGCTTCGCCAATTGTTTTTGATTCCATTGATTATTTTAATTTTGGTTAGTTATTTTTAATTCTCTTGAGAATATGTTTAGTTTAGTTCTTTACAGGATTATAATTTCATTCCTATGATCCTTTTTGTTTAAGTTATATACATTAATTTAATTTACATGATTATGTTTCTAGGGGCGATACCACAGAAAATAATGGTATAGAAAATATAATTTATTGATTATTTATTTCTAGTAGGTGCTTCGCCATTTGTTTTTGATTCCATTGATTATTTTATTTTAGTTTATTTACATTTATTATCCAGAATTATTTTTCTAGTTACTTAGATTATAATGATTTGTTTTCCATAATTTTATTATATATTAGTTATCTACATTATTATGATTTTTTTTCCTTGATTATTTTTATAATAATTTCGGTTAGTTAACTTCAATTCTCATGAGAATATGTTTAATTTAGTTATTTACAGGAGGATTATAATTTAATTCCTATGATACTTTTTGTTTAAGTTATATACATTAATTTAATTACATTTTCATGATTATGTTTCTAGGGGCGACACCACAGAAAATATTGGTAAAGAAAATATAATTTATTGATTATTTATTTCTAGTAGGTGCTTCGCCATTTGTTTTTGATTCCATTGATTATTTTATATTAGTTTATTTACATTTATTATCCAGAATTATTTTGCTAGTTACTTAGATTATAATGATTTGTTTTCCATGATTTTATTATATATTAGCAATTTACATTATTATGATTTTTTCCCCTTGATTATTTTTAATACTAATTTCGGTTAGTTAACTTCAATTCTCATGAGAATATGTTTAATTTAGTTATTTACAGGATTATAATTTCATTCCTATGATCCTTTTTGTTTAAGTTATATACATTAATTTGAGGGGGCCAGCAAGCCGACACGAACGGACGCCATCTTAATCAGCTCCCAAACTCTGCGGATAAAATCCACAAATATCAGCCTTTACATGACCCATCCAACATCGTCACATACAAAATCGGAGTCAGAACAACAAACTGCATCTCCAGATGCCTTTTTTTCAGCCACAAAGGCTGCAGAAACGGAGACGCAAGATCGGGGCCTACTATACCCCAACGATCCAGGGCCTCGAGGACCTGCTGAGCGGATACCCGGCAGAACACACAGACACATCCTACTCCCCGGACCTATCCAACGCTCAGGCTCACATACCAGCTATGGGACGCCGGTCACAAAAGACACAAGGTACGGCCGGGGGCAGGGATATTGGGACTCTGCTTCAAAAGCCCGCCCAGCCTAATCCCACACCTGCAGCATCTATGCCGGAGGTAACCCTGACATCTACCTCACCCCAACAACGTCCAGAATCACCTGGGCTCCTTCAAGCACCAAAAACAAACCAGCAAGGGACTGCATCCCCAGGGCAGCACCAACCACCGCAGCTGGATATGACACACACCAAGGCACAACAAGGCCCAGACTTACAGGGACCCACATGGGCAACACAGCCTGAAAGGGAACCCAATCCACCTCAACCCAGGCCTGATATACCAGGGCACTCACAAGCACCGCTGCAACCGCTGATGGAGTCCCCAGATGACTCTGCACCAACCACCAAACGCGACTTAAAGCTCCTATTAGCAGACATCCACAAACTCCTTGCAGCTGACACAGCCCTCCTCAAGACCGAACTGCGCACGGTCACTGAAAAAGTGAGAGACACGCAGGCAGAAGTGGTGACAGTACACGCTCACATAATCACAATGGAAGACTCCATTAAACAAATCCAGCAACAACAAACGTACCTGTCATTCAAAGTGTCCAGCATGGAAGATAGACAACGCCGTTCTCACCTTAAAATCAGGGGCATCCCCGTGGAAATAACAGCCGAAGAGCTACCGCAATACACCAGACGCCTCCTAGCTACAATCCTCCCACACACAGCGGTCAAGAAAATGACCATAGATGGGGTGTACCGCCTGCCTACCCCTCCCCACCTAAAGTTCCCAACAGGCAGAGACGTTATTCTCAGATGCACCACAGTGCAAGACAAACTACATATAATGGCTGGGCTGAAAGGCAAGACACCACTGCTGTTCGAGAACTCATCCCTAGCATTCTTTCAGGACTTATCAAAAGCCACCCTAATGTGGCGCAAATCCTATGGACCACTCACTACAAAACTCCGAGCAGCAGGAATCGCATACAAGTGGGGCGCTAACGGGACACTGGAGGTAACCCGAGATGGCACCACCCATGTCCTGACCTCCGTGGAGGACGCACCTACCCTCCTAACCACCCTGAGACTACACAACCTGGCACAAGACCCCGGGAATGCCGCCCAGCTGGAACCAGGACCCAGCGGATCACAGTACCCTGTACCGTGACTGATGTGCACAGATACCTCAGGATGGGTCAAAGAGACTGCTATACTCAATATATTTCAAGTTTTTATTGTGACTTTACCTATGTTTTCTTTTATTTTCTTGATTTGTTAACCCACGGTATAAATACCTAAACACTACGGACCACCGACGCACTGACCCTGGTAGAGGATACATAAGCTCCAAAACAAGGAGAGACAACACAATACACAACCAACCACAGGGCGACTAAAAATCTACCCCCCCTGCAGCCCCCTCGGTTAGGGGTAACCACCCCAACAAGCCACCAACAACTAACAGCTCACCTCCACTAACGCAGCCAGACAACAACATCCGGCACAACACAGGGAGCCTAATCATGACACATGGAACTGACACAAACCCGCAGCCCCACAACTCGAGTAAAAACTAAAACCCCACATAGAGAACCACCACCACCAGACTCATTCTTGACGGGACCTGCTACACTGCACCATGCCCTATCTTAAACACAAAGAAGCACAAAACAATATAACACCTAATTATGGATCACTAAGTTTTGTTTTAACATGTTACTGTTATACTAAAAATTTAATAGCTCAACCCAAAAGGTGCAAACCACAAACGACACAGAACTTCGACCTCACTAGTGCACCTACGTGCACGACTGTCTGTAAAATGATTGCACCAAAACCGAAAATAAAGATTTAAAAAAAATAAAAAAATTATATACATTAATTTAATTACATTTTCATGACAATATTTTTCATTTAGTTATTTACAGGATTATAATTTAATTCCTATGATACTTTTTGTTTAAATTATATACATTAATTTAATTACATTTTCATGATTATGTTTCTAGGGGCGACACCACAGAAAATATTGGTAAAGAAAATATAATTTATTGATTTTTTATTTCCGGTAGGTGCTTTGCCATTTGTTTTTGATTCCATTGATTATTTTATATTAGTTTATTTACATTTATTATCCAGAATTTTTTTGCTAGTTACTTAGATTATAATGATTTGTTTTCCTTGATTTTATTATATATTAGCAATTTACATTATTATGATTTCCCCCCCTTGATTATTTTTATAATAATTTTGGTTAGTTAAGTGTTATTATCATGAGAATATTTTAAATTTAGTTATTTACAGGAATATAATTTTATTCCTATGATCCTTTTTGTTTAAGTTATATACATTAATTTAATTTTGATGATTATGTTTCTAGGGGCGACACCGCAGAAAATATTGTTAAAGAAAATATAATTGACTGATTATTTATTTCCGGTAGGTGCTTCGCCATTTGTTTTTGATTCCATTGATTATTTTATATTAGTTTATTTACATTTATTTCTCATGATTATTTTATTTAATTGTTACTTAGATTATAATGTTTTGTTTTCCATGATTTTATTATATATTAGTTATGTACATTATTATGATTTTTTTTTCCTTGATTATTTTCATAATAATTTCGGATAGTTAACTTTAATTCTCATAAGAATATGTTTAATTTAGTTATTTACAGGATTATAATTTCATTCCTATGATCCTTTTTGTTTAAGTTATATACATTAATTTAATTTTCATGATTATGTTTCTAGGGGCGACATCGCAGAAAATATTGGTAAAGAAAATATAATTGACTAATTATTTTTTTCTGGTAGGTGCTTCGCCAATTGTTTTTGATTCCATTGATTATTTTAATTTTGGTTAGTTATTTTTAATTCTCTTGAGAATATGTTTAGTTTAGTTCTTTACAGGATTATAATTTCATTCCTATGATCCTTTTTGTTTAAGTTATATACATTAATTTAATTTACATGATTATGTTTCTAGGGGCGATACCACAGAAAATAATGGTATAGAAAATATAATTTATTGATTATTTATTTCTAGTAGGTGCTTCGCCATTTGTTTTTGATTCCATTGATTATTTTATTTTAGTTTATTTACATTTATTATCCAGAATTATTTTTCTAGTTACTTAGATTATAATGATTTGTTTTCCATAATTTTATTATATATTAGTTATCTACATTATTATGATTTTTTTTCCTTGATTATTTTTATAATAATTTCGGTTAGTTAACTTCAATTCTCATGAGAATATGTTTAATTTAGTTATTTACAGGAGGATTATAATTTAATTCCTATGATACTTTTTGTTTAAGTTATATACATTAATTTAATTACATTTTCATGATTATGTTTCTAGGGGCGACACCACAGAAAATATTGGTAAAGAAAATATAATTTACTGATTATTTATTTCCGGTAGGTGCTTCGACATTTGTTTTTGATTCCATTGATTATTTTATATTAGTTTATTTACATTTATTATCCAGAATTATTTTGCTAGTTACTTAGATTATAATGATTTGTTTTCCATGATTTTATTATATATTAGCAATTTACATTATTATGATTTTTTCCCCTTGATTATTTTTAATACTAATTTCGGTTAGTTAACTTCAATTCTCATGAGAATATGTTTAATTTAGTTATTTACAGGATTATAATTTCATTCCTATGATCCTTTTTGTTTAAGTTATATACATTAATTTGAGGGGGCCAGCAAGCCGACACGAACGGACGCCATCTTAATCAGCTCCCAAACTCTGCGGATAAAATCCACAAATATCAGCCTTTACATGACCCATCCAACATCGTCACATACAAAATCGGAGTCAGAACAACAAACTGCATCTCCAGATGCCTTTTTTTCAGCCACAAAGGCTGCAGAAACGGAGACGTAAGATCGGGGCCTACTATACCCCAACGATCCAGGGCCTCGAGGACCTGCTGAGCGGATACCCGGCAGAACACACAGACACATCCTACTCCCCGGACCTATCCAACGCTCAGGCTCACATACCAGCTATGGGACGCCGGTCACAAAAGACACAAGGTACGGCCGGGGGCAGGGATATTGGGACTCTGCTTCAAAAGCCCGCCCAGCCTAATCCCACACCCGCAGCATCTATGCCGGAGGTAACCCTGACATCTACCTCACCCCAACAACATCCAGAATCACCTGGGCTCCTTCAAGCACCAAAAACAAACCAGCAAGGGACTGCATCCCCAGGGCAGCACCAACCACCGCAGCTGGATATGACACACACCAAGGCACAACAAGGCCCAGACTTACAGGGACCCACATGGGCAACACAGCCTGAAAGGGAACCCAATCCACCTCAACCCAGGCCTGATATACCAGGGCACTCACAAGCACCGCTGCAACCGCTGATGGAGTCCCCAGATGACTCTGCACCAACCACCAAACGCGACTTAAAGCTCCTATTAGCAGACATCCACAAACTCCTTGCAGCTGACACAGCCCTCCTCAAGACCGAACTGCGCACGGTCACTGAAAAAGTGAGAGACACGCAGGCAGAAGTGGTGACAGTACACGCTCACATAATCACAATGGAAGACTCCATTAAACAAATCCAGCAACAACAAACGTACCTGTCATTCAAAGTGTCCAGCATGGAAGATAGACAACGCCGTTCTCACCTTAAAATCAGGGGCATCCCCGTGGAAATAACAGCCGAAGAGCTACCGCAATACACCAGACGCCTCCTAGCTACAATCCTCCCACACACAGCGGTCAAGAAAATGACCATAGATGGGGTGTACCGCCTGCCTACCCCTCCCCACCTAAAGTTCCCAACAGGCAGAGACGTTATTCTCAGATGCACCACAGTGCAAGACAAACTACATATAATGGCTGGGCTGAAAGGCAAGACACCACTGCTGTTCGAGAACTCATCCCTAGCATTCTTTCAGGACTTATCAAAAGCCACCCTAATGTGGCGCAAATCCTATGGACCACTCACTACAAAACTCCGAGCAGCAGGAATCGCATACAAGTGGGGCGCTAACGGGACACTGGAGGTAACCCGAGATGGCACCACCCATGTCCTGACCTCCGTGGAGGACGCACCTACCCTCCTAACCACCCTGAGACTACACAACCTGGCACAAGACCCCGGGAATGCCGCCCAGCTGGAACCAGGACCCAGCGGATCACAGTACCCTGTACCGTGACTGATGTGCACAGATACCTCAGGATGGGTCAAAGAGACTGCTATACTCAATATATTTCAAGTTTTTATTGTGACTTTACCTATGTTTTCTTTTATTTTCTTGATTTGTTAACCCACGGTATAAATACCTAAACACTACGGACCACCGACGCACTGACCCTGGTAGAGGATACATAAGCTCCAAAACAAGGAGAGACAACACAATACACAACCAACCACAGGGCGACTAAAAATCTACCCCCCCTGCAGCCCCCTCGGTTAGGGGTAACCACCCCAACAAGCCACCAACAACTAACAGCTCACCTCCACTAACGCAGCCAGATAACAACATCCGGCACAACACAGGGAGCCTAATCATGACACATGGAACTGACACAAACCCGCAGCCCCACAACTCGAGTAAAAACTAAAACCCCACATAGAGAACCACCACCACCAGACTCATTCTTGACGGGACCTGCTACACTGCACCATGCCCTATCTTAAACACAAAGAAGCACAAAACAATATAACACCTAATTATGGATAACTAAGTTTTGTTTTAACATGTTACTGTTATACTAAAAATGTAATAGCTCAACCCAAAAGGTGCAAACCACAAACGACACAGAACTTCGACCTCACTAGTGCACCTACGTGCACGACTGTCTGTAAAATGATTGCACCAAAACCGAAAATAAAGATTTAAAAAAAATAAAAAAATTATATACATTAATTTAATTACATTTTCATGACAATATTTTTCATTTAGTTATTTACAGGATTATAATTTAATTCCTATGATACTTTTTGTTTAAATTATATACATTAATTTAATTACATTTTCATGATTATGTTTCTAGGGGCGACACCACAGAAAATATTGGTAAAGAAAATATAATTTATTGATTTTTTATTTCCGGTAGGTGCTTTGCCATTTGTTTTTGATTCCATTGATTATTTTATATTAGTTTATTTACATTTATTATCCAGAATTTTTTTGCTAGTTACTTAGATTATAATGATTTGTTTTCCTTGATTTTATTATATATTAGCAATTTACATTATTATGATTTCCCCCCCTTGATTATTTTTATAATAATTTTGGTTAGTTAAGTGTTATTATCATGAGAATATTTTAAATTTAGTTATTTACAGGAATATAATTTTATTCCTATGATCCTTTTTGTTTAAGTTATATACATTAATTTAATTTTGATGATTATGTTTCTAGGGGCGACACCGCAGAAAATATTGTTAAAGAAAATATAATTGACTGATTATTTATTTCCGGTAGGTGCTTCGCCATTTGTTTTTGATTCCATTGATTATTTTATATTAGTTTATTTACATTTATTTCTCATGATTATTTTATTTAATTGTTACTTAGATTATAATGTTTTGTTTTCCATGATTTTATTATATATTAGTTATGTACATTATTATGATTTTTTTTTCCTTGATTATTTTCATAATAATTTCGGATAGTTAACTTTAATTCTCAAAAGAATATGTTTAATTTAGTTATTTACAGGATTATAATTTCATTCCTATGATCCTTTTTGTTTAAGTTATATACATTAATTTAATTTTCATGATTATGTTTCTAGGGGCGACATCGCAGAAAATATTGGTAAAGAAAATATAATTGACTAATTATTTTTTTCTGGTAGGTGCTTCGCCAATTGTTTTTGATTCCATTGATTATTTTAATTTTGGTTAGTTAACTTTAATTCTCTTGAGAATATGTTTAGTTTAGTTCTTTACAGGATTATAATTTCATTCCTATGATCCTTTTTGTTTAAGTTATATACATTAATTTAATTTACATGATTATGTTTCTAGGGGCGATACCACAGAAACAAATGGTATAGAAAATATAATTTATTGATTATTTATTTCTAGTAGGTGCTTCGCCATTTGTTTTTGATTCCATTGATTATTTTATATTAGTTTATTTACATTTATTATCCAGAATTATTTTGCTAGTTACTTAGATTATAATGATTTGTTTTCCATGATTTTATTATATATTAGCAATTTACATTATTATGATTTTTTCCCCTTGATTATTTTTAATACTAATTTCGGTTAGTTAACTTCAATTCTCATGAGAATATGTTTAATTTAGTTATTTACAGGATTATAATTTCATTCCTATGATCCTTTTTGTTTAAGTTATATACATTAATTTGAGGGGGCCAGCAAGCCGACACGAACGGACGCCATCTTAATCAGCTCCCAAACTCTGCGGATAAAATCCACAAATATCAGCCTTTACATGACCCATCCAACATCGTCACATACAAAATCGGAGTCAGAACAACAAACTGCATCTCCAGATGCCTTTTTTTCAGCCACAAAGGCTGCAGAAACGGAGACGCAAGATCGGGGCCTACTATACCCCAACGATCCAGGGCCTCGAGGACCTGCTGAGCGGATACCCGGCAGAACACACAGACACATCCTACTCCCCGGACCTATCCAACGCTCAGGCTCACATACCAGCTATGGGACGCCGGTCACAAAAGACACAAGGTACGGCCGGGGGCAGGGATATTGGGACTCTGCTTCAAAAGCCCGCCCAGCCTAATCCCACACCTGCAGCATCTATGCCGGAGGTAACCCTGACATCTACCTCACCCCAACAACGTCCAGAATCACCTGGGCTCCTTCAAGCACCAAAAACAAACCAGCAAGGGACTGCATCCCCAGGGCAGCACCAACCACCGCAGCTGGATATGACACACACCAAGGCACAACAAGGCCCAGACTTACAGGGACCCACATGGGCAACACAGCCTGAAAGGGAACCCAATCCACCTCAACCCAGGCCTGATATACCAGGGCACTCACAAGCACCGCTGCAACCGCTGATGGAGTCCCCAGATGACTCTGCACCAACCACCAAACGCGACTTAAAGCTCCTATTAGCAGACATCCACAAACTCCTTGCAGCTGACACAGCCCTCCTCAAGACCGAACTGCGCACGGTCACTGAAAAAGTGAGAGACACGCAGGCAGAAGTGGTGACAGTACACGCTCACATAATCACAATGGAAGACTCCATTAAACAAATCCAGCAACAACAAACGTACCTGTCATTCAAAGTGTCCAGCATGGAAGATAGACAACGCCGTTCTCACCTTAAAATCAGGGGCATCCCCGTGGAAATAACAGCCGAAGAGCTACCGCAATACACCAGACGCCTCCTAGCTACAATCCTCCCACACACAGCGGTCAAGAAAATGACCATAGATGGGGTGTACCGCCTGCCTACCCCTCCCCACCTAAAGTTCCCAACAGGCAGAGACGTTATTCTCAGATGCACCACAGTGCAAGACAAACTACATATAATGGCTGGGCTGAAAGGCAAGACACCACTGCTGTTCGAGAACTCATCCCTAGCATTCTTTCAGGACTTATCAAAAGCCACCCTAATGTGGCGCAAATCCTATGGACCACTCACTACAAAACTCCGAGCAGCAGGAATCGCATACAAGTGGGGCGCTAACGGGACACTGGGGGTAACCCGAGATGGCACCACCCATGTCCTGACCTCCGTGGAGGATGCACCTACCCTCCTAACCACCCTGAGACTACACAACCTGGCACAAGACCCCGGGAATGCCGCCCAGCTGGAACCAGGACCCAGCGGATCACAGTACCCTGTACCGTGACTGATGTGCACAGATACCTCAGGATGGGTCAAAGAGACTGCTATACTCAATATATTTCAAGTTTTTATTGTGACTTTACCTATGTTTTCTTTTATTTTCTTGATTTGTTAACCCACGGTATAAATACCTAAACACTACGGACCACCGACGCACTGACCCTGGTAGAGGATACATAAGCTCCAAAACAAGGAGAGACAACACAATACACAACCAACCACAGGGCGACTAAAAATCTACCCCCCCTGCAGCCCCCTCGGTTAGGGGTAACCACCCCAACAAGCCACCAACAACTAACAGCTCACCTCCACTAACGCAGCCAGACAACAACATCCGGCACAACACAGGGAGCCTAATCATGACACATGGAACTGACACAAACCCGCAGCCCCACAACTCGAGTAAAAACTAAAACCCCACATAGAGAACTACCACCACCAGACTCATTCTTGACGGGACCTGCTACACTGCACCATGCCCTATCTTAAACACAAAGAAGCACAAAACAATATAACACCTAATTATGGATCACTAAGTTTTGTTTTAACATGTTACTGTTATACTAAAAATGTAATAGCTCAACCCAAAAGGTGCAAACCACAAACGACACAGAACTTCGACCTCACTAGTGCACCTACGTGCACGACTGTCTGTAAAATGATTGCACCAAAACCGAAAATAAAGATTTAAAAAAAATAAAAAAATTATATACATTAATTTAATTACATTTTCATGACAATATTTTTCATTTAGTTATTTACAGGATTATAATTTAATTCCTATGATACTTTTTGTTTAAATTATATACATTAATTTAATTACATTTTCATGATTATGTTTCTAGGGGCGACACCACAGAAAATATTGGTAAAGAAAATATAATTTATTGATTTTTTATTTCCGGTAGGTGCTTTGCCATTTGTTTTTGATTCCATTGATTATTTTATATTAGTTTATTTACATTTATTATCCAGAATTTTTTTGCTAGTTACTTAGATTATAATGATTTGTTTTCCTTGATTTTATTATATATTAGCAATTTACATTATTATGATTTCCCCCCCTTGATTATTTTTATAATAATTTTGGTTAGTTAAGTGTTATTATCATGAGAATATTTTAAATTTAGTTATTTACAGGAATATAATTTTATTCCTATGATCCTTTTTGTTTAAGTTATATACATTAATTTAATTTTGATGATTATGTTTCTAGGGGCGACACCGCAGAAAATATTGTTAAAGAAAATATAATTGACTGATTATTTATTTCCGGTAGGTGCTTCGCCATTTGTTTTTGATTCCATTGATTATTTTATATTAGTTTATTTACATTTATTTCTCATGATTATTTTATTTAATTGTTACTTAGATTATAATGTTTTGTTTTCCATGATTTTATTATATATTAGTTATGTACATTATTATGATTTTTTTTCCTTGATTATTTTCATAATAATTTCGGATAGTTAACTTTAATTCTCAAAAGAATATGTTTAATTTAGTTATTTACAGGATTATAATTTCATTCCTATGATCCTTTTTGTTTAAGTTATATACATTAATTTAATTTTCATGATTATGTTTCTAGGGGCGACATCGCAGAAAATATTGGTAAAGAAAATATAATTGACTAATTATTTTTTTCTGGTAGGTGCTTCGCCAATTGTTTTTGATTCCATTGATTATTTTAATTTTGGTTAGTTAACTTTAATTCTCTTGAGAATATGTTTAGTTTAGTTCTTTACAGGATTATAATTTCATTCCTATGATCCTTTTTGTTTAAGTTATATACATTAATTTAATTTACATGATTATGTTTCTAGGGGCGATACCACAGAAACAAATGGTATAGAAAATATAATTTATTGATTATTTATTTCTAGTAGGTGCTTCGCCATTTGTTTTTGATTCCATTGATTATTTTATATTAGTTTATTTACATTTATTATCCAGAATTATTTTGCTAGTTACTTAGATTATAATGATTTGTTTTCCATGATTTTATTATATATTAGCAATTTACATTATTATGATTTTTTCCCCTTGATTATTTTTAATACTAATTTCGGTTAGTTAACTTCAATTCTCATGAGAATATGTTTAATTTAGTTATTTACAGGATTATAATTTCATTCCTATGATCCTTTTTGTTTAAGTTATATACATTAATTTGAGGGGGCCAGCAAGCCGACACGAACGGACGCCATCTTAATCAGCTCCCAAACTCTGCGGATAAAATCCACAAATATCAGCCTTTACATGACCCATCCAACATCGTCACATACAAAATCGGAGTCAGAACAACAAACTGCATCTCCAGATGCCTTTTTTTCAGCCACAAAGGCTGCAGAAACGGAGACGCAAGATCGGGGCCTACTATACCCCAACGATCCAGGGCCTCGAGGACCTGCTGAGCGGATACCCGGCAGAACACACAGACACATCCTACTCCCCGGACCTATCCAACGCTCAGGCTCACATACCAGCTATGGGACGCCGGTCACAAAAGACACAAGGTACGGCCGGGGGCAGGGATATTGGGACTCTGCTTCAAAAGCCCGCCCAGCCTAATCCCACACCTGCAGCATCTATGCCGGAGGTAACCCTGACATCTACCTCACCCCAACAACGTCCAGAATCACCTGGGCTCCTTCAAGCACCAAAAACAAACCAGCAAGGGACTGCATCCCCAGGGCAGCACCAACCACCGCAGCTGGATATGACACACACCAAGGCACAACAAGGCCCAGACTTACAGGGACCCACATGGGCAACACAGCCTGAAAGGGAACCCAATCCACCTCAACCCAGGCCTGATATACCAGGGCACTCACAAGCACCGATGCAACCGCTGATGGAGTCCCCAGATGACTCTGCACCAACCACCAAACGCGACTTAAAGCTCCTATTAGCAGACATCCACAAACTCCTTGCAGCTGACACAGCCCTCCTCAAGACCGAACTGCGCACGGTCACTGAAAAAGTGAGAGACACGCAGGCAGAAGTGGTGACAGTACACGCTCACATAATCACAATGGAAGACTCCATTAAACAAATCCAGCAACAACAAACGTACCTGTCATTCAAAGTGTCCAGCATGGAAGATAGACAACGCCGTTCTCACCTTAAAATCAGGGGCATCCCCGTGGAAATAACAGCCGAAGAGCTACCGCAATACACCAGACGCCTCCTAGCTACAATCCTCCCACACACAGCGGTCAAGAAAATGACCATAGATGGGGTGTACCGCCTGCCTACCCCTCCCCACCTAAAGTTCCCAACAGGCAGAGACGTTATTCTCAGATGCACCACAGTGCAAGACAAACTACATATAATGGCTGGGCTGAAAGGCAAGACACCACTGCTGTTCGAGAACTCATCCCTAGCATTCTTTCAGGACTTATCAAAAGCCACCCTAATGTGGCGCAAATCCTATGGACCACTCACTACAAAACTCCGAGCAGCAGGAATCGCATACAAGTGGGGCGCTAACGGGACACTGGAGGTAACCCGAGATGGCACCACCCATGTCCTGACCTCCGTGGAGGACGCACCTACCCTCCTAACCACCCTGAGACTACACAACCTGGCACAAGACCCCGGGAATGCCGCCCAGCTGGAACCAGGACCCAGCGGATCACAGTACCCTGTACCGTGACTGATGTGCACAGATACCTCAGGATGGGTCAAAGAGACTGCTATACTCAATATATTTCAAGTTTTTATTGTGACTTTACCTATGTTTTCTTTTATTTTCTTGATTTGTTAACCCACGGTATAAATACCTAAACACTACGGACCACCGACGCACTGACCCTGGTAGAGGATACATAAGCTCCAAAACAAGGAGAGACAACACAATACACAACCAACCACAGGGCGACTAAAAATCTACCCCCCCTGCAGCCCCCTCGGTTAGGGGTAACCACCCCAACAAGCCACCAACAACTAACAGCTCACCTCCACTAACGCAGCCAGACAACAACATCCGGCACAACACAGGGAGCCTAATCATGACACATGGAACTGACACAAACCCGCAGCCCCACAACTCGAGTAAAAACTAAAACCCCACATAGAGAACCACCACCACCAGACTCATTCTTGACGGGACCTGCTACACTGCACCATGCCCTATCTTAAACACAAAGAAGCACAAAACAATATAACACCTAATTATGGATCACTAAGTTTTGTTTTAACATGTTACTGTTATACTAAAAATGTAATAGCTCAACCCAAAAGGTGCAAACCACAAACGACACAGAACTTCGACCTCACTAGTGCACCTACGTGCACGACTGTCTGTAAAATGATTGCACCAAAACCGAAAATAAAGATTTAAAAAAAATAAAAAAATTATATACATTAATTTAATTACATTTTCATGACAATATTTTTCATTTAGTTATTTACAGGATTATAATTTAATTCCTATGATACTTTTTGTTTAAATTATATACATTAATTTAATTACATTTTCATGATTATGTTTCTAGGGGCGACACCACAGAAAATATTGGTAAAGAAAATATAATTTATTGATTTTTTATTTCCGGTAGGTGCTTTGCCATTTGTTTTTGATTCCATTGATTATTTTATATTAGTTTATTTACATTTATTATCCAGAATTTTTTTGCTAGTTACTTAGATTATAATGATTTGTTTTCCTTGATTTTATTATATATTAGCAATTTACATTATTATGATTTCCCCCCCTTGATTATTTTTATAATAATTTTGGTTAGTTAAGTGTTATTATCATGAGAATATTTTAAATTTAGTTATTTACAGGAATATAATTTTATTCCTATGATCCTTTTTGTTTAAGTTATATACATTAATTTAATTTTGATGATTATGTTTCTAGGGGCGACACCGCAGAAAATATTGTTAAAGAAAATATAATTGACTGATTATTTATTTCCGGTAGGTGCTTCGCCATTTGTTTTTGATTCCATTGATTATTTTATATTAGTTTATTTACATTTATTTCTCATGATTATTTTATTTAATTGTTACTTAGATTATAATGTTTTGTTTTCCATGATTTTATTATATATTAGTTATGTACATTATTATGATTTTTTTTTCCTTGATTATTTTCATAATAATTTCGGATAGTTAACTTTAATTCTCAAAAGAATATGTTTAATTTAGTTATTTACAGGATTATAATTTCATTCCTATGATCCTTTTTGTTTAAGTTATATACATTAATTTAATTTTCATGATTATGTTTCTAGGGGCGACATCGCAGAAAATATTGGTAAAGAAAATATAATTGACTAATTATTTTTTTCTGGTAGGTGCTTCGCCAATTGTTTTTGATTCCATTGATTATTTTAATTTTGGTTAGTTAACTTTAATTCTCTTGAGAATATGTTTAGTTTAGTTCTTTACAGGATTATAATTTCATTCCTATGATCCTTTTTGTTTAAGTTATATACATTAATTTAATTTACATGATTATGTTTCTAGGGGCGATACCACAGAAAATAATGGTATAGAAAATATAATTTATTGATTATTTATTTCTAGTAGGTGCTTCGCCATTTGTTTTTGATTCCATTGATTATTTTATTTTAGTTTATTTACATTTATTATCCAGAATTATTTTTCTAGTTACTTAGATTATAATGATTTGTTTTCCATAATTTTATTATATATTAGTTATCTACATTATTATGATTTTTTTTCCTTGATTATTTTTATAATAATTTCGGTTAGTTAACTTCAATTCTCATGAGAATATGTTTAATTTAGTTATTTACAGGAGGATTATAATTTAATTCCTATGATACTTTTTGTTTAAGTTATATACATTAATTTAATTACATTTTCATGATTATGTTTCTAGGGGCGACACCACAGAAAATATTGGTAAAGAAAATATAATTTACTGATTATTTATTTCCGGTAGGTGCTTCGACATTTGTTTTTGATTCCATTGATTATTTTATATTAGTTTATTTACATTTATTATCCAGAATTATTTTGCTAGTTACTTAGATTATAATGATTTGTTTTCCATGATTTTATTATATATTAGCAATTTACATTATTATGATTTTTTCCCCTTGATTATTTTTAATACTAATTTCGGTTAGTTAACTTCAATTCTCATGAGAATATGTTTAATTTAGTTATTTACAGGATTATAATTTCATTCCTATGATCCTTTTTGTTTAAGTTATATACATTAATTTGAGGGGGCCAGCAAGCCGACACGAACGGACGCCATCTTAATCAGCTCCCAAACTCTGCGGATAAAATCCACAAATATCAGCCTTTACATGACCCATCCAACATCGTCACATACAAAATCGGAGTCAGAACAACAAACTGCATCTCCAGATGCCTTTTTTTCAGCCACAAAGGCTGCAGAAACGGAGACGCAAGATCGGGGCCTACTATACCCCAACGATCCAGGGCCTCGAGGACCTGCTGAGCGGATACCCGGCAGAACACACAGACACATCCTACTCCCCGGACCTATCCAACGCTCAGGCTCACATACCAGCTATGGGACGCCGGTCACAAAAGACACAAGGTACGGCCGGGGGCAGGGATATTGGGACTCTGCTTCAAAAGCCCGCCCAGCCTAATCCCACACCCGCAGCATCTATGCCGGAGGTAACCCTGACATCTACCTCACCCCAACAACATCCAGAATCACCTGGGCTCCTTCAAGCACCAAAAACAAACCAGCAAGGGACTGCATCCCCAGGGCAGCACCAACCACCGCAGCTGGATATGACACACACCAAGGCACAACAAGGCCCAGACTTACAGGGACCCACATGGGCAACACAGCCTGAAAGGGAACCCAATCCACCTCAACCCAGGCCTGATATACCAGGGCACTCACAAGCACCGCTGCAACCGCTGATGGAGTCCCCAGATGACTCTGCACCAACCACCAAACGCGACTTAAAGCTCCTATTAGCAGACATCCACAAACTCCTTGCAGCTGACACAGCCCTCCTCAAGACCGAACTGCGCACGGTCACTGAAAAAGTGAGAGACACGCAGGCAGAAGTGGTGACAGTACACGCTCACATAATCACAATGGAAGACTCCATTAAACAAATCCAGCAACAACAAACGTACCTGTCATTCAAAGTGTCCAGCATGGAAGATAGACAACGCCGTTCTCACCTTAAAATCAGGGGCATCCCCGTGGAAATAACAGCCGAAGAGCTACCGCAATACACCAGACGCCTCCTAGCTACAATCCTCCCACACACAGCGGTCAAGAAAATGACCATAGATGGGGTGTACCGCCTGCCTACCCCTCCCCACCTAAAGTTCCCAACAGGCAGAGACGTTATTGTCAGATGCACCACAGTGCAAGACAAACTACATATAATGGCTGGGCTGAAAGGCAAGACACCACTGCTGTTCGAGAACTCATCCCTAGCATTCTTTCAGGACTTATCAAAAGCCACCCTAATGTGGTGCAAATCCTATGGACCACTCACTACAAAACTCCGAGAAGCAGGAATCGCATACAAGTGGGGCGCTAACGGGACACTGAAGGTAACCCGAGATGGCACCACCCATGTCCTGACCTCCGTGGAGGACGCACCTACCCTCCTAACCACCCTGAGACTACACAACCTGGCACAAGACCCCTGGAATGCCGCCCAGCTGGAACCAGGACCCAGCGGATCACAGTACCCTGTACCGTGACTGATGTGCACAGATACCTCAGGAGAGACAGCGTAAACGAAAACTAGCCGGGGACTGGTACACAGGAATCAGCAAGCCGGCAAACAGTACAGAATAGGATAAAGCGAAAACGAAGTCAGAATACAAAGCCAAGGTCAAATACGGAGAAACACAACTGAACACAACAAGCACTAAAGGGAACTGTAGCAGAAACCACGATAGGGCAAGGAACTAAGGGAAAAGGATAAGTATAAGTAGCCTTCAAACTAATGTGATTGGCTCCTGTCACTTCCACTCCCCCAACAGGTAAGTGTATGGGGTGATTGGCATGACAGGAGCCAATGGGAGCCTTTTTGCAATTTAGGCTCCCACTGTCTCTTTAAGAGCGCGCCCGAGATTCGCGGCGCGCTCTTAGCTGCAGGCGGGACACGTGACCGCTTCTCGCGGTCACTGCCCGCCTTCCTGTCTGAACAGTCGGACGAGCCGCGCGCGGCTCGTGCAGCCGCAGGACCGCGCGCGGCTTGAAGAGAGGACCGCGTCCGGCCCCCGGATAAGGTAAGTACCGCTACAGTATCCCCCCCTGAGGACACGCCCTCCGGGCGGGCAGGACCAGGCCTGGCAGGAAAACGCGAATGGAAAGAACGTACAAGGCGGGGAGCATGAACAGCATCCGCAGAAATCCAACTGCGCTCCTCAGGCCCATAACCCTTCCAATGTACCAAGTACTGAAGCCGGCCCCTAAGAAAACGAGAGTCAATAACAGCAGATACTTCGAACTCCTCATGACCCTCCACAGAGACAGGAGGGGGAGGGGGAGTATGCCGGGTATAGCGGTTGCGTACGTAAGGCTTCAACAAAGAGGTGTGAAATACATTGGGTATACGCAGATTCTTAGGCAGACCCAAGGCATAAGAAACGGGATTAACCTTATGTATAATGCGATAAGGACCAATGAAGCGGGGAGCCAATTTCATAGAAGGCACCCGGAGGCGAATATTCCGTGTGGAAAGCAAAACCCTGTCCCCCACAACATAGGAAGGAGCCGCTCTGCGATGCTTGTCAGCCTGAGCCTTCTGGCGGGCAGCAGAGTCCACCAAAGAACGCTGAACCTGCTCCCAAGTATTACGCAAACCAGCCAAATGCTCATCCAGAACTGGCATGCCCTGTGAGGAGAATGCAGCCGGAAGAACAACGGGATGCTGGCCATAGACAACGTAAAAAGGGCTTTTGCCGGAAGAATCATGAGTGGCATTATTCCGAGCAAATTCAGCCCAAGGAAGCAGGTCAGACCAATTGTCCTGATGGTGAGACACAAAACAACGGAGGTACTGCTCCAGAGACTGGTTGGCACGTTCAGCAGCTCCATTAGACTGGGGATGGTAAGCGGAAGAAAATGAGAGGGAAATACCCATCTCCGAACAAAAGGCTTTCCAGAACCTGGAAATAAATTGGCTACCCCTATCGGAAACAATAGATAAGGGAATACCATGTAATCGAAACACTTCTTTAGCGAAGATAAGAGCCAGTTCCTTGGAAGTGGGCAACTTGCGAAGAGACACAAAGTGAGCCATTTTGGAAAACCGATCTACTATCATTAGGATGACTGTGTTACCATTCGAAGGGGGTAATTCAACAATAAAATCCATTGATAGATTAGACCAAGGTCTCTCGGGAACGGGTAACGGATGCAACAGCCCACAAGGAACTCTACGAGAGGTTTTCATACATGCACAAGTAGAACAAGCACTTATATAGTCAGTAACATCCTTACGTAAGGTATCCCACCAGAAATACCGAGAAACGGCTGACACTGTTTTGGAAATACCAGGATGTCCAGCGGTCTTAGTATCGTGATACAGTGACAGAATATCCCGTCTCTCGGGAACGTCAACGAACAATTTATCATTAGGCCTCTCGCTAGGTGCCATGCTCTGTTTCGCTTGTATGGCCTGCAAGAGGGACGAGGAAATAGACAATATAGTAGTTGCTATTATCCTGTCTGGGGGAATGACAGGAGTGACATCAATCTCCTGTTTGTCAATAGTCTCGAATTGTCTGGACAGAGCGTCCGCTTTAGTGTTCCGGTCACCTGGCCTATAGGTTATTATATAATTAAAATGAGACAAGAATAGTGACCACCTAGCCTGCCTGGAAGACAATCTTTTAGCTTCGCTAAGGTAGGACAGGTTCTTATGATCCGTAAATATGAGGATGGGATCCTTAGTGCCTTCTAACAAATGTCTCCATTCTTTGAGTGCTAAAATGATAGCAAGGAGTTCGCGATTACCCACATCATAATTCCTTTCTGCTTTGGACATTTGTTTAGAAAAGAAGCCACAAGGATGCAATGGCTTGTCAGGAGACTCTCTTTGGGATAAGACAGCACCTACCCCTATATCGGAAGCATCAACCTCAAGTAATATGGCAATGAGGGGACAGGATGCTGTAAAATAGGGGCAGAGGCGAACGTAGTCTTAAGAAAGTCAAAAGCCTGAAGTGCCTCAGTAGACCAGACACGTGTATTGCCATCCTTTTTAGTCATACGAGTAATAGGCGCTACTATAGACGAAAAACCTTTGATAAAACGTCTATAATAATTAGAGAAACCCAGAAAACGCTGGATGGCTTTCAGACCTTGCGGCAGAGGCCATTCTATGACTGCAGCGAGCTTCTGGGGATCCATCCGAAAACCCTTGGCGGAAATCAAATACCCTAAAAACTGGACCTCGGACTGGTCGAATAGACATTTTTCTAATTTGCAATAAAGACCATTAGCAAGAAGGGTCTTCAGAACTGTTGTAACATGTCTGTGATGAGCGTGAATGTCTGTAGAATATATTAAAATGTCATCCAAGTACACAATAACAAATGAGTGAATAAAGTCCCTTAAGACATCATTAATAAATTCTTGGAACACTGCTGGGGCATTGCAAAGCCCAAATGGCATGACGGTATACTCATAATGACCTGACCGAGTGTTAAAGGCTGTCTTCCATTCGTGGTCCTTTTTAATACGTATCAAATTGTATGCTCCTCTAAGATCTAATTTGGTGAATACCGTAGCATGTTTGAGCCTGTCAAACAATTCTGTTATTAGAGGTATAGGGTAAGCATTTTTGATGGTGATCTTGTTAAGACCTCTATAATCAATGCAAGGTCTTAAATCACCTTCTTTCTTTGATACAAAGAAGAACCCCGCTCCAGCCGGAGAAGAGGATCTTCTAATAAATCCCTTGTCTAATGACTCTTTAATGTACTCCTCCATGACACGGTTTTCTTGAACCGATAGGGGGTACACCCTGCCCTTAGGAGGTATAGTACCAGGCAACAAATCAATAGCACAATCGTAGGGTCTGTGAGGCGGTAATTTGTCAGCCTCTCTTTTATCAAAGACAGTCTTTAAAGTTAAATACTGAGAGGGTATAGTCGTAGATAAAGGAGGAACAGTAGGAACGTTAATAGAATTCACAGGCGTGACTTCAATAGTACATGACTCATGGCAGGCTTCACTCCATGATTTTATCTGCCCTGTCTCCCAGTCAAAAATGGGATTGTGGGCACGTAACCATGGATACCCCAACACCAACTGTGAAGAGGGAGAGGTGATGACCTGGAACCGAATGGTTTCATAGTGTAGAACCCCTGTGTACATGTGTAGCGGTGCAGTCTCGTGAGTAACAACAGGAGATATCAATGGTCTACCATCTATGGCCTCAACGGCCAAGGGTATCTCCTTCTCTCTGATGGGAATATTGTTTCTCTTTACAAAACCAGAGTCTATAAAGTTCTCGGCTGCCCCAGAATCAACCAGGGCGTCTATGTTTTCGACTATACAACTCTCTCCCATATGTAAAGAAACAGGGAGAAGCAGTCGGTTAGGAGGCAATGTAGGAGACTTAGAAATCACACCCAAGGCCAGTCCCCTATAAGGTCTTAGGTGCGAGAGTTTTCCGGGAGCAGAGGACACTCCTTTACCATATGGTCTCTCTTACCACAATATAGGCAGAGTCCCTCCCTTCTCCTATGTAATTTCTCAGTATCTGAGAGTTTGGCAACCCCTAATTGCATAGGTTCCTCTTCAGATACTTTAACACTCTCCGGTATATTAACTCTGGGTTGAATAGGTGTAACAAAACGTCTATTCCTGTTCTTAGTATAGAGCCTGTCACGAATCCTATTATCTATATCGATGAGGTAGTCAATAAGGTCCTCTAAGGCAATAGGAAGCTCCTTAGCTGCTACCTCATCCAATATAGAGTCTGATAAACCTTCCATGAAGGCCGTAGTTAACCCATTATTGGTCCAATCGACCTGTGAGGCAAGGGTACGAAACTGTATAGCGTAATCAGCCACAGACCTAGAACCCTGTTTAACCCTCATTAATGCTCTAGCGGCATTCTTAGACCTTTTCATAGTATCAAAAGTTCTGCGAAAAGCTGTTAGGAAACTGTGAAAGTTATGCACCATAGGTCCATTAGCCTCCCAAATAGGGTTTGCCCATTCAAGTGCTTTGTCGGTAAGTTGGTGCATAAAGAACCCAACTTTAGACCTCTCTGTGGGAAATGAACGTGGATACATTTCAAAATGAAACTCTATTTGGTTAATGAACCCTCTGCATGTCTTAGAATCCCCTCCATACCTAGGAGGAGGCGTTAAATGTGCTGTAGCGTTAGGCATAGTCGATACTTCAGGAAGCAGGGGTGCAGGAGGGTTAGGTGCGGTTGCTGGAATGGTTCTAGCTAAGAGCGTCTGGAGAGCCTGAGCTATTTGATCCATACGGTGATCCTGCTCTACAAATCTAGCCTCATGGGTCGCCATCTGTTGAGCTAAATCTGCGGGGTCCATGGCCCTATCGTAATGTAACGAGTATATACCCCTACACGCAAGATCCAGCCTAACAGAAGACAGTACAGAGGAGAGATACGTCTACCGGACCTTAGAGTGGCCGGACTCGACGTAATAGGATAAGACAGAGTCAGGAACGATCCGAGGTCAAGGGCACAAAGAGACAGCGTAAACGAAAACTAGCCGGGGACTGGTACACAGGAATCAGCAAGCCGGCAAACAGTACAGAATAGGATAAAGCGAAAACGAAGTCAGAATACAAAGCCAAGGTCAAATACGGAGAAACACAACTGAACACAACAAGCACTAAAGGGAACTGTAGCAGAAACCACGATAGGGCAAGGAACTAAGGGAAAAGGGTAAGTATAAGTAGCCTTCAAACTAATGTGATTGGCTCCTGTCACTTCCACTCCCCCAACAGGTAAGTGTATGGGGTGATTGGCATGACAGGAGCCAATGGGAGCCTTTTTGCAATTTAGGCTCCCACTGTCTCTTTAAGAGCGCGCCCGAGATTCGCGGCGCGCTCTTAGCTGCAGGCGGGACACGTGACCGCTTCTCGCGGTCACTGCCCGCCTTCCTGTCTGAACAGTCGGACGAGCCGCGCGCGGCTCGTGCAGCCGCAGGACCGCACGCGGCTTGAAGAGAGGACCGCGTCCGGCCCCCGGATAAGGTAAGTACCGCTACAGTAACCACCCCAACAAGCCACCAACAACTAACAGCTCACATCCACTAACGCAGCCAGACAACAACATCCGGCACAACACAGGGAGCCTAATCATGACACATGGAACTGACACAAACCCGCAGCCCCACAACTCGAGTAAAAACTAAAACCCCACATAGAGAACCACCACCACCAGACTCATACTTGACGGGACCTGCTACACTGCACCATGCCCTATCTTAAACACAAAGAAGCACAAAACAATATAACACCTAAGTATGGATCACTAAGTTTTGTTTTAACATGTTACTGTTATACTAAAAATGTTATAGCTCGACCCAAAAGGTGCAAACCACAAACGACACAGAACTTCGACCTCACTAGTGCACCTACGTGCACGACTGTCTGTAAAATTATTGCACCAAAACCGAAAATAAAGATTTAAAAAAAAATAAAAAAATTATATACATTAATTTAATTACATTTGCATGACAATATTTTTCATTTAGTTATTTACAGGATTATAATTTAATTCCTATGATACTTTTTGTTTAAATTATATACATTAATTTAATTACATTTTCATGATTATGTTTCTAGGGGCGACACCACAGAAAATATTGGTAAAGAAAATATACCGTATATACTCGAGTATAAGCCGACCCGAATATAAGCCGAGGCCCCTAATTTTTCCCCAAAAAACTGGGAAAACTTATTGACTCGAGTATAAGACTAGGGTGGGAAATGCAGCAGCTACTGGTAAATTTCTAAATAAAATTAGATCCTAAAAAAAAGATATTAATTGAATATTTATTTACAGTGTGTGTATAATGAATGCAGTGTGTGCGTATGAGTGCAGCGTGTGTGCGTATGAGTGCAGCGTGTGTGTATGAGTGCAGCGTGTGTGTGTATGAGTGCAGCGTGTGTGTGTATGAGTGCAGTGTGTGTGTATGAATGCAGTGTGTGTGTGTATGAATGCAGTGTGTGTGTATGAGTGCAGTGTGTGTGTATGAGTGCAGTGTGTGTATGAATGCAGTGTGTGTATGAATGCAGTGTATGAATGCAGTGTGTGCAGGGCCGGTGCAAGGATATTTGCCCCCCCCATATGTCCTGACCTCCCCTCCTCCTCCCTCAGTGGTCCTTACCTCCCCACCCCCGTGTTCCTTCACCCCCTCCCCCAGTGGTCCTGACTCACCCCTCCCCTAGTGGTCCTTACCCTTCCCTCCCCTAGTGGTCCTTACTTCCCCCTCCCCTCCCCTAGTGGTCCTTACTTCCCCCTCCCCTCCCCTAGTGGTCCTTATCCCCCCTCCCTCCCCTAGTGGTCCTTATCCCCCCCCTCCCTCCCATAGTGGTCCTTATCCCCCTCCCTCCCATAGTGGTCCTTATCCCCCTCCCTCCCATAGTGGTCCTTATCCCCCCCTCCCTTCCTCCCATAGTGGTCCTTATCCCCCCCTCCCTCCCATAGTGTTCCTTTTCTCCCCCCCTCCCTCCCATAGTGGTCCTTATCCCACCCCCCTGCCTCCGATAGTGGTCCTTATCCCCCCCTCCCTTCCATAGTGGTATAGTGGTCCTTATCCCCCCTCCCTCCCATAGTGGTCCTTATCCCCCCCTCCCTCCCATAGTGGTCCTTATCCCCCCCTTCCCTCCCATAGTGGTCCTTATCCCCCCCTCCCTCCCATAGTGGACCTTAAACCCCCCCCCCTCCCATAGTGGTCCTTATCCCCCCCTCCCTCCCATAGCGGTCCTTATACCCCCCTCCCTCCCATAGTGGTCCTTATCCCACCCCCTCCCTCCAATAGTGGTCCTTATCCCCCCCCTCCCTCCCATAGCGGTCCTTATACCCCCCCCTCCCTCCCATAGTGGTCCTTATCCCACCCCCTCCCTCCCATAGTGGTCCTTATACCCCCCCCCCCTCCCACAGTGGTCCTTATACCCCCTTTTTTTATTTTTTTTATTATTATTATTATTATTATTATTTCTTATTTTATTTTTTTTTCGTCCCCCCTCCCTGCTTGATACATGGCAGGGAGGGGGGCTCTCCTTCCCTGGTGGTCCAGTGGCAGTTCAGTGGGGGTGAGAGGGGGGCTGGCAGAGCTGTACTTACCTTTCCTGCAGCTCCTGTCAGCTCTCTCCTCCTCCGCGCGGTCTGTGCAGCTCCCTCTGTCAGCTCCCACTGTAAGTCTCGCGACAGCCGCGGCTCTCGCGAGACTTACACTGGGAGCTGACCGAGGTGCTGAACGGACGGCGCGGAGGAGGAGAGAGCTGACAGGAGCTGCAGAACAGGTAAGTACAGCTCTGCCAGCCCCCCTCTCCCCCGGTCTGTATTATGGCAATGTAAATTGCCATAATACAGACCTTGACTCGAGTATAAGCCGAGTTGGGGTTTTTCAGCCCAAAAAATGGGCTGAAAAACTCGGCTTATACTCGAGTATATACGGTAATTTATTGATTTTTTATTTCCGGTAGGTGCTTTGCCATTTGTTTTTGATTCCATTGATTATTTTATATTAGTTTATTTACATTTATTATCTAGAATTATTTTGCTAGTTACTTAGATTATAATGATTTGTTTTCCTTGATTTTATTATATATTAGCAATTTACATTATTAGGATTTTCCCCCCTTGATTATTTTTATAATAATTTTGGTTAGTTAAGTGTTATTATCATGAGAATATTTTAAATTTAGTTATTTACAGGAATATCATTTTATTCCTATGATCCTTTTTGTTTAAGTTATATACATTAATTTAATTTTGATGATTATGTTTCTAGGGGCGACACCGCAGAAAATATTGTTAAAGAAAATATAATTGACTGATTATTTATTTCCGGTAGGTGCTTCGCCATTTGTTTTTGATTCCATTGATTATTTTATATTAGTTTATTTACATTTATTTCTCATGATTATTTTATTTAATTGTTACTTAGATTATAATGTTTTGTTTTCCATGATTTTATTATATATTAGTTATGTACATTATTATGATTTTTTTTCCTTGATTATTTTTATAATAATTTCGGATAGTTAACTTTAATTCTCATTAGAATATGTTTAATTTAGTTATTTACAGGATTATAATTTCATTCCTATGATCCTTTTTGTTTAAGTTATATACATTAATTTAATTTTCATGATTATGTTTCTAGGGGCGACGTCGCAGAAAATATTGGTAAAGAAAATATAATTGACTAATTATTTTTTTCCGGTAGGTGCTTCGCCAAATGTTTTTGATTCCATTGATTATTTTAATTTTGGTTAGTTAACTTTAATTCTCTTGAGAATATGTTTAGTTTAGTTATTTACAGGATTATAATTTCATTCCTATGATCCTTTTTGTTTAAGTTATATACATTCATTTAATTTACATGATTATGTTTCTAGGGGCGATACCACAGAAAATAATGGTATAGAAAATATAATTTATTGATTATTTATTTCTAGTAGGTGCTTCGCCATTTGTTTTTGATTCCATTGATTATTTTATTTTAGTTTATTTACATTTATTATCCAGAATTATTGTTCTAGTTACTTAGATTATAATGATTTGTTTTCCATAATTTTATTATATATTAGTTATTTACATTATTATGATTTTTTTCCCTTGATTATTTTTATAATAATTTCGGTTAGTTAACTTCAATTCTCATGAGAATATGTTTAATTTAGTTATTTACAGGAGGATTATAATTTAATTCCTATGATACTTTTTGTTTAAGTTATATACATTAATTTAATTACATTTTCATGATTCTGTTTCATGGGGCGACACCACAGAAAATATTGGTAAAGAAAATATAATTTACTGATTATTTATTTCCGGTAGGTGCTTCGCCATTTGTTTTTGATTCCATTGATTATTTTATATTAGTTTATTTACATTTATTATCCAGAATAATTTTGCTAGTTACTTAGATTATAATGATTTGTTTTCCATGATTTTATTATATATTAGCAATTTACATTATTATGATTTTTTCCCCTTGATTATTTTTAATAATAATTTCGGTTAGTTAACTTCAATTCTCATGAGAATATGTTTAATTTAGTTATTTACAGGATTATAATTTCATTCCTATGATCCTTTTTGTTTAAGTTATATACATTAATTTGAGGGGGCCAGCAAGCCGACACGAACGGACGCCATCTTATTCAGCTCCCAAACTCTGCGGATAAAATCCACAAATATCAGCCTTTACATGACCCATCCAACATCGTCACATACACAATCGGAGTCAGCACAACAAACTGCATCTCCAGATGCCTTTTTTCAGCCACAAAGGCTGCAGAAACGGAGACGCAAGATCGGGGCCTACTATACCCTAACGATCCAGGGCCTCGAGGACCTGCTGAGCGGATACCCGGCAGAACACACAGACACATCCTACTCCCCGGACCTATCCAACGCTCAGGCTCACATACCAGCTATGGGACACCGGTCACAAAAGACACAAGGTACGGCCGGGGGCAGGGATATTGGGACTCTGCTTCAAAAGCCCGCCCAGCCTAATCCCACACCCGCAGCATCTATGCCGGAGGTAACCCTGACATCTACCTCACCCCAACAACGTCCATAATCACCTGGGCTCCTTCAAGCACCAAAAACAAACCAGCAAGGGACTGCATCCCCAGGGCAGCACCAACCACCGCAACTGGATATGACACACACCAAGGCACAACAAGGCCCAGACTTACAGGGACCCACATGGGCAACACAGCCTGAAAGGGAACCCAATCCACCTCAACCCAGGCCTGATATACCAGGGCACTCACAAGCACCGCTGCAACCGCTGATGGAGTCCCCAGATTACTCTGCACCAACCACCAAACGCGACTTAAAGCTCCTATTAGCAGACATCCACAAACTCCTTGCAGCTGACACAGCCCTCCTCAAGACCGAACTGCGCACGGTCACTGAAAATGTGAGAGACACGCAGGCAGAAGTGGTGACAGTACACCCTCACATAATCACAATGGAAGACTCCATTAAACAAATCCAGCAACAACAAACGTACCTGTCATTCAAAGTGTCCAGCATGGAAGATAGACAACGCCGTTCTCACCTTAAAATCAGGGGCATCCCCGTGGAAATAATGGCCGAAGAGCTACCGCAATACACCAGACGCCTCCTAGCTACAATCCTCCCATGCACAGCGGTCAAGAAAATGACCATAGATGGGGTGTACCGCCTGCCTACCCCTCCCCACCTAAAGTTCCCAACAGGCAGAGACGTTATTCTCAGATGCACCACAGTGCAAGACAAACTACATATAATGGACGGGCTGAAAGGCAAGACACCACTGCTGTTCGAGAACTCATCCCTAGCATTCTTTCAGGACTTATCAAAAGCCACCCTAATGTGGTGCAAATCCTATGAACCACTCACAACAAAACTCAGAGCAGCAGGAATCGCATACAAGTGGGGCGCTAACGGGACACTGGAGGTAACCCGAGATGGCACCACCCATGTCCTGACCTCCGTGGAGGACGCACCTACCCTCCTAACCACCCTGAGACTACACAACCTGGCACAAGACCCCGGGAATGCCGCCCAGCTGGAACAAGGACCCAGCGGATCACAGTACCCTGTACCGTGACTGATGTGCACAGATACCTCAGGATGGGTCAAAGAGACTGCTATACTCAATATATTTCAAGTTTTTATTGTGACTTTACCTATGTTTTCTTTTATTTTCTTGATTTGTTAACCCACGGTATAAATACCTAAACACTACGGACCACCGACGCACTGACCCTGGTAGAGGATACATAAGCTCCAAAACAAGGAGAGACAACACAATACACAACCAACCACAGGGTGACTAAAAATCTACCCCCCCCCTGCAGCCAACAAGCCACCAACAACTAACAGCTCACCTCCACTAACGCAGCCAGACAACAACATCCGGCACAACACAGGGAGCCTAATCATGACACATGGAACTGACACAAACCCGCAGCCCCACAACTCGAGTAAAAACTAAAACCCCACATAGAGAACCACCACCACCAGACTCATACTTGACGGGACCTGCTACACTGCACCATGCCCTATCTTAAACACAAAGAAGCACAAAACAATATAACACCTAAGTATGGATCACTAAGTTTTGTTTTAACATGTTACTGTTATACTAAAAATGTTATAGCTCGACCCAAAAGGTGCAAACCCCAAACGACACAGAACTTCGACCTCACTAGTGCACCTACGTGGACGACTGTCTGTAAAATTATTGCACCAAAACCGAAAATAAAGATTTAAAAAAAAAATAAAAAAATTATATACATTAATTTAATTACATTTGCATGACAATATTTTTCATTTAGTTATTTACAGGATTATAATTTAATTCCTATGATACTTTTTGTTTAAATTATATACATTAATTTAATTACATTTTCATGATTATGTTTCTAGGGGCGACACCACAGAAAATATTGGTAAAGAAAATATAATTTATTGATTTTTTATTTCCGGTAGGTGCTTTGCCATTTGTTTTTGATTCCATTGATTATTTTATATTAGTTTATTTACATTTATTATCCAGAATTATTTTGCTAGTTACTTAGATTATAATGATTTGTTTTCCTTGATTTTATTATATATTAGCAATTTACATTATTAGGATTTTCCCCCCTTGATTATTTTTATAATAATTTTGGTTAGTTAAGTGTTATTATCATGAGAATATTTTAAATTTAGTTATTTACAGGAATATCATTTTATTCCTATGATCCTTTTTGTTTAAGTTATATACATTACTTTAATTTTGATGATTATGTTTCTAGGGGCGACACCGCAGAAAATATTGGTAAAGAAAATATAATTGACTGATTATTTATTTCCGGTAGGTGCTTCGCCATTTGTTTTTGATTCCATTGATTATTTTATATTAGTTTATTTACATTTATTTCTCATGATTATTTTATTTAATTGTTACTTAGATTATAATGTTTTGTTTTCCATGATTTTATTATATATTAGTTATGTACATTATTATGATTTTTTTTTCCTTGATTATTTTTATAATAATTTCGGATAGTTAACTTTAATTCTCATAAGAATATGTTTAATTTAGTTATTTACAGGATTATAATTTCATTCCTATGATCCTTTTTGTTTAAGTTATATACATTAATTTAATTTTCATGATTATGTTTCTAGGGGCAACATCGCAGAAAATATTGGTAAAGAAAATATAATTGACTAATTATTTTTTTCTGGTAGGTGCTTCGCCAATTGTTTTTGATTCCATTGATTATTTTAATTTTGGTTAGTTAACTTTAATTCTCTTTAGAGTATGTTTAGTTTAGTTCTTTACAGGATTATAATTTCATTCCTATGATCCTTTTTGTTTAAGTTATATACATTAATTTAATTTACATGATTATGTTTCTAGGGGCGATACCACAGAAAATAATGGTATAGAAAATATAATTTATTGATTATTTATTTCTAGTAGGTGCTTCGCCATTTGTTTTTGATTCCATTGATTATTTTATTTTAGTTTATTTACATTTATTATCCAGAATTATTTTTCTAGTTACTTAGATTATAATGATTTGTTTTCCATAATTTTATTATATATTAGTTATCTACATTATTATGATTTTTTTCCTTGATTATTTTTATAATAATTTCGGTTAGTTAACTTCAATTCTCATGAGAATATGTTTAATTTAGTTATTTACAGGAGGATTATAATTTAATTCCTATGATACTTTTTGTTTAAGTTATATACATTAATTTAATTACATTTTCATGATTATGTTTCTAGGGGCGACACCACAGAAAATATTGGTAAAGAAAATATAATTTACTGATTATTTATTTCCGGTAGGTGCTTCGACATTTGTTTTTGATTCCATTGATTATTTTATATTAGTTTATTTACATTTATTATCCAGAATTATTTTGCTAGTTACTTAGATTATAATGATTTGTTTTCCATGATTTTATTATATATTAGCAATTTACATTATTATGATTTTTTCCCCTTGATTATTTTTAATACTAATTTCGGTTAGTTAACTTCAATTCTCATGAGAATATGTTTAATTTAGTTATTTACAGGATTATAATTTCATTCCTATGATCCTTTTTGTTTAAGTTATATACATTAATTTGAGGGGGCCAGCAAGCCGACACGAACGGACGCCATCTTAATCAGCTCCCAAACTCTGCGGATAAAATCCACAAATATCAGCCTTTACATGACCCATCCAACATCGTCACATACACAATCGGAGTCAGCACAACAAACTGCATCTCCAGATGCCTTTTTTTCAGCCACAAAGGCTGCAGAAACGGAGACGCAAGATCGGGGCCTACTATACTCCAACGATCCAGGGCCTCGAGGACCTGCTGAGCGGATACCCGGCAGAACACACAGACACATCCTACTCCCCGGACCTATCCAACGCTCAGGCTCACATACCAGCTATGGGACGCCGGTCACAAAAGACACAAGGTACGGCCGGGGGCAGGGATATTGGGACTCTGCTTCAAAAGCCCGCCCAGCCTAATCCCACACCCGCAGCATCTATGCCGGAGGTAACCCTGACATCTACCTCACCCCAACAACATCCAGAATCACCTGGGCTCCTTCAAGCACCAAAAACAAACCAGCAAGGGACTGCATCCCCAGGGCAGCACCAACCACCGCAGCTGGATATGACACACACCAAGGCACAACAAGGCCCAGACTTACAGGGACCCACATGGGCAACACAGCCTGAAAGGGAACCCAATCCACCTCAACCCAGACCTGATATACCAGGGCACTCACAAGCACCGCTGCAACCGCTGATGGAGTCCCCAGATGACTCTGCACCAACCACCAAACGCGACTTAAAGCTCCTATTAGCAGACATCCACAAACTCCTTGCAGCTGACACAGCCCTCCTCAAGACCGAACTGCGCACGGTCACTGAAAAAGTGAGAGACACGCAGGCAGAAGTGGTGACAGTACACGCTCACATAATCACAATGGAAGATTCCATTAAACAAATCCAGCAACAACAAACGTACCTGTCATTCAAAGTGTCCAGCATGGAAGATAGACAACGCCGTTCTCACCTTAAAATCAGGGGCATCCCCGTGGAAATAACAGCCGAAGAGCTACCGCAATACACCAGACGCCTCCTAGCTACAATCCTCCCACACACAGCGGTCAAGAAAATGACCATAGATGGGGTGTACCGCCTGCCTACCCCTCCCCACCTAAAGTTCCCAACAGGCAGAGACGTTATTCTCAGATGCACCACAGTGCAAGACAAACTACATATAATGGCTGGGCTGAAAGGCAAGACACCACTGCTGTTCGAGAACTCATCCCTAGCATTCTTTCAGGACTTATCAAAAGCCACCCTAATGTGGCGCAAATCCTATGGACCACTCACTACAAAACTCCGAGCAGCAGGAATCGCATACAAGTGGGGTGCTAACGGGACACTGGAGGTAACCCGAGATGGCACCACCCATGTCCTGACCTCCGTGGAGGACGCACCTACCCTCCTAACCACCCTGAGACTACACAACCTGGCACAAGACCCCGGGAATGCCGCCCAGCTGGAACCAGGACCCAGCGGATCACAGTACCCTGTACCGTGACTGATGTGCACAGATACCTCAGGATGGGTCAAAGAGACTGCTATACTCAATATATTTCAAGTTTTTATTGTGACTTTACCTATGTTTTCTTTTATTTTCTTGATTTGTTAACCCACGGTATAAATACCTAAACACTACGGACCACCGACGCACTGACCCTGGTAGAGGATACATAAGCTCCAAAACAAGGAGAGACAACACAATACACAACCAACCACAGGGCGACTAAAAATCTACCCCCCCTGCAGCCCCCTCGGTTAGGGGTAACCACCCCAACAAGCCACCAACAACTAACAGCTCACCTCCACTAACGCAGCCAGACAACAACATCCGGCACAACACAGGGAGCCTAATCATGACACATGGAACTGACACAAACCCGCAGCCCCACAACTCGAGTAAAAACTAAAACCCCACATAGAGAACCACCACCACCAGACTCATTCTTGACGGGACCTGCTACACTGCACCATGCCCTATCTTAAACACAAAGAAGCACAAAACAATATAACACCTAATTATGGATCACTAAGTTTTGTTTTAACATGTTACTGTTATACTAAAAATGTAATAGCTCAACCCAAAAGGTGCAAACCACAAACGACACAGAACTTCGACCTCACTAGTGCACCTACGTGCACGACTGTCTGTAAAATTATTGCACCAAAACCGAAAATAAAGATTTAAAAAAAATAAAAAAATTATATACATTAATTTAATTACATTTTCATGACAATATTTTTCATTTAGTTATTTACAGGATTATAATTTAATTCCTATGATACTTTTTGTTTAAATTATATACATTAATTTAATTACATTTTCATGATTATGTTTCTAGGGGCGACACCACAGAAAATATTGTTAAAGAAAATATAATTGACTGATTATTTATTTCCGGTAGGTGCTTCGCCATTTGTTTTTGATTCCATTGATTATTTTATATTAGTTTATTTACATTTATTTCTCATGATTATTTTATTTAATTGTTACTTAGATTATAATGTTTTGTTTTCCATGATTTTATTATATATTACTCATGTACATTATTATGATTTTTTTTCCTTGATTATTTTCATAATAATTTCGGATAGTTAACTTTAATTCTCATAAGAATATGTTTAATTTAGTTATTTACAGGATTATAATTTCATTCCTATGATCCTTTTTGTTTAAGTTATATACATTAATTTAATTTTCATGATTATGTTTCTAGGGGCGACATCGCAGAAAATATTGGTAAAGAAAATATAATTGACTAATTATTTTTTTTCTGGTAGGTGCTTCGCCAATTGTTTTTGATTCCATTGATTATTTTAATTTTGGTTAGTTAACTTTAATTCTCTTGAGAATATGTTTAGTTTAGTTCTTTACAGGATTATAATTTCATTCCTATGATCCTTTTTGTTTAAGTTATATACATTAATTTAATTTACATGATTATGTTTCTAGGGGCGATACCACAGAAAATAATGGTATAGAAAATATAATTTATTGATTATTTATTTCTAGTAGGTGCTTCGCCATTTGTTTTTGATTCCATTGATTATTTTATTTTAGTTTATTTACATTTATTATCCAGAATTATTTTTCTAGTTACTTAGATTATAATGATTTGTTTTCCATAATTTTATTATATATTAGTTATCTACATTATTATGATTTTTTTTCCTTGATTATTTTTATAATAATTTCGGTTAGTTAACTTCAATTCTCATGAGAATATGTTTAATTTAGTTATTTACAGGAGGATTATAATTTAATTCCTATGATACTTTTTGTTTAAGTTATATACATTAATTTAATTACATTTTCATGATTATGTTTCTAGGGGCGACACCACAGAAAATATTGGTAAAGAAAATATAATTTACTGATTATTTATTTCCGGTAGGTGCTTCGACATTTGTTTTTGATTCCATTGATTATTTTATATTAGTTTATTTACATTTATTATCCAGAATTATTTTGCTAGTTACTTAGATTATAATGATTTGTTTTCCTTGATTTTATTATATATTAGCAATTTACATTATTATGATTTCCCCCCCTTGATTATTTTTATAATAATTTTGGTTAGTTAAGTGTTATTATCATGAGAATATTTTAAATTTAGTTATTTACAGGAATATAATTTTATTCCTATGATCCTTTTTGTTTAAGTTATATACATTAATTTAATTTTGATGATTATGTTTCTAGGGGCGACACCGCAGAAAATATTGTTAAAGAAAATATAATTGACTGATTATTTATTTCCGGTAGGTGCTTCGCCATTTGTTTTTGATTCCATTGATTATTTTATATTAGTTTATTTACATTTATTTCTCATGATTATTTTATTTAATTGTTACTTAGATTATAATGTTTTGTTTTCCATGATTTTATTATATATTACTCATGTACATTATTATGATTTTTTTTCCTTGATTATTTTCATAATAATTTCGGATAGTTAACTTTAATTCTCATAAGAATATGTTTAATTTAGTTATTTACAGGATTATAATTTCATTCCTATGATCCTTTTTGTTTAAGTTATATACATTAATTTAATTTTCATGATTATGTTTCTAGGGGCGACATCGCAGAAAATATTGGTAAAGAAAATATAATTGACTAATTATTTTTTTCTGGTAGGTGCTTCGCCAATTGTTTTTGATTCCATTGATTATCTTAATTTTGGTTAGTTAACTTTAATTCTCTTGAGAATATGTTTAGTTTAGTTCTTTACAGGATTATAATTTCATTCCTATGATCCTTTTTGTTTAAGTTATATACATTAATTTAATTTACATGATTATGTTTCTAGGGGCGATACCACAGAAAATAATGGCATAGAAAATATAATTTATTGATTATTTATTTCTAGTAGGTGCTTCGCCATTTGTTTTTGATTCCATTGATTATTTTATTTTAGTTTATTTACATTTATTATCCAGAATTATTTTTCTAGTTACTTAGATTATAATGATTTGTTTTCCATAATTTTATTATATATTAGTTATCTACATTATTATGATTTTTTTTCCTTGATTATTTTTATAATAATTTCGGTTAGTTAACTTCAATTCTCATGAGAATATGTTTAATTTAGTTATTTACAGGAGGATTATAATTTAATTCCTATGATACTTTTTGTTTAAGTTATATACATTAATTTAATTACATTTTCATGATTATGTTTCTAGGGGCGACACCACAGAAAATATTGGTAAAGAAAATATAATTTACTGATTATTTATTTCCGGTAGGTGCTTCGACATTTGTTTTTGATTCCATTGATTATTTTATATTAGTTTATTTACATTTATTATCCAGAATTATTTTGCTAGTTACTTAGATTATAATGATTTGTTTTCCATGATTTTATTATATATTAGCAATTTACATTATTATGATTTTTTCCCCTTGATTATTTTTAATACTAATTTCGGTTAGTTAACTTCAGTTCTCATGAGAATATGTTTAATTTAGTTATTTACAGGATTATAATTTCATTCCTATGATCCTTTTTGTTTAAGTTATATACATTAATTTGAGGGGGCCAGCAAGCCGACACGAACGGACGCCATCTTAATCAGCTCCCAAACTCTGCGGATAAAATCCACAAATATCAGCCTTTACATGACCCATCCAACATCGTCACATACACAATCGGAGTCAGCACAACAAACTGCATCTCCAGATGCCTTTTTTTCAGCCACAAAGGCTGCAGAAACGGAGACGCAAGATCGGGGCCTACTATACCCCAACGATCCAGGGCCTTGAGGACCTGCTGAGCGGATACCCGGCAGAACACACAGACACATCCTACTCCCCGGACCTATCCAACGCTCAGGCTCACATACCAGCTATGGGACGCCGGTCACAAAAGACACAAGGTACGGCCGGGGGCAGGGATATTGGGACTCTGCTTCAAAAGCCCGCCCAGCCTAATCCCACACCCGCAGCATCTATGCCGGAGGTAACCCTGACATCTACCTCACCCCAACAACATCCATAATCACCTGGGCTCCTTCAAGCACCAAAAACAAACCAGCAAGGGACTGCATCCCCAGGGCAGCACCAACCACCGCAGCTGGATATGACACACACCAAGGCACAACAAGGCCCAGACTTACAGGGACCCACATGGGCAACACAGCCTGAAAGGGAACCCAATCCACCTCAACCCAGGCCTGATATACCAGGGCACTCACAAGCACCGCTGCAACCGCTGATGGAGTCCCCAGATGACTCTGCACCAACCACCAAACGCGACTTAAAGCTCCTATTAGCAGACATCCACAAACTCCTCTCAGCTGACACAGCCCTCCTCAAGACCGAACTGCGCACGGTCACTGAAAAAGTGAGAGACACGCAGGCAGAAGTGGTGACAGTACACGCTCACATAATCACAATGGAAGACTCCATTAAACAAATCCAGCAACAACAAACGTACCTGTCATTCAAAGTGTCCAGCATGGAAGATAGACAACGCCGTTCTCACCTTAAAATCAGGGGCATCCCCGTGGAAATAACAGCCGAAGAGCTACCGCAATACACCAGACGCCTCCTAGCTACAATCCTCCCACACACAGCGGTCAAGAAAATGACCATAGATGGGGTGTACCGCCTGCCTACCCCTCCCCACCTAAAGTTCCCAACAGGCAGAGACGTTATTCTCAGATGCACCACAGTGCAAGACAAACTACATATAATGGCTGGGCTGAAAGGCAAGACACCACTGCTGTTCGAGAACTCATCCCTAGCATTCTTTCAGGACTTATCAAAAGCCACCCTAATGTGGCGCAAATCCTATGGACCACTCACTACAAAACTCCGAGCAGCAGGAATCGCATACAAGTGGGGCGCTAACGGGACACTGGAGGTAACCCGAGATGGCACCACCCATGTCCTGACCTCCGTGGAGGACGCACCTACCCTCCTAACCACCCTGAGACTACACAACCTGGCACAAGACCCCGGGAATGCCGCCCAGCTGGAACCAGGACCCAGCGGATCACAGTACCCTGTACCGTGACTGATGTGCACAGATACCTCAGGATGGGTCAAAGAGACTGCTATACTCAATATATTTCAAGTTTTTATTGTGACTTTACCTATGTTTTCTTTTATTTTCTTGATTTGTTAACCCACGGTATAAATACCTAAACACTACGGACCACCGACGCACTGACCCTGGTAGAGGATACATAAGCTCCAAAACAAGGAGAGACAACACAATACACAACCAACCACAGGGCGACTAAAAATCTACCCCCCCCTGCAGCCCCCTCGGTTAGGGGTAACCACCCCAACAAGCCACCAACAACTAACAGCTCACCTCCACTAACGCAGCCAGACAACAACATCCGGCACAACACAGGGAGCCTAATCATGACACATGGAACTGACACAAACCCGCAGCCCCACAACTCGAGTAAAAACTAAAACCCCACATAGAGAACCACCACCACCAGACTCATTCTTGACGGGACCTGCTACACTGCACCATGCCCTATCTTAAACACAAAGAAGCACAAAACAATATAACACCTAATTATGGATCACTAAGTTTTGTTTTAACATGTTACTGTTATACTAAAAATGTAATAGCTCAACCCAAAAGGTGCAAACCACAAACGACACAGAACTTCGACCTCACTAGTGCACCTACGTGCACGACTGTCTGTAAAATGATTGCACCAAAACCGAAAATAAAGATTTAAAAAAAATAAAAAAATTATATACATTAATTTAATTACATTTTCATGACAATATTTTTCATTTAGTTATTTACAGGATTATAATTTAATTCCTATGATACTTTTTGTTTAAATTATATACATTAATTTAATTACATTTTCATGATTATGTTTCTAGGGGCGACACCACAGAAAATATTGGTAAAGAAAATATAATTTATTGATTTTTTATTTCCGGTAGGTGCTTTGCCATTTGTTTTTGATTCCATTGATTATTTTATATTAGTTTATTTACATTTATTATCCAGAATTTTTTTGCTAGTTACTTAGATTATAATGATTTGTTTTCCTTGATTTTATTATATATTAGCAATTTACATTATTATGATTTCCCCCCCTTGATTATTTTTATAATAATTTTGGTTAGTTAAGTGTTATTATCATGAGAATATTTTAAATTTAGTTATTTACAGGAATATAATTTTATTCCTATGATCCTTTTTGTTTAAGTTATATACATTAATTTAATTTTGATGATTATGTTTCTAGGGGCGACACCGCAGAAAATATTGTTAAAGAAAATATAATTGACTGATTATTTATTTCCGGTAGGTGCTTCGCCATTTGTTTTTGATTCCATTGATTATTTTATATTAGTTTATTTACATTTATTTCTCATGATTATTTTATTTAATTGTTACTTAGATTATAATGTTTTGTTTTCCATGATTTTATTATATATTAGTCATGTACATTATTATGATTTTTTTTTCCTTGATTATTTTCATAATAATTTCGGATAGTTAACTTTAATTCTCATAAGAATATGTTTAATTTAGTTATTTACAGGATTATAATTTCATTCCTATGATCCTTTTTGTTTAAGTTATATACATTAATTTAATTTTCATGATTATGTTTCTAGGGGCGACATCGCAGAAAATATTGGTAAAGAAAATATAATTGACTAATTATTTTTTTCTGGTAGGTGCTTCGCCAATTGTTTTTGATTCCATTGATTATTTTAATTTTGGTTAGTTAACTTTAATTCTCTTGAGAATATGTTTAGTTTAGTTCTTTACAGGATTATAATTTCATTCCTATGATCCTTTTTGTTTAAGTTATATACATTAATTTAATTTACATGATTATGTTTCTAGGGGCGATACCACAGAAAATAATGGTATAGAAAATATAATTTATTGATTATTTATTTCTAGTAGGTGCTTCACCATTTGTTTTTGATTCCATTGATTATTTTATTTTAGTTTATTTACATTTATTATCCAGAATTATTTTTCTAGTTACTTAGATTATAATGATTTGTTTTCCATAATTTTATTATATATTAGTTATCTACATTATTATGATTTTTTTTCCTTGATTATTTTTATAATAATTTCGGTTAGTTAACTTCAATTCTCATGAGAATATGTTTAATTTAGTTATTTACAGGAGGATTATAATTTAATTCCTATGATACTTTTTGTTTAAGTTATATACATTAATTTAATTACATTTTCATGATTATGTTTCTAGGGGCGACACCACAGAAAATATTGGTAAAGAAAATATAATTTACTGATTATTTATTTCCGGTAGGTGCTTCGACATTTGTTTTTGATTCCATTGATTATTTTATATTAGTTTATTTACATTTATTATCCAGAATTATTTTGCTAGTTACTTAGATTATAATGATTTGTTTTCCATGATTTTATTATATATTAGCAATTTACATTATTATGATTTTTTCCCCTTGATTATTTTTAATACTAATTTCGGTTAGTTAACTTCAATTCTCATGAGAATATGTTTAATTTAGTTATTTACAGGATTATAATTTCATTCCTATGATCCTTTTTGTTTAAGTTATATACATTAATTTAATTTTCATGATTATGTTTCTAGGGGCGACATCGCAGAAAATATTGGTAAAGAAAATATAATTGACTAATTATTTTTTTCTGGTAGGTGCTTCGCCAATTGTTTTTGATTCCATTGATTATTTTAATTTTGGTTAGTTAACTTTAATTCTCTTGAGAATATGTTTAGTTTAGTTCTTTACAGGATTATAATTTCATTCCTATGATCCTTTTTGTTTAAGTTATATACATTAATTTAATTTACATGATTATGTTTCTAGGGGCGATACCACAGAAAATAATGGTATAGAAAATATAATTTATTGATTATTTATTTCTAGTAGGTGCTTCACCATTTGTTTTTGATTCCATTGATTATTTTATTTTAGTTTATTTACATTTATTATCCAGAATTATTTTTCTAGTTACTTAGATTATAATGATTTGTTTTCCATAATTTTATTATATATTAGTTATCTACATTATTATGATTTTTTTTCCTTGATTATTTTTATAATAATTTCGGTTAGTTAACTTCAATTCTCATGAGAATATGTTTAATTTAGTTATTTACAGGAGGATTATAATTTAATTCCTATGATACTTTTTGTTTAAGTTATATACATTAATTTAATTACATTTTCATGATTATGTTTCTAGGGGCGACACCACAGAAAATATTGGTAAAGAAAATATAATTTACTGATTATTTATTTCCGGTAGGTGCTTCGACATTTGTTTTTGATTCCATTGATTATTTTATATTAGTTTATTTACATTTATTATCCAGAATTATTTTGCTAGTTACTTAGATTATAATGATTTGTTTTCCATGATTTTATTATATATTAGCAATTTACATTATTATGATTTTTTCCCCTTGATTATTTTTAATACTAATTTCGGTTAGTTAACTTCAATTCTCATGAGAATATGTTTAATTTAGTTATTTACAGGATTATAATTTCATTCCTATGATCCTTTTTGTTTAAGTTATATACATTAATTTGAGGGGGCCAGCAAGCCGACACGAACGGACGCCATCTTAATCAGCTCCCAAACTCTGAGGATAAAATCCACAAATATCAGCCTTTACATGACCCATCCAACATCGTCACATACACAATCGGAGTCAGCACAACAAACTGCATCTCCAGATGCCTTTTTTTCAGCCACAAAGGCTGCAGAAACGGAGACGCAAGATCGGGGCCTACTATACCCCAACGATCCAGGGCCTCGAGGACCTGCTGAGCGGATACCCGGCAGAACACACAGACACATCCTACTCCCCGGACCTATCCAACGCTCAGGCTCACATACCAGCTATGGGACGCCGGTCACAAAAGACACAAGGTACGGCCGGGGGCAGGGATATTGGGACTCTGCTTCAAAAGCCCGCCCAGCCTAATCCCACACCCGCAGCATCTATGCCGGAGGTAACCCTGACATCTACCTCACCCCAACAACATCCAGAATCACCTGGGCTCCTTCAAGCACCAAAAACAAACCAGCAAGGGACTGCATCCCCAGGGCAGCACCAACCACCGCAGCTGGATATGACACACACCAAGGCACAACAAGGCCCAGACTTACAGGGACCCACATGGGCAACACAGCCTGAAAGGGAACCCAATCCACCTCAACCCAGGCCTGATATACCAGGGCACTCACAAGCACCGCTGCAACCGCTGATGGAGTCCCCAGATGACTCTGCACCAACCACCAAACGCGACTTAAAGCTCCTATTAGCAGACATCCACAAACTCCTTGCAGCTGACACAGCCCTCCTCAAGACCGAACTGCGCACGGTCACTGAAAAAGTGAGAGACACGCAGGCAGAAGTGGTGACAGTACACGCTCACATAATCACAATGGAAGACTCCATTAAACAAATCCAGCAACAACAAACGTACCTGTCATTCAAAGTGTCCAGCATGGAAGATAGACAACGCCGTTCTCACCTTAAAATCAGGGGCATCCCCGTGGAAATAACAGCCGAAGAGCTACCGCAATACACCAGACGCCTCCTAGCTACAATCCTCCCACACACAGCGGTCAAGAAAATGACCATAGATGGGGTGTACCGCCTGCCTACCCCTCCCCACCTAAAGTTCCCAACAGGCAGAGACGTTATTCTCAGATGCACCACAGTGCAAGACAAACTACATATAATGGCCGGGCTGAAAGGCAAGACACCACTGCTGTTCGAGAACTCATCCCTAGCATTCTTTCAGGACTTATCAAAAGCCACCCTAATGTGGCGCAAATCCTATGGACCACTCACTACAAAACTCCGAGCAGCAGGAATCGCATACAAGTGGGGCGCTAACGGGACACTGGAGGTAACCCGAGATGGCACCACCCATGTCCTGACCTCCGTGGAGGACGCACCTACCCTCCTAACCACCCTGAGACTACACAACCTGGCACAAGACCCCGGGAATGCCGCCCAGCTGGAACCAGGACCCAGCGGATCACAGTACCCTGTACCGTGACTGATGTGCACAGATACCTCAGGATGGGTCAAAGAGACTGCTATACTCAATATATTTCAAGTTTTTATTGTGACTTTACCTATGTTTTCTTTTATTTTCTTGATTTGTTAACCCACGGTATAAATACCTAAACACTACGGACCACCGACGCACTGACCCTGGTAGAGGATACATAAGCTCCAAAACAAGGAGAGACAACACAATACACAACCAACCACAGGGCGACTAAAAATCTACCCCCCCTGCAGCCCCCTCGGTTAGGGGTAACCACCCCAACAAGCCACCAACAACTAACAGCTCACCTCCACTAACGCAGCCAGACAACAACATCCGGCACAACACAGGGAGCCTAATCATGACACATGGAACTGACACAAACCCGCAGGCCCACAACTCGAGTAAAAACTAAAACCCCACATAGAGAACCACCACCACCAGACTCATTCTTGACGGGACCTGCTACACTGCACCATGCCCTATCTTAAACACAAAGAAGCACAAAACAATATAACACCTAAGTATGGATCACTAAGTTTTGTTTTAACATGTTACTGTTATACTAAAAATGTAATAGCTCAACCCAAAAGGTGCAAACCACAAACGACACAGAACTTCGACCTCACTAGTGCACCTACGTGCACGACTGTCTGTAAAATTATTGCACCAAAACTGAAAATAAAGATTTAAAAAAAAAAAAAAATTATATACATTAATTTAATTACATTTTCATGACAATATTTTTCATTTAGTTATTTACAGGATTATAATTTAATTCCTATGATACTTTTTGTTTAAATTATATACATTAATTTAATTACATTTTCATGATTATGTTTCTAGGGGCGACACCACAGAAAATATTGGTAAAGAAAATATAATTTATTGATTTTTTATTTCCGGTAGGTGCTTTGCCATTTGTTTTTGATTCCATTGATTATTTTATATTAGTTTATTTACATTTATTATCCAGATTTTTTTTGCTAGTTACTTAGATTATAATGATTTGTTTTCCTTGATTTTATTATATATTAGCAATTTACATTATTATGATTTCCCCCCCTTGATTATTTTTATAATAATTTTGGTTAGTTAAGTGTTATTATCATGAGAATATTTTAAATTTAGTTATTTACAGGAATATAATTTTATTCCTATGATCCTTTTTGTTTAAGTTATATACATTAATTTAATTTTGATGATTATGTTTCTAGGGGCGACACCGCAGAAAATATTGTTAAAGAAAATATAATTGACTGATTATTTATTTCCGGTAGGTGCTTCGCCATTTGTTTTTGATTCCATTGATTATTTTATATTAGTTTATTTACATTTATTTCTCATGATTATTTTATTTAATTGTTACTTAGATTATAATGTTTTGTTTTCCATGATTTTATTATATATTAGTCATGTACATTATTATGATTTTTTTTTCCTTGATTATTTTCATAATAATTTCGGATAGTTAACTTTAATTCTCATAAGAATATGTTTAATTTAGTTATTTACAGGATTATAATTTCATTCCTATGATCCTTTTTGTTTAAGTTATATACATTAATTTAATTTTCATGATTATGTTTCTAGGGGCGACATCGCAGAAAATATTGGTAAAGAAAATATAATTGACTAATTATTTTTTTCTGGTAGGTGCTTCGCCAATTGTTTTTGATTCCATTGATTATTTTAATTTTGGTTAGTTAACTTTAATTCTCTTGAGAATATGTTTAGTTTAGTTCTTTACAGGATTATAATTTCATTCCTATGATCCTTTTTGTTTAAGTTATATACATTAATTTAATTTACATGATTATGTTTCTAGGGGCGATACCACAGAAAATAATGGTATAGAAAATATAATTTATTGATTATTTATTTCTAGTAGGTGCTTCACCATTTGTTTTTGATTCCATTGATTATTTTATTTTAGTTTATTTACATTTATTATCCAGAATTATTTTTCTAGTTACTTAGATTATAATGATTTGTTTTCCATAATTTTATTATATATTAGTTATCTACATTATTATGATTTTTTTTCCTTGATTATTTTTATAATAATTTCGGTTAGTTAACTTCAATTCTCATGAGAATATGTTTAATTTAGTTATTTACAGGAGGATTATAATTTAATTCCTATGATACTTTTTGTTTAAGTTATATACATTAATTTAATTACATTTTCATGATTATGTTTCTAGGGGCGACACCACAGAAAATATTGGTAAAGAAAATATAATTTACTGATTATTTATTTCCGGTAGGTGCTTCGACATTTGTTTTTGATTCCATTGATTATTTTATATTAGTTTATTTACATTTATTATCCAGAATTATTTTGCTAGTTACTTAGATTATAATGATTTGTTTTCCATGATTTTATTATATATTAGCAATTTACATTATTATGATTTTTTCCCCTTGATTATTTTTAATACTAATTTCGGTTAGTTAACTTCAATTCTCATGAGAATATGTTTAATTTAGTTATTTACAGGATTATAATTTCATTCCTATGATCCTTTTTGTTTAAGTTATATACATTAATTTGAGGGGGCCAGCAAGCCGACACGAACGGACGCCATCTTAATCAGCTCCCAAACTCTGCGGATAAAATCCACAAATATCAGCCTTTACATGACCCATCCAACATCGTCACATACACAATCGGAGTCAGCACAACAAACTGCATCTCCAGATGCCTTTTTTTCAGCCACAAAGGCTGCAGAAACGGAGACGCAAGATCGGGGCCTACTATACCCCAACGATCCAGGGCCTCGAGGACCTGCTGAGCGGATACCCGGCAGAACACACAGACACATCCTACTCCCCGGACCTATCCAACGCTCAGGCTCACATACCAGCTATGGGACGCCGGTCACAAAAGACACAAGGTACGGCCGGGGGCAGGGATATTGGGACTCTGCTTCAAAAGCCCGCCCAGCCTAATCCCACACCCGCAGCATCTATGCCGGAGGTAACCCTGACATCTACCTCACCCCAACAACATCCAGAATCACCTGGGCTCCTTCAAGCACCAAAAACAAACCAGCAAGGGACTGCATCCCCAGGGCAGCACCAACCACCGCAGCTGGATATGACACACACCAAGGCACAACAAGGCCCAGACTTACAGGGACCCACATGGGCAACACAGCCTGAAAGGGAACCCAATCCACCTCAACCCAGGCCTGATATACCAGGGCACTCACAAGCACCGCTGCAACCGCTGATGGAGTCCCCAGATGACTCTGCACCAACCACCAAACGCGACTTAAAGCTCCTATTAGCAGACATCCACAAACTCCTTGCAGCTGACACAGCCCTCCTCAAGACCGAACTGCGCACGGTCACTGAAAAAGTGAGAGACACGCAGGCAGAAGTGGTGACAGTACACGCTCACATAATCACAATGGAAGACTCCATTAAACAAATCCAGCAACAACAAACGTACCTGTCATTCAAAGTGTCCAGCATGGAAGATAGACAACGCCGTTCTCACCTTAAAATCAGGGGCATCCCCGTGGAAATAACAGCCGAAGAGCTACCGCAATACACCAGACGCCTCCTAGCTACAATCCTCCCACACACAGCGGTCAAGAAAATGACCATAGATGGGGTGTACCGCCTGCCTACCCCTCCCCACCTAAAGTTCCCAACAGGCAGAGACGTTATTCTCAGATGCACCACAGTGCAAGACAAACTACATATAATGGCTGGGCTGAAAGGCAAGACACCACTGCTGTTCGAGAACTCATCCCTAGCATTCTTTCAGGACTTATCAAAAGCCACCCTAATGTGGCGCAAATCCTATGGACCACTCACTACAAAACTCCGAGCAGCAGGAATCGCATACAAGTGGGGCGCTAACGGGACACTGGAGGTAACCCGAGATGGCACCACCCATGTCCTGACCTCCGTGGAGGACGCACCTACCCTCCTAACCACCCTGAGACTACACAACCTGGCACAAGACCCCGGGAATGCCGCCCAGCTGGAACCAGGACCCAGCGGATCACAGTACCCTGTACCGTGACTGATGTGCACAGATACCTCAGGATGGGTCAAAGAGACTGCTATACTCAATATATTTCAAGTTTTTATTGTGACTTTACCTATGTTTTCTTTTATTTTCTTGATTTGTTAACCCACGGTATAAATACCTAAACACTACGGACCACCGACGCACTGACCCTGGTAGAGGATACATAAGCTCCAAAACAAGGAGAGACAACACAATACACAACCAACCACAGGGCGACTAAAAATCTACCCCCCCTGCAGCCCCCTCGGTTAGGGGTAACCACCCCAACAAGCCACCAACAACTAACAGCTCACCTCCACTAACGCAGCCAGACAACAACATCCGGCACAACACAGGGAGCCTAATCATGACACATGGAACTGACACAAACCCGCAGCCCCACAACTCGAGTAAAAACTAAAACCCCACATAGAGAACCACCACCACCAGACTCATTCTTGACGGGACCTGCTACACTGCGCCATGCCCTATCTTAAACACAAAGAAGCACAAAACAATATAACACCTAAGTATGGATCACTAAGTTTTGTTTTAACATGTTACTGTTATACTAAAAATGTAATAGCTCAACCCAGAAGGTGCAAACCACAAACGACACAGAACTTCGACCTCACTAGTGCACCTACGTGCACGACTGTCTGTAAAATTATTGCACCAAAACTGAAAATAAAGATTTAAAAAAAAAAAAAAATTATATACATTAATTTAATTACATTTTCATGACAATATTTTTCATTTAGTTATTTACAGGATTATAATTTAATTCCTATGATACTTTTTGTTTAAATTATATACATTAATTTAATTACATTTTCATGATTATGTTTCTAGGGGCGACACCACAGAAAATATTGGTAAAGAAAATATAATTTATTGATTTTTTATTTCCGGTAGGTGCTTTGCCATTTGTTTTTGATTCCATTGATTATTTTATATTAGTTTATTTACATTTATTATCCAGATTTTTTTTGCTAGTTACTTAGATTATAATGATTTGTTTTCCTTGATTTTATTATATATTAGCAATTTACATTATTATGATTTCCCCCCCTTGATTATTTTTATAATAATTTTGGTTAGTTAAGTGTTATTATCATGAGAATATTTTAAATTTAGTTATTTACAGGAATATAATTTTATTCCTATGATCCTTTTTGTTTAAGTTATATACATTAATTTAATTTTGATGATTATGTTTCTAGGGGCGACACCGCAGAAAATATTGTTAAAGAAAATATAATTGACTGATTATTTATTTCCGGTAGGTGCTTCGCCATTTGTTTTTGATTCCATTGATTATTTTATATTAGTTTATTTACATTTATTTCTCATGATTATTTTATTTAATTGTTACTTAGATTATAATGTTTTGTTTTCCATGATTTTATTATATATTAGTCATGTACATTATTATGATTTTTTTTTCCTTGATTATTTTCATAATAATTTCGGATAGTTAACTTTAATTCTCATAAGAATATGTTTAATTTAGTTATTTACAGGATTATAATTTCATTCCTATGATCCTTTTTGTTTAAGTTATATACATTAATTTAATTTTCATGATTATGTTTCTAGGTGCGACATCGCAGAAAATATTGGTAAAGAAAATATAATTGACTAATTATTTTTTTCTGGTAGGTGCTTCGCCAATTGTTTTTGATTCCATTGATTATTTTAATTTTGGTTAGTTAACTTTAATTCTCTTGAGAATATGTTTAGTTTAGTTCTTTACAGGATTATAATTTCATTCCTATGATCCTTTTTGTTTAAGTTATATACATTAATTTAATTTACATGATTATGTTTCTAGGGGCGATACCACAGAAAATAATGGTATAGAAAATATAATTTATTGATTATTTATTTCTAGTAGGTGCTTCACCATTTGTTTTTGATTCCATTGATTATTTTATTTTAGTTTATTTACATTTATTATCCAGAATTATTTTTCTAGTTACTTAGATTATAATGATTTGTTTTCCATAATTTTATTATATATTAGTTATCTACATTATTATGATTTTTTTTCCTTGATTATTTTTATAATAATTTCGGTTAGTTAACTTCAATTCTCATGAGAATATGTTTAATTTAGTTATTTACAGGAGGATTATAATTTAATTCCTATGATACTTTTTGTTTAAGTTATATACATTAATTTAATTAAATTTTCATGATTATGTTTCTAGGGGCGACACCACAGAAAATATTGGTAAAGAAAATATAATTTACTGATTATTTATTTCCGGTAGGTGCTTCGACATTTGTTTTTGATTCCATTGATTATTTTATATTAGTTTATTTACATTTATTATCCAGAATTATTTTGCTAGTTACTTAGATTATAATGATTTGTTTTCCATGATTTTATTATATATTAGCAATTTACATTATTATGATTTTTTCCCCTTGATTATTTTTAATACTAATTTCGGTTAGTTAACTTCAATTCTCATGAGAATATGTTTAATTTAGTTATTTACAGGATTATAATTTCATTCCTATGATCCTTTTTGTTTAAGTTATATTCATTAATTTGAGGGGGCCAGCAAGCCGACACGAACGGACGCCATCTTAATCAGCTCCCAAACTCTGCGGATAAAATCCACAAATATCAGCCTTTACATGACCCATCCAACATCGTCACATACACAATCGGAGTCAGCACAACAAACTGCATCTCCAGATGCCTTTTTTTCAGCCACAAAGGCTGCAGAAACGGAGACGCAAGATCGGGGCCTACTATACCCCAACGATCCAGGGCCTCGAGGACCTGCTGAGCGGATACCCGGCAGAACACACAGACACATCCTACTCCCCGGACCTATCCAACGCTCAGGCTCACATACCAGCTATGGGACGCCGGTCACAAAAGACACAAGGTACGGCCGGGGGCAGGGATATTGGGACTCTGCTTCAAAAGCCCGCCCAGCCTAATCCCACACCCGCAGCATCTATGCCGGAGGTAACCCTGACATCTACCTCACCCCAACAACATCCAGAATCACCTGGGCTCCTTCAAGCACCAAAAACAAACCAGCAAGGGACTGCATCCCCAGGGCAGCACCAACCACCACAGCTGGATATGACACACACCAAGGCACAACAAGGCCCAGACTTACAGGGACCCACATGGGCAACACAGCCTGAAAGGGAACCCAATCCACCTCAACCCAGGCCTGATATACCAGGGCACTCACAAGCACCGCTGCAACCGCTGATGGAGTCCCCAGATGACTCTGCACCAACCACCAAACGCGACTTAAAGCTCCTATTAGCAGACATCCACAAACTCCTTGCAGCTGACACAGCCCTCCTCAAGACCGAACTGCGCACGGTCACTGAAAAAGTGAGAGACACGCAGGCAGAAGTGGTGACAGTACACGCTCACATAATCACAATGGAAGACTCCATTAAACAAATCCAGCAACAACAAACGTACCTGTCATTCAAAGTGTCCAGCATGGAAGATAGACAACGCCGTTCTCACCTTAAAATCAGGGGCATCCCCGTGGAAATAACAGCCGAAGAGCTACCGCAATACACCAGACGCCTCCTAGCTACAATCCTCCCACACACAGCGGTCAAGAAAATGACCATAGATGGGGTGTACCGCCTGCCTACCCCTCCCCACCTAAAGTTCCCAACAGGCAGAGACGTTATTCTCAGATGCACCACAGTGCAAGACAAACTACATATAATGGCTGGGCTGAAAGGCAAGACACCACTGCTGTTCGAGAACTCATCCCTAGCATTCTTTCAGGACTTATCAAAAGCCACCCTAATGTGGCGCAAATCCTATGGACTACTCACTACAAAACTCCGAGCAGCAGGAATCGCATACAAGTGGGGCGCTAACGGGACACTGGAGGTAACCCGAGATGGCACCACCCATGTCCTGACCTCCGTGGAGGACGCACCTACCCTCCTAACCACCCTGAGACTACACAACCTGGCACAAGACCCCGGGAATGCCGCCCAGCTGGAACCAGGACCCAGCGGATCACAGTACCCTGTACCGTGACTGATGTGCACAGATACCTCAGGATGGGTCAAAGAGACTGCTATACTCAATATATTTCAAGTTTTTATTGTGACTTTACCTATGTTTTCTTTTATTTTCTTGATTTGTTAACCCACGGTATAAATACCTAAACACTACGGACCACCGACGCACTGACCCTGGTAGAGGATACATAAGCTCCAAAACAATTAGAGACAACACAATACACAACCAACCACAGGGCGACTAAAAATCTACCCCCCCTGCAGCCCCCTCGGTTAGGGGCAACCACCCCAACAAGCCACCAACAACTAACAGCTCACCTCCACTAACGCAGCCAGACAACAACATCCGGCACAACACAGGGAGCCTAATCATGACACATGGAACTGACACAAACCCGCAGCCCCACAACTCGAGTAAAAACTAAAACCCCACATAGAGAACCACCACCACCAGACTCATTCTTGACGGGACCTGCTACACTGCGCCATGCCCTATCTTAAACACAAAGAAGCACAAAACAATATAACACCTAAGTATGGATCACTAAGTTTTGTTTTAACATGTTACTGTTATACTAAAAATGTAATAGCTCAACCCAGAAGGTGCAAACCACAAACGACACAGAACTTCGACCTCACTAGTGCACCTACGTGCACGACTGTCTGTAAAATTATTGCACCAAAACTAAAAATAAAGATTTAAAAAAAAAAAAAAATTATATACATTAATTTAATTACATTTTCATGACAATATTTTTCATTTAGTTATTTACAGGATTATAATTTAATTCCTATGATACTTTTTGTTTAAATTATATACATTAATTTAATTACATTTTCATGATTATGTTTCTAGGGGCGACACCACAGAAAATATTGGTAAAGAAAATATAATTTATTGATTTTTTATTTCCGGTAGGTGCTTTGCCATTTGTTTTTGATTCCATTGATTATTTTATATTAGTTTATTTACATTTATTATCCAGAATTTTTTTGCTAGTTACTTAGATTATAATGATTTGTTTTCCTTGATTTTATTATATATTAGCAATTTACATTATTATGATTTCCCCCCCTTGATTATTTTTATAATAATTTTGGTTAGTTAAGTGTTATTATCATGAGAATATTTTAAATTTAGTTATTTACAGGAATATAATTTTATTCCTATGATCCTTTTTGTTTAAGTTATATACATTAATTTAATTTTGATGATTATGTTTCTAGGGGCGACACCGCAGAAAATATTGTTAAAGAAAATATAATTGACTGATTATTTTTTTCCGGTAGGTGCTTCGCCATTTGTTTTTGATTCCATTGATTATTTTATATTAGTTTATTTACATTTATTTCTCATGATTATTTTATTTAATTGTTACTTAGATTATAATGTTTTGTTTTCCATGATTTTATTATATATTAGTCATGTACATTATTATGATTTTTTTTTCCTTGATTATTTTCATAATAATTTCGGATAGTTAACTTTAATTCTCATAAGAATATGTTTAATTTAGTTATTTACAGGATTATAATTTCATTCCTATGATCCTTTTTGTTTAAGTTATATACATTAATTTAATTTTCATGATTATGTTTCTAGGGGCGACATCGCAGAAAATATTGTTAAAGAAAATATAATTGACTAATTATTTTTTTCTGGTAGGTGCTTCGCCAATTGTTTTTGATTCCATTGATTATTTTAATTTTGGTTAGTTAACTTTAATTCTCTTGAGAATATGTTTAGTTTAGTTCTTTACAGGATTATAATTTCATTCCTATGATCCTTTTTGTTTAAGTTATATACATTAATTTAATTTACATGATTATGTTTCTAGGGGCGATACCACAGAAAATAATGGTATAGAAAATATAATTTATTGATTATTTATTTCTAGTAGGTGCTTCGCCATTTGTTTTTGATTCCATTGATTATTTTATTTTAGTTTATTTACATTTATTATCCAGAATTATTTTTCTAGTTACTTAGATTATAATGATTTGTTTTCCATAATTTTATTATATATTAGTTATCTACATTATTATGATTTTTTTTCCTTGATTATTTTCATAATAATTTCGGTTAGTTAACTTCAATTCTCATGAGAATATGTTTAATTTAGTTATTTACAGGAGGATTATAATTTAATTCCTATGATACTTTTTGTTTAAGTTATATACATTAATTTAATTACATTTTCATGATTATGTTTCTAGGGGCGACACCACAGAAAATATTGGTCAAGAAAATATAATTTACTGATTATTTATTTCCGGTAGGTGCTTCGACATTTGTTTTTGATTCCATTGATTATTTTATATTAGTTTATTTACATTTATTATCCAGAATTATTTTGCTAGTTACTTAGATTATAATGATTTGTTTTCCATGATTTTATTATATATTAGCAATTTACATTATTATGATTTTTTCCCCTTGATTATTTTTAATACTAATTTCGGTTAGTTAACTTCAATTCTCATGAGAATATGTTTAATTTAGTTATTTACAGGATTATAATTTCATTCCTATGATCCTTTTTGTTTAAGTTATATACATTAATTTGAGGGGGCCAGCAAGCCGACACGAACGGACGCCATCTTAATCAGCTCCCAAACTCTGCGGATAAAATCCACAAATATCAGCCTTTACATGACCCATCCAACATCGTCACATACACAATCGGAGTCAGCACAACAAACTGCATCTCCAGATGCCTTTTTTTCAGCCACAAAGGCTGCAGAAACGGAGACGCAAGATCGGGGCCTACTATACCCCAGCGATCCAGGGCCTCGAGGACCTGCTGAGCGGATACCCGGCAGAACACACAGACACATCCTACTCCCCGGACCTATCCAACGCTCAGGCTCACATACCAGCTATGGGACGCCGGTCACAAAAGACACAAGGTACGGCCGGGGGCAGGGATATTGGGACTCTGCTTCAAAAGCCCGCCCAGCCTAATCCCACACCTGCAGCATCTATGCCAGAGGTAACCCTGACATCTACCTCACCCCAACAACGTCCATAATCACCTGGGCTCCTTCAAGCACCAAAAACAAACCAGCAAGGGACTGCATCCCCAGGGCAGCACCAACCACCGCAGCTGGATATGACACACACCAAGGCACAACAAGGCCCAGACTTACAGGGACCCACATGGGCAACACAGCCTGAAAGGGAACCCAATCCACCTCAACCCAGGCCTGATATACCAGGGCACTCACAAGCACCGCTGCAACCGCTGATGGAGTCCCCAGATTACTCTGCACCAACCACCAAACGCGACTTAAAGCTCCTATTAGCAGACATCCACAAACTCCTTGCAGCTGACACAGCCCTCCTCAAGACCGAACTGCACACGGTTACTGAAAAGGTGAGAGACACGCAGGCAGAAGTGGTGACAGTACACGCTCACATAATCACAATGGAAGACTCCATTAAACAAATCCAGCAACAACAAACGTACCTGTCATTCAAAGTGTCCAGCATGGAAGATAGACAACGCAGTTCTCACCTTAAAAACAGGGGCATCTCCGTGGAAATAACGTCCGAAGAGCTACCGCAATAAACAAGACGCCTCCTAGCTACAATCCTCCCACACACAACGGTCAAGAAAATGACCATAGATGGGGTGTACCGCCTGCCTACCCCTCTCCACCTAAAGTTCCCAACAGGCAGAGACGTTATTCTCAGATGCACCACAGTGCAAGACAAACTACATATAATGGCCGGGCTGAAAGGCAAGACACCACTGCTGTTTGAGAACTCATCCCTAGCATTCTTTCAGGACTTATCAAAAGCCACCCTAATGTGGTGCAAATCCTATGGACCACTCACTACAAAACTCCGAGCAGCAAGAATCGCATACAAGTGGGGCGCTAACGGGACACTGAAGGTAACCCGAGATGGCACCACCCATGTCCTGACCTCCGTGGAGGACGCACCTACCCTCCTAACCACCCTGAGACTACACAACCTGGCACAAGACCCCGGGAATGCCGCCCAGCTGGAACCAGGACCCAGCGGATCACAGTACCCTGTACCGTGACTGATGTGCACAGATACCTCAGGATGGGTCAAAGAGACTGCTATACTCAATATATTTAAAGTTTTTATTGTGACTTTACCTATGTTTTCTTTTATTTTCTTGATTTGTTAACCCACGGTATAAATACCTAAACACTACGGACCACCGACGCACTGACCCTGGTAGAGGATACATAAGCTCCAAAACAAGGAGAGACAATACAATACACAACCAACCACAGGGCGACTAAAAATCTACCCCCCCTGCAGCCCCCTTGGTTAGGGGTAACCACCCCAACAAGCCACCAACAACTAACAGCTCACATCCACTAACGCAGCCAGACAACAACATCTGGCACAACACAGGGAGCCTAATCATGACACATGGAACTGACACAAACCCGCAGCCCCACAACTCGAGTAAAAACTAAAACCCCACATAGAGAACCACCACCACCAGACTCATACTTGACGGGACCTGCTACACTGCACCATGCCCTATCTTAAACACAAAGAAGCACAAAACAATATAACACCTAAGTATGGATCACTAAGTTTTGTTTTAACATGTTACTGTTATACTAAAAATGTTATAGCTCGACCCAAAAGGTGCAAACCACAAACGACACAGAACTTCGACCTCACTAGTGCACCTACGTGCACGACTGTCTGTAAAATTATTGCACCAAAACCGAAAATAAAGATTTAAAAAAAAATAAAAAAAATATATACATTAATTTAATTACATTTGCATGACAATATTTTTCATTTAGTTATTTACAGGATTATAATTTAATTCCTATGATACTTTTTGTTTAAATTATATACATTAATTTAATTACATTTTCATGATTATGTTTCTAGGGGCGACACCACAGAAAATATTGGTAAAGAAAATATAATTTATTGATTTTTTATTTCCGGTAGGTGCTTTGCCATTTGTTTTTGATTCCATTGATTATTTTATATTAGTTTATTTACATTTATTATCCAGAATTTTTTTGCTAGTTACTTAGATTATAATGATTTGTTTTCCTTGATTTTATTATATATTAGCAATTTACATTATTATGATTTCCCCCCCTTGATTATTTTTATAATAATTTTGGTTAGTTAAGTGTTATTATCATGAGAATATTTTAAATTTAGTTATTTACAGGAATATAATTTTATTCCTATGATCCTTTTTGTTTAAGTTATATACATTAATTTAATTTTGATGATTATGTTTCTAGGGGCGACACCGCAGAAAATATTGGTAAAGAAAATATAATTGACTGATTATTTATTTCCGGTAGGTGCTTCGCCAATTGTTTTTGATTCCATTGATTATTTTATATTAGTTTATTTACATTTATTTCTCATGATTATTTTATTTAATTGTTACTTAGATTATAATGTTTTGTTTTCCATGATTTTATTATATATTAGTTATGTACATTATTATGATTTTTTTTCCTTGATTATTTTTATAATAATTTCGGATAGTTAACTTTAATTCTCATAAGAATATGTTTAATTTAGTTATTTACAGGATTATAATTTCATTCCTATGATCCTTTTTGTTTAAGTTATATACATTAATTTAATTTTCATGATTATGTTTCTAGGGGCGACATCACAGAAAATATTGGTAAAGAAAATATAATTGACTAATTATTTTTTTCCGGTAGGTGCTTCGCCAATTGTTTTTGATTCCATTGATTATTTTAATTTTGGTTAGTTAACTTTAATTCTCTTGAGAATATGTTTAGTTTAGTTATTTACAGGATTATAATTTCATTCCTATGATCCTTTTTGCTTAAGTTATATACATTAATTTAATTTACATGATTATGTTTCTAGGGGCGATACCACAGAAAATAATGGTATAGAAAATATAATTTATTGATTATTTATTTATAGTAGGTGCTTCGCCATTTGTTTTTGATTCCATTGATTATTTTATTTTAGTTTATTTACATTTATTATCCAGAATTATTTTTTCTAGTTACTTAGATTATAATGATTTGTTTTCCATGATTTTATTATATATTAGTTATTTACATTATTATGATTTTTTTTCCTTGATTATTTTTATAATAATTTTGGTTAGTTAACTTCAATTCTCATGAGAATATGTTTAATTTAGTTATTTACAGGAGGATTATAATTTAATTCCTATGATACTTTTTGTTTAAGTTATATACATTAATTTAATTACATTTTCATGATTATGTTTCTAGGGGCGACACCACAGAAAATATTGGTAAAGAAAATATAATTTACTGATTATTTATTTCCGGTAGGTGCTTCGCCATTTGTTTTTTATTCCATTGATTATTTTATATTAGTTTATTTACATTTATTATCCAGAATTATTTTGCTAGTTACTTAGATTATAATGATTTGTTTTCCATGATTTTATTATATATTAGCAATTTACATTATTATGATTTTTTCCCCTTGATTATTTTTAATAATAATTTCGGTTAGTTAACTTCAATTCTCATGAGAATATGTTTAATTTCGTTATTTACAGGATTATAATTTCATTCCTATGATCCTTTTTGTTTAAGTTATATACATTAATTTGAGGGGGCCAGCAAGCCGACACGAACGGACGCCATCTTAATCAGCTCCCAAACTCTGCGGATAAAATCCACAAATATCAGCCTTTACATGACCCATCCAACATCGTCACATACACAATCGGAGTCAGCACAACAAACTGCATCTCCAGATGCCTTTTTTTCAGCCACAAAGGCTGCAGAAACGGAGACGCAAGATCGGGGCCTACTATACTCCAACGATCCAGGGCCTCGAGGACCTGCTGAGCGGATACCCGGCAGAACACACAGACACATCCTACTCCCCGGACCTATCCAACGCTCAGGCTCACATACCAGCTATGGGACGCCGGTCACAAAAGACACAAGGTACGGCCGGGGGCAGGGATATTGGGACTCTGCTTCAAAAGCCCGCCCAGCCTAATCCCACACCCGGAGGTAACCCTGACATCTACCTCACCCCAACAACGTCCATAATCACCTGGGCTCCTTCAAGCACCAAAAACAAACCAGCAAGGGACTGCATCCCCAGGGCAGCACCAACCACCGCAGCTGGATATGACACACACCAAGGCACAACAAGGCCCAGACTTACAGGGACCCACATGGGCAACACAGCCTGAAAGGGAACCCAATCCACCTCAACCCAGGCCTGATATACCAGGGCACTCACAAGCACCGCTGCAACCGCTGATGGAGTCCCCAGATTACTCTGCACCAACCACCAAACGCGACTTAAAGCTCCTATTAGCAGACATCCACAAACTCCTTGCAGCTGACACAGCCCTCCTCAAGCCCGAACTGCACACGGTTACTGAAAAGGTGAGAGACACGCAGGCAGAAGTGGTGACAGTACACGCTCACATAATCACAATGGAAGACTCCATTAAACAAATCCAGCAACAACAAACGTACCTGTCATTCAAAGTGTCCAGCATGGAAGATAGACAACGCCGTTCTCACCTTAAAATCAGGGGCATCCCCGTGGAAATAACGGCCGAAGAGCTATCGCAATACACCAGACGCCTCCTAGCTACAATCCTCCCACACACAACGGTCAAGAAAATGACCATAGATGGGGTGTACCGCCTGCCTACCCCTCCCCACCTAAAGTTCCCAACAGGCAGAGACGTTATTCTCAGATGCACCACAGTGCAAGACAAACTACATATAATGGCCGGGCTGGAAGGCAAGACACCACTGCTGTTCGAGAACTCATCCCTAGCATTCTTTCAGGACTTATCAAAAGCCACCCTAATGTGGTGCAAATCCTATGGACCACTCACTACAAAACTCCGAGCAGCAGGAATCGCATACAAGTGGGGCGCTAACGGGACACTGAAGGTAACCCGAGATGGCACCACCCATGTCCTGACCTCCGTGGAGGACGCACCTACCCTCCTAACCACCCTGAGACTACACAACCTGGCACAAGACCCCGGGAATGCCGCCCAGCTGGAACAAGGACCCAGCGGATCACAGTACCCTGTACCGTGACTGATGTGCACAGATACCTCAGGATGGGTCAAAGAGACTGCTATACTCAATATATTTCAAGTTTTTATTGTGACTTTACCTATGTTTTCTTTTATTTTCTTGATTTGTTAACCCACGGTATAAATACCTAAACACTACGGACCACCGACGCACTGACCCTGGTAGAGGATACATAAGCTCCAAAACAAGGAGAGACAACACAATACACAACCAACCACAGGGCGACTAAAAATCTACCCCCCCCCTGCAGCCAACAAGCCACCAACAACTAACAGCTCACCTCCACTAACGCAGCCAGACAACAACATCCGGCACAACACAGGGAGCCTAATCATGACACATGGAACTGACACAAACCCGCAGCCCCACAACTCGAGTAAAAACTAAAACCCCACATAGAGAACCACCACCACCAGACTCATACTTGACGGGACCTGCTACACTGCACCATGCCCTATCTTAAACACAAAGAAGCACAAAACAATATAACACCTAAGTATGGATCACTAAGTTTTGTTTTAACATGTTACTGTTATACTAAAAATGTTATAGCTCGACCCAAAAGGTGCAAACCACAAACGACACAGAACTTCGACCTCACTAGTGCACCTACGTGCACGACTGTCTGTAAAATTATTGCACCAAAACGAAAATAAAGATTTAAAAAAAAAATTATATACATTAATTTAATTACATTTGCATGACAATATTTTTCATTTAGTTATTTACAGGATTATAATTTAATTCCTATGATACTTTTTGTTTAAATTATATACATTAATTTAATTACATTTTCATGATTATGTTTCTAGGGGCGACACCACAGAAAATATTGGTAAAGAAAATATAATTTATTGATTTTTTATTTCCGGTAGGTGCTTTGCCATTTGTTTTTGATTCCATTGATTATTTTATATTAGTTTATTTACATTTATTATCCAGAATTATTTTGCTAGTTACTTAGATTATAATGATTTGTTTTCCTTGATTTTATTATATATTAGCAATTTACATTATTATGATTTTCCCCCCTTGATTATTTTTATAATAATTTTGGTTAGTTAAGTGTTATTATCATGAGAATATTTTAAATTTAGTTATTTACAGGAATATCATTTTATTCCTATGATCCTTTTTGTTTAAGTTATATACATTAATTTAATTTTGATGATTATGTTTCTAGGGGCGACACCGCAGAAAATATTGGTAAAGAAAATATAATTGACTGATTATTTATTTCCGGTAGGTGCTTCGCCATTTGTTTTTGATTCCATTGATTATTTTATATTAGTTTATTTACATTTATTTCTCATGATTATTTTATTTAATTGTTACTTAGATTATAATGTTTTGTTTTCCATGATTTTATTATATATTAGTTATGTACATTATTATGATTTTTTTTCCTTGATTATTTTTATAATAATTTCGGATAGTTAACTTTAATTCTCATAAGAATATGTTTAATTTAGTTATTTACAGGATTATAATTTCATTCCTATGATCCTTTTTGTTTAAGTTATATACATTAATTTAATTTTCATGATTATGTTTCTAGGGGCGACGTCGCAGAAAATATTGGTAAAGAAAATATAATTGACTAATTATTTTTTTCCGGTAGGTGCTTCGCCAATTGTTTTTGATTCCATTGATTATTTTAATTTTGGTTAGTTAACTTTAATTCTCTTGAGAATATGTTTAGTTTAGTTATTTACAGGATTATAATTTCATTCCTATGATCCTTTTTGTTTAAGTTATATACATTCATTTAATTTACATGATTATGTTTCTAGGGGCGATACCACAGAAAAAAATGGTATAGAAAATATAATTTATTGATTATTTATTTCTAGTAGGTGCTTCGCCATTTGTTTTTGATTCCATTGATTATTTTATTTTAGTTTATTTACATTTATTATCCAGAATTATTGTTCTAGTTACTTAGATTATAATGACTTGTTTTCCATAATTTTATTATATATTAGTTATTTACATTATTATGATTTTTTTTCCTTGATTATTTTTATAATAATTTCGGTTAGTTAACTTCAATTCTCATGAGAATATGTTTAATTTAGTTATTTACAGGAGGATTATAATTTAATTCCTATGATACTTTTTGTTTAAGTTATATACATTAATTTAATTACATTTTCATGATTCTGTTTCATGGGGCGACACCACAGAAAATATTGGTAAAGAAAATATAATTTACTGATTATTTATTTCCGGTAGGTGCTTCGCCATTTGTTTTTGATTCCATTGATTATTTTATATTAGTTTATTTACATTTATTATCCAGAATAATTTTGCTAGTTACTTAGATTATAATGATTTGTTTTCCATGATTTTATTATATATTAGCAATTTACATTATTATGATTTTTTCCCCTTGATTATTTTTAATAATAATTTCGGTTAGTTAACTTCAATTCTCATGAGAATATGTTTAATTTCGTTATTTACAGGATTATAATTTCATTCCTATGATCCTTTTTGTTTAAGTTATATACATTAATTTGAGGGGGCCAGCAAGCCGAGACGAACGGACGCCATCTTAATCAGCTCCCAAACTCTGCGGATAAAATCCACAAATATCAGCCTTTACATGACCCATCCAACATCGTCACATACACAATCGGAGTCAGCACAACAAACTGCATCTCCAGATGCCTTTTTTCAGCCACAAAGGCTGCAGAAACGGAGACGCAAGATCGGGGCCTACTATACCCTAACGATCCAGGGCCTCGAGGACCTGCTGAGCGGTTACCCGGCAGAACACACAGACACATCCTACTCCCCGGACCTATCCAACGCTCAGGCTCACATACCAGCTATGGGACACCGGTCAAAAAAGACACAAGGTACGGCCGGGGGCAGGGATATTGGGACTCTGCTTCAAAAGCCCGCCCAGCCTAATCCCACACCCGCAGCATCTATGCCGGAGGTAACCCTGACATCTACCTCACCCCAACAACGTCCATAATCACCTGGGCTCCTTCAAGCACCAAAAACAAACCAGCAAGGGACTGCATCCCCAGGGCAGCACCAACCACCGCAGCTGGATATGACACACACCAAGGCACAACAAGGCCCAGACTTACAGGGACCCACATGGGCAACACAGCCTGAAAGGGAACCCAATCCACCTCAACCCAGGCCTAATATACCAGGGCACTCACAAGCACCGCTGCAACCTCTGATGGAGTCCACAGATGACTCTGCACCAACCACCAAACGTGACTTAAAGCTCCTATTAGCAGACATCCACAAACTCCTTGCAGCTGACACAGCCCTCCTCAAGACCGAACTGCGCACGGTCACTGAAAAGGTGAGAGACACGCAGGCAGAAGTGGTGACAGTACACCCTCACATAATCACAATGGAAGACTCCATTAAACAAATCCAGCAACAACAAACGTACCTGTCATTCAAAGTGTCCAGCATGAAGATAGACAACGCCGTTCTCACCTTAAAATCAGGGGCATCCCCGTGGAAATAATGGCCGAAGAGCTACCGTAATACACCAGACGCCTCCTAGCTACAATCCTCCCACACACAGCGGTCAAGAAAATGACCATAGATGGGGTGTACCGCCTGCCTACCCCTCCCCACCTAAAGTTCCCAACAGGCAGAGACGTTATTCTCAGATGCACCACAGTGCAAGACAAACTACATATAATGGCCGGGCTGAAAGGCAAGACACCACTGCTGTTCGAGAACTCATCCCTAGCATTCTTTCAGGACTTATCAAAAGCCACCCTAATGTGGTGCAAATCCTATGAACCACTCACAACAAAACTCCGAGCAGCAGGAATCGCATACAAGTGGGGCGCTAACGGGACACTGGAGGTAACCCGAGATGGCACCACCCATGTCCTGACCTCCGTGGAGGACGCACCTACCCTCCTAACCACCCTGAGACTACACAACCTGGCACAAGACCCCGGGAATGCCGCCCAGCTGGAACAAGGACCCAGCGGATCACAGTACCCTGTACCGTGACTGATGTGCACAGATACCTCAGGATGGGTCAAAGAGACTGCTATACTCAATATATTTCAAGTTTTTCTTGTGACTTTACCTATGTTTTCTTTTATTTTCTTGATTTGTTAACCCACGGTATAAATACCTAAACACTACGGACCACCGACGCACTGACCCTGGTAGAGGATACATAAGCTCCAAAACAAGGAGAGACAACACAATACACAACCAACCACAGGGCGACTAAAAATCTACCCCCCCCTGCAGCCAACAAGCCACCAACAACTAACAGCTCACCTCCACTAACGCAGCCAGACAACAACATCCGGCACAACACAGGGAGCCTAATCATGACACATGGAACTGACACAAACCCGCAGCCCCACAACTCGAGTAAAAACTAAAACCCCACATAGAGAACCACCACCACCAGACTCATACTTGACGGGACCTGCTACACTGCACCATGCCCTATCTTAAACACAAAGAAGCACAAAACAATATAACACCTAATTATGGATCACTAAGTTTTGTTTTAACATGTTACTGTTATACTAAAAATGTTATAGCTCGACCCAAAAGGTGCAAACCACAAACGACACAGAACTTCGACCTCACTAGTGCACCTACGTGCACGACTGTCTGTAAAATTATTGCACCAAAACCGAAAATAAAGATTTAAAAAAAATAATAATTATATACATTAATTTAATTACATTTGAATGACAATGTTTTTCATTTAGTTATTTACAGGATTATAATTTAATTCCTATGATACTTTTTGTTTAAATTATATACATTAATTTAATTACATTTTCATGATTATGTTTCTAGGGGCGACACCACAGAAAATATTGGTAAAGAAAATATAATTTATTGATTTTTTATTTCCGGTAGGTGCTTTGCCATTTGTTTTTGATTCCATTGATTATTTTATATTAGTTTATTTACATTTATTATCCAGAATTATTTTGCTAGTTACTTAGATTGTAATGATTTGTTTTTCTTGATTTTATTATATATTAGCAATTTACATTATTATGATTTCCCCCCCTTGATTATTTTTATAATAATTTTGGTTAGTTAAGTGTTATTTTCAGGAGAATATTTTAAATTTAGTTATTTACAGGAATATAATTTTATTCCTATGATCCTTTTTGTTTAAGTTATATACATTAATTTAATTTTGATGATTATGTTTCTAGGGGCGACACCGCAGAAAATATTGGTAAAGAAAATATAATTGACTGATTATTTATTTCCGGTAGGTGCTTCGCCATTTGTTTTTGATTCCATTGATTATTTTATATTAGTTTATTTACATTTATTTCTCATGATTATTTTATTTAATTGTTACTTAGATTATAATGTTTTGTTTTCCATGATTTTATTATATATTAGTTATGTACATTATTATGATTTTTTTTCCTTGATTATTTTTATAATAATTTCGGATAGTTAACTTTAATTCTCATAAGAATATGTTTAATTTAGTTATTTACAGGATTATAATTTCATTCCTATGATCCTTTTTGTTTAAGTTATATACATTAATTTAATTTTCATGCTTATGTTTCTAGGGGCGACATCACAGAAAATATTGGTAAAGAAAATATAATTGACTAATTATTTTTTTCCGGTAGGTGCTTCGCCAATTGTTTTTGATTCCATTGATTATTTTAATTTTGGTTAGTTAACTTTAATTCTCTTGAGAATATGTTTAGTTTAGTTATTAACAGGATTATAATTTCATTCCTATGATCCTTTTTGTTTAAGTTATATACATTAATTTAATTTACATGATAATATTTCTAGGGGCGATACCACAGAAAATAATGGTATAGAAAATATAATTTATTGATTATTTATTTCTAGTAGGTGCTTTGCCATTTGTTTTTGATTCCATTGATTATTTTATTTTAGTTTATTTACATTTATTATCCAGAATTATTTTTCTAGTTACTTAGATTATAATGATTTGTTTTCCGTGATTTTATTATATATTAGTTATTTACATTATTATGATTTTTTTTTCCTTGATTATTTTTATAATAATTTCGGTTAGTTAACTTCAATTCTCATGAGAATATGTTTAATTTAGTTATTTACAGGAGGATTATAATTTAATTCCTATGATACTTTTTGTTTAAGTTATATACATTAATTTAATTACATTTTCATGATTATGTTTCTAGGGGCGACACCACAGAAAATATTTGTAAAGAAAATATAATTAACTGATTATTTATTTCCGGTAGGTGCTTCGCCATTTGTTTTTGATTACATTGATTATTTTATATTAGTTTATTTACATTTATTATCCAGAATTATTTTGCTAGTTACTTAGATTATAATGATTTGTTTTCCATGATTTTATTATATATTATCAATTTACATTATTATGATTTTTTCCCCTTGATTACTTTTAATAATAATTTCAGTTAGTTAACTTAAATTCTCATGAGAATATGTTTAATTTAGTTATTTACAGGATTATAATTTCATTCCTATGATCCTTTTTGTTTAAGTTATATACATTAATTTGAGGGGGCCAGCAAGCCGACACGAACGGACGCCATCTTAATCAGCTCCCAAACTCTGCGGATAAAATCCACAAATATCAGCCTTTACATGACCCATCCAACATCGTCACATACACAATCGGAGTCAGCACAACAAACTGCATCTCCAGATGCCTTTTTTTCAGCCACAAAGGCTGCAGAAACGGAGACGCAAGATTGGGGCCTACTATACCCCAACGATCCAGGGCCTCGAGGACCTGCTGAGCGGATACCCGGCAGAACACACAGACACATCCTACTCCCCGGACCTATCCAACGCTCAGGCTCACATACCAGCTATGGGACGCCGGTCACAAAAGACACAAGGTACGGCTGGGGGCAGGGATATTGGGACTCTGCTTCAAAAGCCCGCCCAGCCTAATCCCACACCCGCAGCATCTATGCCGGAGGTAACCCTGACATCTACCTCACCCCAACAACGTCCATAATCACCTGGGCTCCTTCAAGCACCAAAAACAAACCATCAAGGGACTGCATCCCCAGGACAGCACCAACCACCGCAGCTGGATATGACACACACCAAGGCACAACAAGGCCCAGACTTACAGGGACCCACATGGGCAACACAGCCTGAAAGGGAACCCAATCCACCTCAACCCAGGCCTGATATACCAAGGCAATCACAAGCACCGCTGCAACCGCTAATGGAGTCCCCAGATGACTCTGCACCAACCACCAAACGCGACTTAAAGCTCCTATTAGCAGACATCCACAAACTCCTTGCAGCTGACACAGCCCTCCTCAAGACCGAACTGCGCACGGTCACTGAAAAGTTGAGAGACACGCAGGCAGAAGTGGTGACAATACACACTCACATAATCACAATGGAAGACTCCATTAAACAAATCCAGCAACAACAAACGTACCTGTCATTCAAAGTGTCCAGCATGAAAGATAGACAACGCCGTTCTCACCTTAAAATCAGGGGCATCCCCGTGGAAATAACGGCCGAAGAGCTACCGCAATACACCAGACGCCTCCTAGCTACAATCCTCCCACACACAGCGGTCAAGAAAATGACCATAGATGGGGTGTACCGCCTGCCTACCCCTCCCCACCTAAAGTTCCCAACAGGCAGAGACGTTATTCTCAGATGCACCACAGTGCAAGACAAACTACATATAATGGCCGGGCTGAAAGGCAAGACACTACTGCTGTTCGAGAACTCATCCCTAGCATTCTTTCAGGACTTATCAAAAGCCACCCTAATGTGGCGCAAATCCTATGGACCACTCACTACAAAACTCCGAGCAGCAGGAATCGCATACAAGTGGGGCGCTAACGGGACACTGGAGGTAACCCGAGATGGCACCACACATGTCCTGACCTCCGTGGAGGATGCACCTACCCTCCTAACCACCCTGAGACTACACAACCTGGCACAAGACCCCGGGAATGCCGCCCAGCTGGAACCAGGACCCAGCGGATCACAATACCCTGTACCGTGACTGATGTGCACAGATACCGCAGGATGGGTCAAAGAGACTGCTATACTCAATATATTTCAAGTTTTTATTGTGACTTTACCTATGTTTTCTTTTATTTTCTTGATTTGTTAACCCACGGTATAAATACCTAAACACTACGGACCACCGACGCACTGACCCTGGTAGAGGAAACATAAGCTCCAAATCAAGGAGAGACAACACAATACACAACCAACCACAGGGCGACTAAAAATCTACCCCCCCCCCTGCAGCCCCCTCGGTTAGGGGTAACCACCCCAACAAGCCACCAACAACTAACAGCTCACCTCCACTAATGCAGCCACTAACAACATCCGGCACACCACAGGGAGCCTAATAATGACACATGGAACTGACACAAACCCGCAGCCCCACAACTCGAGTAAAAACTAAAACCCCACATAGAGAACCACCACCACCAGACTCATACTTGACGGGACCTGCTACACTGCACCATGCCCTATCTTAAACACAAAGAAGCACAAAACAATATAATACCTAAGTATGGATCACTAAGTTTTGTTTTAACATGTTACTGTTATACTAAAAATGTTATAGCGCGATCCAAAAGGTGCAAACCACAAACGACACAGAACTTCGACCTCACTAGTGCACCTACGTGCACGACTGTCTGTAAAACTATTGCACCAAAACCGAAAATAAAGATTTAAAAAAAAAAAAAATTATATACATTAATTTAATTACATTTTCATGACAATATTTTTCATTTAGTTGTTTACAGGATTATAATTTAATTCCTATGATACTTTTTGTTTAAATTATATACATTAATTTAATTACATTTTCATGATTATGTTTCTAGGGCGACACCACAGAAAATATTGGTAAAGAAAATATAATTTATTGATTTTTTATTTCCTGTAGGTGCTTTGCCATTTGTTTTTGATTCCATTGATTATTTTATATTAGTTTATTTACATTTATTATCCAGAATTATTTTGCTAGTTACTTAGATTATAATGATTTGTTTTCCTTGATTTTATTATATATTAGCAATTTACATTATTATGATTTTCCCCCCTTGATTATTTTTATAATAATTTTGGTTAGTTAAGTGTTATTATCATGAGAATATTTTAAATTTAGTTATTTACAGGATTATAATGTCATTCCTATGATCCTTTTTGTTTAAGTTATATACATTAATTTAATTTTGATGATTATGTTTCTAGGGGCGACACCGCAGAAAATATTGGTAAGAAAATATAATCGACTGATTATTTATTTCCGGTTGGTGCTTCGACAATTGTTTTTGATTCCATTGATTATTTTATATTAGTTCATTTACATTTATTACTCATGATTATTGTATTTAATTGTTACTTAGATTATAATGATTTGTTTTCCATGATTTTATTAAATATTAGTTATGTACATTATTATGATTTTTTACCCTTGATTATTTTTGAACAATTTTGGTTAGTTAAGTGTAATTAACATGAGAATATTTTTAATTTAGTTATTTACTAGATTATAATTTCATTCCTATAATCCTTTTTGTTTAAGTTATATACATTAATTTAATTTAATTTTCATGACTATGCTTCTAGGGGTGACACCACAGAAAATATTGGTAATGAAAATATAATTGACTGATTATTTATTTCCGGTAGGTGCTTTCGTCAATTGTTTTTGATTCCATTGATTATTTTATATTAGTTTATTTACATTTATTTCTCATGATTATTTTATTTAATTGTTACTTAGTGTTGTGGAAATGAGATATTATCCTGATTTCTTAAATTAGTAAAATGTCTATTTACTTTATATATATTCTCAATCAGCATTTATCGTTTTACATGATTTACTAAATGGCCGCTAGGGCTAGGGAGTTTCCCTTAGTCATCGAATAATACCCTCACTAACAAGATAGCGCTGGAATCTGGGGGAGACCCGCATGATGCCAGTGACATCACCCCCGGTAGGACGAGCAATAAATCAACCACTTAACCCCTAACCAATTATTGATGTATAAATTCATGTTATCTCTGACAATGCTATGATGTATTTCTTGCTTTATAAGGGGCATGCCTGCCCCCTCTAATAAACATTCCTCAATGTTCTTCATTAACCTGAAACTTGTGTCTGGTGTGAATTACTTCAGGGAGCGTGCACGCATTGTTTCTTAATTTGGCCAGGGGCAGATACACAAAATAATCAATGTATTGATTGATTGCCACTTCATTTGGCGCCCAACGTGGGGCTCCGGAATCGCCGGTTCAGAGAGCCGGAAACCAACGGACCGGAGCGGACCTCCAGAAAGTGGGCCTGATCACCTCCAGAATACAGCCGTTGCCTGTATTCTCCTGTTTTGTGCCGGTCTGCCTCTGCGTCCACTTCTGGCTTCCAGAAGGCTACAAGACAGGTAAATTATTTTCCGGAGCCTCTTTTAACGAACCTGTCAATTGTTTATCTGCCTCCTGAATGTATGTATGCACGTGAGTGACGGCCGGTGTATGAAGTTGTCTTTTTTTGAATTTCTAGTTTGACTGCCTAGCGGGCAGGGGACGCAACAGCCGAATTAGAGGCTGGGACCACCCTGATAGAGGGTTGGGATTTTTGTATTGTTTGTTGGCCGATTTAGGAGCCTGGGACCACCCTGATAGAGGGTTGGGGTTTTTGTATTGTTTGTTGGCCGATTTAGGAGCCTGGGACCACCCTGATAGAGGGTTGGGGTTTTTGTATTGTTTGTTGGCCGATTTAGGAGCCTGGGACCACCCTGATAGAGGGTTGGGGTTTTTGTATTGTTTGTTGGCCGATTTAGGAGCCTGGGACCACCCTGATAGAGGGTTGGGTTTTTTGTATTGTTTGTTGGCCGATTTAAGAGCCTGGGACCACCCTGATAGAGGGTTGGGGTTTTTGTATTGTTTGTTGGCCGATTTAGGAGCCTGGGACCACCCTGATAGAGGGCTGGGGTTTTTGTATTGTTCGTTGGCCGATTTAGGAGCCTGGGACCACCCTGATAGAGGGTTGGGTTTTTTGTATTGTTTGTTGGCCGATTTAAGAGCCTGGGACCACCCTGATAGAGGGTTGGGGTTTTTGTATTGTTTGTTGGCCGATTTAGGAGCCTGGGACCACCCTGATAGAGGGCTGGGGTTTTTGTATTGTTCGTTGGCCGATTTAGGAGCCTGGGACCACCCTGATAGAGGGCTGGGGTTTTTGTATTGTTCGTTGGCCGATTTAGGAGCCTGGGACCACCCTGATAGAGGGTTGGGGTTTTTGTATTGTTTGTTGGCCGATTTAGGAGCCTGGGACCACCCTGATAGAGGGTTGGGTTTTTTGTATTGTTTGTTGGCCGATTTAAGAGCCTGGGACCACCCTGATAGAGGGTTGGGGTTTTTGTATTGTTTGTTGGCCGATTTAGGAGCCTGGGACCACCCTGATAGAGGGCTGGGGTTTTTGTATTGTTCGTTGGCCGATTTAGGAGCCTGGTACCGCCCTAGTAGGGGGTTGGGGTTTCTATATTGTGACAGCCGGTAAAGGCTGGGGACCACCCTAGTAGAGGGTTGGGGTTTTTCTTGTACTGTGACTATTACTATGTTATTGGTGACAACCCAGAGAAGGGTTGGGATGCAGTCTAGAAGAAGGCTGGGATTATTCATGTATTAACCTGACTGGATCAGGGGTGATTTGCTGTGTTTCACTGTTTATATGCGCATCGTTCTAATATGTTCATGGCCATATTACTTTCTGCTATTCTGTGGATTTTGTTCAACTGTTGTTATAGTGTGGGTACCCTAGGTGTGTGTGTGCCGTGTGGTTCACTCTAGACTCAGGGGTGTTCACACATCTCTACATATGTGATTTCTGTAAATGCCTATTGCTTAGCCTTGCTACATTCATCTTTTCCTTCGTGCTATACCTTTCTTTTGTTTGCTGCCCAGAGCTGTGTTAGTCACCCACGCTCATCCACGCTAGTCCGTGATCACCATCTCGGGTGAGCGGACTCCTTGTGACTAGTCTACGTTTAGGGAAGACGCACAGGACCTCGGCCCTTGTGGCAGTCGAACACTGTAGATGCTTCACCCTTTCTACCCCTCCTTCATGTCTCTGTCGCAGTACACTCTCTGTTTGGCTAGAATGGGGCAGGAACATGCTAGACCTGCTAAGGGACTTTTAGCTTGTGATATTGTGAAGGAGAGAGCAGGAGAAGAGGCGGTGTTGAGGATGAGGAAAATAGCCAAGGTTTGCAATTTTCAAATGTCACCCAGCGGTAGACTACAGCCAGAGTTTTGGAGAAAGCTACTCATTGACAAAGAGGGTTTACTATTGTAGAAGCTTGGTATCGAGTCGCTAGAGGACTCAAACGAGAGGGTTGGACGGAGGAAGAACTAGAGTTTAGGGGACAAACAGTTTATGTGTATCATCGAAATGATTGTATTAATGATGTTCCCCAGATTGTCCCGCAGCCACCGCCCTATGATGTCGCCCAGAATGCATCCAACGACTCATGTCCCGCCCCCCCCTCGATGCCCAACCGCCACCCCCTCCAAACGTGGGACCCGCCCCTACTCCCTTGTGTCCTGTACTCGGAGCTGATGGAGCTTACTATTACCCCGTCCCATTACATTCCCCTGTCCAGGTGCCCTTACAGACCCCTCCAGTGCCCGACCCAATCTCGCCACTATCTTATCCTCCATTTTCCCCTGATATCCCCTTCTCTCCGCCGCCATCTCCGTGTCCTCTCCCTCCCCTGCAGACTCCACCTGTTCCCACGGCTCCCCCGCCAGTCCCATTGTCCACTGCCCCTGATTCCGTCCCCTCACCCCCCTTTCCCGGAGTTACCACTCCTGTTCCTCCTCCACCTACGGACCCTCCCACTGACCTGTCATCTCTCCTCTCATCCTTCCTCTCTGCCTCGTCCCAACCTACTCCTCCTCCTCCTCCTCCACCTCCGGACCCTCCCACTGATCTGTCAGCCCTTCTCTCATCCTTTCTCTCTGCCTCATCCCAACCTACTCCTCCTCCTCCTCCCACTGATTTGTCATCCCTTCTCTCATCCTTCCTCTCTGCTTCGTCCCAACCTCCTCCTACTCCTCCTCCTCCACCTCCGGACCCTCCCATTGACCTGTCATCTCTCCTCTCATCCTTCCTCTCTGCCTCGTCCCAACCTACTCCTCCTCCTCCACCTCCGGACCCTCCCACTGACCTGTCATCTCTCCTCTCATCCTTCCTCTCTGCCTCGTCCCAACCTACTCCTCCTCCTCCTCCTCCACCTCCGGACCCTCCCACTGATCTGTCATCCCTTCTCTCATCCTTTCTCTCTGCCTCGTCCCAACCTACTCCTCCTCCTCCTCCCACTGATTTGTCATCCCTTCTCTCATCCTTCCTCTCTGCCTCGTCCCAACCTACTCCTCCTCCTCCACCTCCGGACCCTCCCACTGATCTGTCATCCCTTCTCTCATCCTTCTTCTCTGCTTCGTCCCAACATCCTCCTACTCCTCCTCCTCCACCTCCGGACCCTCCCACTGACCTGTCATCTCTCCTCTCATCCTTCCTCTCTGCCTTGTCCCAACCTACTCCTCCTCCTCCTCCACCTCCGGACCCTCCCACTGATCTGTCATCTCTCCTCTCATCCTTCCTCTCTGCTTCGTCCCAACCTACTACTCCTCCTCCTCCTCCTCCTCCACCTCTGGACCCTCCCACTGATCTGTCATCCCTCCTCTCATTCTTCCTCTCTACCTCGTCCCAACCCACTATTCCGTCTCTCCCTAGCATCTCCTCCATAACCCCTTCCGTGGACCTGACTTCACTCCTCTCAGCTCTCTCCAACCTAGCCCATCCCAAGACTTCTACTCCTCCCTCTCCCTCCCTGCTCCCTGAATCTCTCTCCACTCCCCCCGATCCCTTATCCGTGCTAACCTCCGCCCTGTCTGCCCATCTTCTACACACTGCCCAACCAGCAACGACCCCTGCCTCCTCCATGGCCTTAGTCCCGTATTCCCCTGCCACGGATCCTAGCTTCCCGCTTATGGTGGTCGGCTCGGACGAACCCACTACTTCAGATCATGCTTACGCAGTAGCCAACTCCCCGGCGGCCTCAGGCTTCCACCCTACTACATCACAGATGGTCACTCCCCATGTCCACAGACTCCCAGCCATGCAGGCCCCTGCCTCCCTCGATGCAGCCTCCTACCATGGTCTCCCAAACCCAGTTTCCTTTGTGGATGAGAATAGACCCCTACAGAGACAGGTTCCCTCCGGCTTGCATGTGCAGGTGCCCCCTGCCACCGAAGGCGCCCCACCTATGTATGTTACATTTAACCCTTCACAGGCTGCCACTCTAGTTACTTCCCTCCCAGACCCCGAGAAACAGCCCATGCCTTTCTTCCGAAGAGTGGCTCAGATACGTAAGACGTATTCCGCTGCCTGGCGGGATCTATATAGCCTTTGTGAAATTAAGGCTGGTGATGCATATTGGCCGATTATGGCAAGGAGTTTCAATGACGCTCCCCTTACTACAGACACGGACTTCCAATCCGGTGTCACCTTTTGTGAACAACTACGGGCTTGGGCCCAAGATAAACTGGCTGACCAGGCCACTTGCATTAATGATATTGTCCAAGACAAGATTGAGTCAGTAGAAAAGTATCATTCACGCCTGACCCAAACATTTTCTGACCTTGGCTTTAGTGTTTATAATAAAGCACACACACAGATGTTATCCGCCGCTTTTGTGGCCGGTCTCAAGGAACATATTCGTAAAGGTTTAATACTTGCACGTCCCGAGTATAGAATCATTCCCCTGGATACTCTTTTGTTGGTTGCTAAAGGGTTGGAGTCTGTATTACAGCCCACACAGAGGAGGAATAGCCCCCTGATGGTTACTACCCCCGCTCCAACTTCTGTGCCCACTTCTGTTCCCCAGGTGTACCCCATGCAACCAACACAAACCCCCACCCAGTATACACAGGTTAGAACCCCAACTGGACAAATGATTTGCTTTCATTGTCACCAGGTTGGTCATTTCAGGAGAGAGTGCCCCAGCTACAGAGACACCAGACAGCCATCCCCACGATTCTCAAATCCTGCGGCTGCAGGTTTTGGATATTCTTCCCCCAGGTATTTTCCGCCACCACCCCCACCGGCCCCATATGTTCCTCCACCTCCGGAATATTCTCCAGCACCGCCACCACCCCCACCAGCTCCTGCAGATGGGTTTGGTGGCAGTGAATCTCAGGACGCTCGTTCTGCCCCTAGGCAGATTCGTGCAGCTCGCCCAGTTTCCCAGATTAGTCTACCATCAACCTCTACACGACATTACACTGGTCCTGACTCCTGACCAAGCCCATTTGGATTTACTACAATAGGTAGCTGGCAAGCCTGTGTCCAGTACCCCTGCCATGGCAGTGTCTACAGGGGAAAGGGGGGGCCACTTGCCACAGTGGTCCTCCCCATTGAGGGACATCCCACCATCTTTTTGGTTGACACAGGTGCAGCCCGCAGTGTTCTCAGAGAACAAGACCTGCCAGACCCATCCTGTTTATCAGATCTTGATGTTTCCTGTGTTGGCGTAGATGGTACTCCCCGCAGCAATCCCCTAACTAAACTTCTACGTGTAGGCTCAGATATCCTCTCTTGATTTGTTGTCTCCTCTACCTGCCCCATTAACCTCCTTGGTGCTGACATGTTGTCCCGCTTACAAGCTTCTATCACCTTCACTGCAGACGGTCAGGTACAATTACTCACACCCCTGTCACGCAAAGACACGTCTGTTCTATGTTCTCTACCCCTGCTAATACACCTCACGTCCCTCAAGGATGAAACAAGGGTCACGGATACCCCCAGTGCTCTGGACAGAATCCCCACTGAACTTTGGTCCACCGGCCCTGATGATATAGGCCGCCTACTAGTCCCACCGGTAGTTGTTACCCTCTTACCAGGAGCAACCCCTCCACGCAGACCACAGTACCCTTTGAAACATGCACAAGCACTTGCCATCTCCAAACAAGTTGATAGTCTCCTAGCAAAAGGTGCCCTCATTAAATGTGTATCTGTCAGGATCGTGTCAGGATCGGGACAGGGATCCAACACGCAGAGTACAAAGAGTGGAAAGGTACGTATACCGGGCCTTAGAATGGCCGGACTAACGTACCAAGAGTAATAGAGAATAGTCAGAGACAAGCCGAGGTCGAGGGAACGGGAAGACAGATAAGCGAGAGACAAGCCGGGTCAAGGGAGAACAGAGAAGCAGGGTAGTACAACAAGCCGAGTCAAAACCAAATAGAGAAAACAGAATACCAGAGCACTGAGTGACTAGACAAGCTAGAACCACGACAGGGCAATGAGCTGAAGTAAGGAGTAAGCTTAAATACCCTGGCTCTGGATGGAAATCACGCCTCTGACAAGTACCGATTGGATATCGGACAGTTGAGTGACAGATTACTCGTGCTAGCGTCATGACGTCACGTATTGAGCGTCCTGCTAGAAAAGGACGTGGATTCCTCGCGGCCGGTGTTTAAGTGACTGGATGAACCGCGAGGAACGGAGGAAACAGCTCGCCTGGACGGATACACCACCAAGTCTCTACCTCCCTTAGAGGTAGAGGCCTCAGGTACCCTGACAGTACCCCCCCTCTCAGATACGCCCACCGGGCGGAATGAACCGGGGCGAGATGGGAAGCGAAGGTGAAATGCTCTGCGAAGGCGAGAAGCATGGACATCCTCCTGAGGTACCCAACTCCTCTCCTCAGGACCATATCCCCTCCAGTTGACCAGATATTGCAATTTTCCCCTTGAAATTCTGGAGTCAATGATGGAGTTGACCTCGTACTCCTCCCGACCCTCCACCTGAACAGGACGAGGCGAGGGGACCTTAGAGGAGAATTTGTTGCAAATGAGGGGTTTCAACAAGGAGACATGAAAAGAGTTAGGAATGCGTAAGGCAGGTGGCAGAGCAAGGCGATACGCAACCGGATTGATACGAGTGAGAACCCTGTAAGGACCTATGTAACGAGGAGCAAATTTCATGGACGGAACTTTTAGGCGAATATTCTTAGTACTCAACCATACCCTATCCCCAGGAACAAAAACAGGAGCCGCTCTTCTATGTTTGTCAGCGTGTTTCTTGAACAGCGAGGAACTATGTAATAGAATTTGTCGAGTCTGATCCCATAATTTCTTCAGGTTGGCGACATGATCATCAACCGACGGTATCCCCTGAGAAGAGGAAACCGAAGGAAAAATCGAAGGATGAAAGCCATAATTCATGAAGAAAGGGCTAGAGCGAGTTGAATCGCAAACAAGGTTATTGTGTGCGAACTCCGCCCAAGGAATCAGACCGACCCAATCGTCCTGGTGTTCGGAAACAAAGCAACGCAGATACTGTTCGATCTTTTGATTAGTACGTTCAGCAGCTCCGTTAGACTGAGGGTGATAGGCAGAGGAAAAGTTCAATTTGATGCCCATTTGAGAACAAAAGGATCTCCAGAAACGTGAGACAAATTGAGAACCTCTATCAGAAACAATCTCTGAAGGGATCCCATGTAGACGAAAAACTTCTCTCGCAAAAATCTCCGCCAATTCAGGAGAAGTCGGAAGTTTAGGTAATGGCACGAAATGGGCCATCTTGGTAAATCTATCCACCACCGTGAGAATAACAGTCTGTCTTTTGGAAGCAGGCAAATCAACGATAAAGTCAATGGACAAACAGGACCAAGGTTTCTCAGGAATGTCCAAGGGGTGTAACAGGCCACATGGGGATGCATGAGATAGTTTAGTCTTGGCACAAGTCTCACAAGCTGCGACGAACTCCTCAATATCCTTACGAAGTGAAGGCCACCAGAAATCCTTGGATATCAGAGAGTACGTCTTGCGAATACCAGGATGACCAGCTATTTTACTTTCATGAAAACATTGTAAGAGCTCCAGTTGAAGTTCAGGGGGAACAAAGTTTCTTCCCTCAGGAGTGTTTCCGGGAGCTAGATGTTGTGACTTCAAGATCTGGTCAAGTAGCGGGGAATGAATTTTGAGACTGGTATTAGCAATAATATTGCATTTGGGTACAATGGAAGACAAAAGTGGTTCAACTGAAGCAGAGGGTTCATATTGGCGGGATAGCGCATCGGCTTTGGAATTCTTTGACCCAGGTCTGTAAGTCAGAACGTAATTGAAATGGGTAAGAAACAACGACCAACGAGCCTGCCTGGAGGACAGACGCTTGGCCTCTCCGATATAGGACAAGTTTTTGTGGTCTGTCAGGATGGTAACAGGATGTAATGTACCTTCCAATAAATGTCTCCATTCTTTCAAAGCCTTGATAACCGCGAGTAATTCTCTGTCACCAATGTCATACCTGCTTTCAGTACCGGTCAATTTTTTAGAGAAAAATCCACATGGATGTAATGGTTTATCAACACCCAACCTTTGAGATAGAACAGCACCTAAACCAGTCTCTGATGCGTCTACCTCGAGCAAAAATGGCAGAGAAGTATCAGGGTGAACTAAAATTGGAGCGGAAGCGAAAAGCTCCTTGAGAGTCTTGAACGCAAGGAGAGCTTCAGTAGTCCAATTCTTAGTGTCAGCCCCCTGTTTGGTCATGTTAGTGATGGGTGCAATAATGGAAGAGTAGCCCTTAATAAAGCGCCTATAATAATTGGAAAAACCAATAAATCTCTGTATGGCTTTAAGACCTGTGGGTAAAGGCCACTCTAGAATGGATTGGAGCTTATCCGGATCCATCTTAAATCCCTCCCCAGAGATCACATAGCCGAGAAAGGTTACCTGGGTTTGATCAAAGCTACATTTCTCCAACTTGCAGTACAGGCCATGCTGGAGAAGCTTGTGCAAAACCCTCCTGACTTGTTTGTGATGAATCTCAATGTCACTAGAATGAATGAGTATATCATCTAGGTATACAATGACGCACTCTTGCTGAAATTCCCTAAGAACCTCATTGATCAGATCTTGGAATACTGCTGGCGCATTGCATAGCCCAAAAGGCATGACAGTATATTCATAGTGGCCATATCGAGTATTGAATGCCGTCATCCACTCATGTCCCTGCTGGATTCTCACCAAGTTATATGCCCCTCTGAGGTCTAACTTGGTGAAAATTGTAGAGCCCTTCAAACGATCGAAGAGTTCGGTGATCAAGGGAATCGGGTAGGCATTTTTAATGGTTATCTTATTCAAACCTCGATAATCAATACAAGGTCTCAAAGAACCATCTTTCTTTTTAACAAAAAAAAATCCAGCCCCGGCAGGGGAGGAGGACCTCCTGATGAATCCCTTGTCTAAATTTTCGTGAATATATTCCTCTAGGACTGAGTTCTCCTTTATAGATAATGGGTATACATGACCTCTGGGAGGCATGGTACCAGGGAGTAGGTTAATTTTGCAATCAAAGGACCTGTGTGGGGGTAAGGTATCGGCTTTCTTTTTGTCAAATACTGCCTTTAAATCTAGATACTGAGACGGAATTTGTGTCTCTGTAGGATTGTCAGAGGTATTCGATGTATTAGTTAATCCAAGAGGTAAGACCTTCCGCAAGCATTTTTCTTGACAATTCTCTCCCCACGAAACTATCTCCCCTGATTCCCAATTAATAATAGGGTTGTGTCTCCTCAGCCAGGAGTACCCCAGAACTATGGGAATAGACGGAGAAGAAATGAGCATCAAGGATATATCCTCTTTATGCAGGATGCCAACAGTCAAGTTAATCGGTATGGTCTCATGAAAAATAACAGGCTCAAGTAACGGTCTACCATCGATGGCCTCAACAGCCAGAGGTGTCTCTTTTAACTGGGATGGAATAGAATGCTTGGCAGCAAAACCCTGATCTATAAAGCTCTCAGCAGCTCCAGAATCGATTAGTGCCATAGTCTTAACTACTCCCTTCTCCCACTTTAAAGAAACGGGTAACACAAGCCTGAGCTCCTTGTAGTTGTGAATAGAGGACAAAGTAGAAACACCCAAGGCCTGTCCTCTAGAGGAACTTAGGTGCGAGCGTTTCCCGAACGATTGGGACAATTTAGGCGTAAATGACCCCTGACTCCACAATACATACATAAGCCCTCCCTTCTCCTGTACTGTCTCTCCCTTTCAGTGAGATGAGTACTGCCTATCTGCATAGGTTCAGGAATACGTAAGTCTTCGAACTCAGAGATTTGAAAGGTAGGCGCTAGTTTAAAGGAGGGTCTACGGGTCCTATCTCGAGTGTTCTGCCTCTCTCTTAAGCGTTCATCAATACGAGATATAAAAGAAATTAAATCCTCCAAATTTTCAGGGAGTTCTCTAGTAGCGACCTCGTCAAGAATTACATCTGATAACCCATTCAGAAACACATCTATATAAGCCTGTTCGTTCCACTTAACTTCTGCCGCCAAGGATCTGAACTCTAGTGCATAATCCACAAGTGTTCGATTGTCCTGTTTAAGGCGCAACATTAATCTAGCTGCATTGACCTTTCTGCCAGGAGGGTCAAAAGTTCTTCTAAACGCAGCTACAAAGGCATTATAATTATAGACGAGTGGATTATCATTCTCCCATAAAGGATTGGCCCATCTCAAAGCTTTTTCAATGAGCAGAGTAATAATAAATCCAACCTTTGCTCTATCTGTAGGATAAGAGCGGGGTTGTAGTTCGAAATGGATGCTAATCTGGTTTAGAAAGCCACGACACTTCTCCGGTGACCCGCCATAACGTACTGGTGGGGTAATACGGGAAGAAGCACCTACAGTGGCTACCTCTAGACCTGAGACTGCAGGAGAGATAGAAGGAGTACGTGTCTCCTCAGGTGGATTACTAGCACGAGACAAAAGTGCCTGTAGTGCCAAAGCCATCTGATCCATCCTATGTTCCATGGCGTCAAACCTGGGATCCGAAGAACCAAGCTGACTGTTTGTACCTGCAGGATCCATTGGCCCTGTCGTAATGTCAGGATCGTGTCAGGATCGGGACAGGGATCCAACACGCAGAGTACAAAGAGTGGAAAGGTACGTATACCGGGCCTTAGAATGGCCGGACTAACGTACCGAGAGTAATAGAGAATAGTCAGAGACAAGCCGAGGTCGAGGGAACGGGAAGACAGATAAGCGAGAGACAAGCCGGGTCAAGGGAGAACAGAGAAGCAGGGTAGTACAACAAGCCGAGTCAAAACCAAATAGAGAAAACAGAATACCAGAGCACTGAGTGACTAGACAAGCTAGAACCACGACAGGGCAATGAGCTGAAGTAAGGAGTAAGCTTAAATACCCTGGCTCTGGATGGAAATCACGCCTCTGACAAGTACCGATTGGATATCGGACAGTTGAGTGACAGATTACTCGTGCTAGCGTCATGACGTCACGTATTGAGCGTCCTGCTAGAAAAGGACGTGGATTCCTCGCGGCCGGTGTTTAAGTGACTGGATGAACCGCGAGGAACGGAGGAAACAGCTCGCCTGGACGGATACACCACCAAGTCTCTACCTCCCTTAGAGGTAGAGGCCTCAGGTACCCTGACAGTATCCCAGTGCAATACCCCCCCCTGTTCCCAGTTAAAAAGAAGACAGGAAAAGGCAAACCAGATCTGTGCCGCATGGTCCAAGACCTCCGGGCTGTCAATGAAGTCACCGTCCGGGACACAGCTGTTGTCCCAAATCCACATACCTTGCTTTCTCAAGTTCTGGCTACAGCTAGATTCTTCACAGTGGTCGACCTTGCAAATGCCTTTTTTAGTGTACCACTGGATCCATCCTGCCAACACCTATTTGCCTTCACACACGACCATCAACATTACACGTGGACAGTCATGCCACAGGGAGCACAGAACTCCCCCACTCAGTTTGCAAAGGCCATGTCCACTGTTTTGGAACCATGGCAGAAGACACATACTGACGTGGTTTTGCTTCAGTATGTTGATGACCTGCTCCTTTGTGCGGATGATCTCTCTACTGCCGAACGAGAATCTGAAGATCTTCTGTGTTTCCTGGCAGCCGAAGGTTGTAAGGCTTCTAAATCCAAACTACAGTGGTGCCGGCCCTCAGTGGTCTTCTTGGGACATTGTCTTTCCCATGGCACCCGTCATCTTACCAGGAACAGAATCCTTGCTGTTTTGAATTTACCAATACCAGCTACTCATCAGTCTCTACATGCCTTCTTGGGCCTGATCACATACTGCCGGTCCTGGATACCCAAAGCTTCTCATGTCATGCAACCTCTATATGATGCTTTGAAGAATGAACCATATTCTCTCTCTCCACAGGCGGTTGCTTGTTTTTACACCCTCCAGAAGGCAATCTCCTCCTCTCCGGCCCTGGGACTCCCCAACTACCAGTTGCCCTTCAAATTGTTCGTTTCTGAGAAGATGGGCCACGCCTCGGGAGTCCTTACTCAGACTCACGGGACCCGTCAGAGACCGATTGGATATTTCTCGTGCATGCTTGACCCCATTGCCAGGGGTAGCCCTTCCTGTTTGCGTGCCGTGTTTGCTGCAAGTGCCTTACTGGATAAAACCAATGATTTCGTCCTTGACACCCTCTAACCATCCTTGCTCCACATGACATCTCAGCTATCCTACAACAAGTACAGCCCAGACATCTTTCCTCTCAACGCCACCTCCATTTACAGACTACTCTCCTGCTGCCTGACAACGTTACTCTTCAACGCTGTTATACCCTGAATCCGGCCACTCTTCTGCCACTTCCCAAGGGGGGAGTGCCACACTACTGGTACAGCTTGGACATCAACCCTGACGTCCGGACAGAATTCCAAGTGCCTACATTGGCAATTCCACATGACGAACAACCCGAAAACCTACTACACTGCACATTGTGGTTCAAAGATACCCCAGGATCTGATCCACACTACTAAGAAGAGCTATTCCACTTAGTGGAAATACATATTACATTGACAGACTTGTTATGGGACTCCAAAGGCAACATGGTCTCACTGGTTCACTTGCCAATGGAGACAGCACACCTCTATCACCACTGGGATGTGGCTGTTCCTCACGTTTCGCTCTTAGATTCAGGCGGGACACATGACCGCATCTCATGACCCTCCACAGAGACAGGAGGGGGAGGAGGAGCATGCCGGGTATAGCGGTTGCGTACGTAAGGCTTCAACAATGAGGTGTGAAAGACATTGGGTATACGCAGATTCTTAGGCAGACCCAAGGCATAAGAAACGGGATTAACCTTATGTATAATGCGATAAGGACCAATGAAGCGGGGAGCCAAATTCATAGAAGGCACCCGGAGGCGAATATTCCGTGTGGAAAGCAAAACCCTGTCCCCAACAACATAGGAAGGAGCCGCTCTGCGATGCTTGTCAGCCTGAGCCTTCTGGCGAGCAGCGGAATCCACCAAAGAACGCTGAACCTGCTCCCAAGTATTACGCAAACCAGCCAAATGCTCATCCAGAACTGGCATGCCCTGTGAGGAGAATGCAGCCGGAAGAACAACGGGATGCTGGCCATAGACGACGTAAAAAGGGCTTTTGCCGGAAGAATCATGAGTGGCGTTATTCCGAGCAAATTCAGCCCAAGGAAGCAGGTCAGACCAATTGTCCTGATGGTGAGACACAAAACAACGGAGGTACTGCTCCAGAGACTGGTTGGCACATTCAGTAGCTCCATTAGACTGGGGATGGGAAGCGGAAGAAAACGAGAGAGAAATACCCATTTCTGAACAAAAGGCTTTCCAGAACCTGGAAGTAAATTGGCTACCCCTATCAGACACAATAGATAAGGGAATGCCATGTAACCGAAATAATTCTCTAGCGAAGATAAGAGCCAGTTCCTTGGATGTGGGCAACTTGCGAAGAGACACAAAGTGAGCCATTTTGGAAAACCGATCAACTATCATCAGGATGACTGTGTTGCCATTTGAAGGGGGTAATTCAACAATAAAATCCATTGATAGGTTGGACCAAGGCCTCTCGGGAACGGGTAACGGATGCAACAGCCCACAAGGAACTCTACGAGAGGATTTCATACGGGCACAAGTAGTACAAGCACTTATATAGTCAGTGACATCCTTTCATAAGGAATCCAGGATGTATTGGAAATACCAGGATGTCCAGCAGTCTTCGTATCATGATATAGTGACAGAATATCCCGTCTCTCGGGAACGTCAACGAACAATTTATCATTAGGCCTCTCGCTAGGTGCCATGCTTTGTTTCGCTTGTATGGCCTGCAAGAGGGACGAGGAAATAGACAATATAGTAGTTGCTATTATCCTGTCTGGGGGAATGACAGGAGTAACATCAATCTCCAGTTTGACAATAGTTTCAAACTGTCTGGACAGAGCGTCCGCTTTAGTGTTCCGATCACCTGGCCTATAGGTGATTATATAATTGAAATGAGACAAGAACAGTGACCACCTAGCCTGCCTGGAAGACAATCTTTTAGCTTCGCTAAGGTAGGATAGGTTCTTATGATCCGTAAATATGAGGATGGGATCCTTAGTGCCTTCTAACAAATGTCTCCATTCTTTGAGTGCTAAAATGATAGCAAGGAGTTCGCGATTACCCACATCATAATTCTTTTCTGCTTTGGACATTTGTTTAGAAAAGAAGCCACAAGGATGCAATGGCTTTTCAGGAGACTCTCTTTGAGATAAGACAGCACCTACCCCGATATCGGAAGCATCAACTTCAAGTATATAGGGCAATGAGGGGACAGGATGCTGTAAAATAGGTGCAGAGGCGAACGTAGTTTTAAGAAAGTCAAAAGCCTGAAGTGCCTCGGTAGACCAGACACGAGTATTGCCATCCTTTTTTGTCATACGGGTAATAGGTGCTACAATAGACGAAAAACCTTTTATAAAACGTCTATAATAATTAGAGAAACCCAGAAAATGCTGGATGGCTTTCAGACCTTGCGGCAGAGGCCATTCTATGACAGCAGCGAGCTTCCGGGGATCCATACGAAAACCCTTAGCGGAAATCAAATACCCTAAAAACTGGAATTCAGATTGGTCGAATAGACATTTTTCTAGTTTACAATAAAGACCATTAGCAAGAAGGGTCTTCAGAACTGTCGTAACATGTCTGTGATGAGTGTGTAGATCTGTAGAATATATTAAAATGTCGTCCAAGTACACAATAACAAATGAGTGAATAAAGTCTCTTAAGACAT